>NC_057864.1:138280781-138600067 GCF_019393635.1 Dromiciops gliroides | reverse complement strand
TGCAAAATGCAAAAAGAAATTCCAATGAAATGTAATACCTCACATCAATTGGATTAGGTAATGTGACAGAAAAGGAAAAAGACAAATGCTGGAGGGAATGCTTAAAAATAGGCATACTAATGTGCTGTTAGTGGAGCTGTGAACTGGTCCAGCCACTCTGGAAACATTTTGTAACTATGCTCAAAGGGCTATAAATCTGTGCATACTATTTGACCTAGAAATACCACTATTAGGTCTCAGTAGGCCAAAAAGGTAGAGGGGAGAGGGAAAATCATACACACAAAAATATTTATAGCAACTCTTTTTGTGGTAGAAAAAAATTGGAAACTGAGAATATGCTCATCAACTGGGGACTGGCTCAACAAGTTGTGGTATATGATTGTGATGGAATACTGTTGTGCTGTATGTGATGAAAAACCTGTGAAGACTTAGATGAACTGATGTAAAATGAAATTAGTAGAACTAGAACATTGTACAAAGTAACAACAATAGTATAATTTTTAATCATACAATTATTTTATTATTTTCCAGTTGTATGTAAAGATAGTTTTCAACATTTGGGTTTTTTAAATAATATTTTGAGTTCCAATTTTTTCTCCTTCCCTCTCTTCCTTCCCTCTCCCCTCCCCAAGACAGAAAGCAATCTGATATAGATTATACATGTACAATCACATTAGACATATTTCTATATTAGTCATGTTGTGAAAGAAGAATGAGAACAAAAAGGAAAAACCTCAAAAAAGAAAAAAACAACAAAAAAGTAGAAACAGTATGTTCAATCTGAATTCAGATTCCACAGTTCTTTTTTTCTAGATGTAGATTGCATTTTTCATCAAGAGTCCTTTGGAATTGTCTTAGATCATTGTATTGCTAAAAAGAGCTAAGTTCGTCATGGTTGTTCATCACACAATGTTGCTGTTACTGTGTACAATGTTCTCCTAGTTCGTCTCACTTCACTTAGCATCAGTCCACTTAAGTCTTTCCAGGTTTTTGTTTTGTTTTTGTTTTTTTTTACATTTGCCTGCTCATCATTTCTTATAGCACAATAGTAACAATAGTGTAATGATAACCAACTATGAAAGACTTAGATACTGTGATCAAGACAATGATCCAAGGCAATTCCAAAAGACTCATGATGAAAAATGTTATCTACCTCCAGAGAGAGAACTGATCCCTCTGAGTGAAGATTTTTCTTTCTTTATTGTTTTTGTTTTTTCATATATGTATATATATGAAATGGATATTGCATTTATTACTTTTTCAATGAAATGGGGGAGGAGAGAAGGGAGATAGCAAATTTGGAACTGAAAATAAAAATGAAAAAGTAAAATAAGCAAAAAGTTAAAACAAATTTTAAAAAGAAACACAATGAATACAGTAGAGAGAATGAGAATGGGAGTAAACGAATAGTAGTTAAATTTGACTGGAATATAGAGCAGGGGAAAGGAAACAGCGTAATAAAAGTCCAGAAAAGAAGGTTGGTGATGACTTGAATTACAAGATAATAAGGACATTATACTTCACTTAGCAACAGAGGAGTAACAGTTATCAATGTGAAGAATGTGTAAGAGAAAGAGCTGCAAAAAAGCAAAGTTAGGCAGCTATTAAGATTGTTCAGCATTTAGCAAATATATTTTGTGGGTCTGTAATCAATGTTAATGAATATTAATTTAACACTATAAATTGCACCAGATTTCACTCAGAGAACCCTAAATATCCCTCACTCTATATCCTCCTGAAACTTTTTCTTCCTACTCTTCAACAGCTCTCTGGATAATTTTCTGATAGTTAGACTGATCTATTTACTTTTTCTTCATTTTCCATCATTTATGGACCTTAGTTTTGTGACTATTTTAAATGAACTTAGGGAATTCCATAATACATGCATGATTGTTATACAATTATCACAATCTCCTGTATAATGTATTCCCCCCAGGATCAGTAAGACCACATGAGTTTGCTGAAAAATATTTCCTTCTTTCTCTAAAGTTGATTGAGAGCTCAGAGTGTGATGGAGTGGGAAAGAGAGTTGGATTTGTAATATGAGGAGCTGGATTTGAATTGTGTCTGCCATGTACTGCCTGAGTGACCAGGGACAACACATTTGATCTCTTTGAGCCCGAGTTTCCTCATCTGTCAAATGAAGGGGTTGGATTAAATGACCCTTTAGGTCCCTTCTATAAGCCTATGATTGGTGTATTGAAGGAGTAGTAATGGTTTTACATTCATATTTGCATATAAAGAAAAAAATGCCTCTTTTGCCTCTTTTTTTTTTAAACTGGCAGAGTTTTCTACACTGGGGCTAAACAGATCTTCTAAATGACAGATAGGGCTCTTTCTAATGTACCTCTCTGTTGTGAATACCTTTCTTTGGATTTTTCCAAAGGAGATAAGCAAAGACCTATCATCTAGCCTCCCTCTTTCCCTTTTCCCTCCCTCCCTTCCTTCTACCTACCCCACTTTGAAGGTGGAAACTTCTAGGTCCATAATTTTTCTGGTTCAGCCTCTTCTGGTCCAAGTGATTAATTCTATTGGGAAAACCTTGTGGTCACTCTGTCTCCAGGCCACCAAATTGCTAAAGAGATTGAGAGCTTCCTTTTTAGTCCAGTTACTGTCTGCCACCTCATAGGGTTGTCTTAGAAACCTTGTTACTCTTGGTGATTACCCTTGGTGCTTCTCCATCAGGGATGTTCTGAACAAAGTGATCAGCGAGCCCTCTCCTAATTACTATATTTCATAATCTTGACAGGGCGCACTCTGTTGGAAAAGCTGTTTAGCCAGCAAGAGAACGCACCACCAGAAGAAGCGGAGAAATTTTGTTCTCGGATTATTGCGATGGGTCTTCTACTTCCTTTCAGCGACTGCTTCAGGGAGCAGTGTAACCAGAGTGCTCAGCAAAGCTCAGCTCCATTTGATGTAAGTCATGGAATATATCCGTGCTTGTATTCCAGGCTGCAGGAATGCTATCTTTGATCTATAATACTCTCTAATTACCCTATCTACTCTGAAACAGAACATCATACATGCTGCCCTTTCCCATTGGCTCTCAGTAGGTTTTCTCAAATGAACTCAGTATGTTCCAGGTTTTCACATTTCCTCCCTTTATGGTTGTTTTTAATCTGTCAAGCTTCCTTTGCTTAGCAGACAATTATATTGACCATTTTTCTAGCTTACATCTCAATCATTGAGTGCATTGTCCTGATGTCAGGTGCTTAGATACACATTCTTCCAGCTGCATATTAGTATATAATATCCTTCCTATTATTCAGCTAATGCTATTCCACAGGGTAAGACTGTTCTTCCCACTGGGCCTGGGTTTCCATGAGCCCTTGGATACGACATCAATACATTTCATAACTCATTTATGTATTTAAATAATCACATGAAGAAGCTTCATTGTTTGTTCCCTACTGATAATCAAGACAGTTAATGCCTCAGGACAGCAGTTCAAAAGGCATAGTCATCATTATTAAGAACATCAGCACCACTGGATTGTTTTAAAGCAAAAGTGTCACCCATCTTTCTCAGAGGTATGTAATTTCTGTGGGATTTTGGCTGCAATGGCATCACATTTGAGAACAAATGTATAAGAATTCCTGTCAAAAATGGGCTAGTGGAAAATTGACTCAGCTGTATAAAGCTCAGTGTTGAAAAGGACAAAATCATGGCATCAATTTCATACTTGCTTCCAAGACCAGCTGACTTGCTAACCTGGGCACTGTCTCTCAAAGGTGGGTATGCTCTTTTTTGGTAGTGATGAGTTTTGGAAAGAAATGTATAACCTTTGCAGGGAGAAGTATTATGGAATAAGAGGAAATGTTTTTGTTTCTTTTCTACTTTCTCTCCATGGGCCACAGAAATTCTTGTTCTTGCTCAACTTCTGCTCAGAATTTGCACTAAAGTGGGTCAGTGTCTGAACAGGCTATTTTGTCACCTTCTGGCTATTTTCCTTCTGAGAGAAGTTTCCCTCGGATGTTCAGTAACTTGTGAAGCCTTCTTCTCAAGGCTATTCTTTTGTCTCGCTTCAAAGCTTGTAAGTGCTCTTTTTGTACAGGGACACATCAGCTGACCACTGCTGGCTGGGTTGGTTCAGTACCATAAAAATAGTTCCCCTCTCTCTCCTATAGGAGCAATTGGATAAATCTGAGCCTTTCCCTTCTGTCTCCTCTGACAGAGGTGTGAGTCATCGTGGAGATGGAACTTGAGGAGCATAATAAGCAGGGTGAAGGCAGTGTTTATTTCCTCTCCCTTAGAGTTTTGAAAGCTTTTAAAGCCAATCACTAAAAGAAATAGGATCTTGGCAAGTCAGGAGAGCCCTCTGATAAAGACAAGTGCAGAAAGCTGTTGTTTATAGCCCATGTTCAGCACCTGCCTTTGCTTCAGTCTCTATTCCCAAGGCAATTTATTCTCTTTACCATGAAGCTCAGAAGCAAATAACATGAAAGAACAGGAGAGACTGGACAGGAGTTAGGGGGAGGTAACCAGAACAGAGTAACAGTCTCTATCACATCTATTTCTTCTTCTTATTTATTTGCTGGAGGAGACAACTTCCTTCCTACCCCTCCTTCCCCATGCTACCTCCCATCCAACCACGTACTGATTCAGTGAGGAACTATATGCACACCTTTGGATGAGCTTCTCTCGTTTTGGAGAGGCTCATCACCAAGTTGGTCACAGGATGATGACTTTTTCAGGCATAGCAACTCTCCATCTACTAAGTTATGGAGGGGTTGCCAATCTTCATTGGAGGGAATACTCACACCTATGAAATGACAGACACTTGAAGTATATATTTGAGGACACCAGTTTCCATTATTCTGAGGATATAAGTAGAGTGGAATTCTGCCCCCAAAAAATACCATTCTAGCATGTTAGGGGGGAATTTTTTTCAAGGAGGGGCTCAGTTTCCCATTTTTCTCCAGCTTTTTATAAAGAAACTTCTGTTCTTTCCCATGTCTTATCTGGAAAACAAAGAAATAAAGAAAGCAAAGCTTTAATAGGCCTCTGTAGAACTTTGGTTGTTAATAAGTAAAAAAATGGGTCACTCAAAGAAGTTTGTACTTTGTTCAAAAGAATAGTAAAATCAGTAGAAGTCCCAGGGGTCTGAGGTGTTCATGGGAGACTAGTATGGAATATAAACCTTGTCAGTGGAAAGAAAAAGTTTTATCCATGTTACAAAATAGCTTTTGGGAGAATGTCTGACCAACTCTACATATACATGTAAGCGAGTCAGTCACCTATAGGCTTAAGAAAATGGCTGCAGCTCTTTTCCTTGGTGTTTTTTTCATAGGAATGTTGATTTATTTCCCCTTTTGCTTCTCCCAAATCTTCTCAAAGATATTTAAGGCAAAAGAAAAAGTCAGTCATCTGTCTTATGATTACTGAATTGTAGTCATTTGGCATAGCTAAGATATATAATTTGATCAATAAAATAAGGCTTTTATTTTAAATATTTATGTTTACAAAAATTACAGGAACTACCATTTTTGTTTATGACCTGTAACTGGAAACATGAGAAGGGTAACTTTCTTCTCTATCAATGAAAACCTTTTGTTGATTTTCAAAATTATAAAAGAAAAATAAATTGCCAACAGCTCTTACTGGGACTTAATGGGAGCCTAATAAATGCTTCTTGATTGATCACATATAACTGCTCCCTAAGAGGCTAGAATGGCATTTTGTTTTTGGCAGAACTCCACTCTACTTATATCAACAGAGTAATGGAAACTGGTGTCCTCAAATATATACTTCAAGTGTTTGTAATTTTATAGGTACAAGTATTCCCTCCAATTAAGATTGGCAACTCCTTCATTTCAGAAGCAGGAAAAAATAATGAATTTAATGTCTATGATACATAGAAATGTTCTTTCAGCAAAATAAAATTCTATTAACTTTCTAAAAGCCACTTATTTCAGTTACTAGAAAAAAGATCCAAAAATAAGGAAATGAAATAAAGACATAAAGTACAATCCCTAAATTAATCTTTTAAAGACATTATTGTTTAATAGTTAATTTATTGTTTTATCCTATCTTTTTGTCACATTCTTTCATTTTATGTTATTAGTAGAAGATTCCAGATACTACCACATATTTTCTTCCTTTTCATATAATTGTCATATATAGTACTCTAAATTCCTCACTCATGAAGTAAATTCCAAAATAAAAGTGCTTCAAAGATAGTAGGAGAAAAGTCTGGGATTTTGACATTGTGGAAAGACTTTGTAGCTTGTATAATATAGTTGTAGGCCATGGAAGCTATTTTATGGCCTGTCTGGAAAGAGATGTTCTTTGAAAACCATTCCAGGCAGGCTCTCTCATTTGGCATCATGATTTTGAAGTGGTTTGTAACCCCTAAAGCACTATATAAATGTGAGCTATAATTTAATCATTATTTTTCTGGAAAACCAGCTTTCTCTCCTAACTTCCTTATTTCTGACAGTGGTACTATCATTCACCCAAACAACAAGCATTTATTAGTCACCAGGGTTAGTGATTGACACTAGAAATACAAAGACAGATGCAAAACATTCCCTGCCCTCAAGGAACTTACATTGTTTCAGGGAAAACAGCATGTATACAAAGAAGTAGGAAACTGACATATTATTAATATAGTTGTAACATAATATTATAATATTTTACCTCTACAATTATATTATAATGTATTCATATTATAATATATTATATACACTGATATATTTTTAATATTTATATTATAATATGTTGTATATTAGAATGTGTTATAATAGTGTATTAGAATTTATTAGGATAGATTTTATACTTTCATCATTATAAGTCATTATAAATATACTGTTATAACACTATATGTACATAATCTATTATATATTTATTGTATGTTTGTGTAATTACAGTCTATAAGCACAGAGACTAGGGGAAGAAGGAAAGCTATGAATATAGCTCAAGTAGGAAACATCTGCAGTTTTAAGCAACTAAGCTAGTAGCTTTGGAGACTGGAGATGGAGCAAGACAGCTGGTCTCCATCCTCAATTACTCTATATAGTTAGATATGCTGCCTATCCATGTTGACCCAGATTTCAATATATTATTTTAATCCAATGAAACAATTACATAATTATTTTATTATATAATATATGTACTACTGCTACGCAGCACTTGACACTGTTGACCTCCTTGATACTCTCTCCTGAGTTTTTGTGATACTGCTACTTTTGGTTCCTTTCCTACCTGCCGGATGAGATATTTGTAAAGCTCTTAGCACAATTCCTGACTCATAGTAAACACTATATCAATGTTTTATAATATAATATAATATAATATAATATAATATAATATAATATAATATAATATAATATAATATAATATAATATAATATAATATAATATAATATAATATAATATAATATAATATAATACAACACAATACAATACAATACAATATAATATAATATAATAATTATTGGAATATATCCTAATGTACTTATAATACATACTGATATGCTTGCTCATAATATATACACCATTATGAGTTCCTCAAGGGCCAGGTATTTTTTTGGTATTCTCAGTGCTTAGCTCACTGCTTGACCCATTGTGGGTGCTTCACAAATGTTTGTTGACTTGGCAAAGTGTTTTTAGGGAGGGGAGAGCACTAGGAGATCAGAAAAAGTTTCACATAGAAAAGGTCATGTAAGCTGAATCTATCAGGGAATTCAGGATTCTCAGAAGCAGAGATATGGAAGGAGTTCAATTTGAGACGTGGGGGAGGGGCAGTGCAGCAAGTACAAAGGTATGGAAACAGGAAAAAGACTGTTCTCTGTAAAGAACAGCAAGAAAAAGCAGTTTGAATGAGCAATGGTCCATAGAGTTCATGAAGACAAGTAATAATGTGTAATAAGGCTTAAAATGGGGGGCAGCTAGGTGGTGCAGTGGATAAAGCACCAGCCCTGCATTCAGGAGGACCTGAGTTCAAATCCAACATCATACACTTGGCACTTACTAGTTGTGTAATCCTGGGCAAGTCATTTAACCCTCACTGTCCTGCCCCCCCCCCCAAAAAAAAAGATTTAAAATGAAGGCTGGGTCTAGGTTGTTAAGGGTTTTAAATACCAAACAGAGGGTTTATATTTGATCCTGAACATATAGTAGAGAGTCACAGACATTGTTGAGCACAGGGGAGTAGCATAGTCAGACCTGTGCTTGAGAGAATCACTCTGGTAGCAGTGTGGAGGATGTTCTGAGACTGGAGAAAGATTTTGGCAAGGGGTACATTTAGGAGGCCATTGTAATAATCTAGGTGAGAGTCATTAAGGGACTGAATGAATAGAGGGTAGATGTGAGGGATGTTGTAGAAGCAGATGATATTTGCAGATGTGGGTAAATAAAGAATTAAGAGTCAGGAATGACACACTACATTATGAACATGGGGGACCAAGAGAATGGTGGTGTCCTCAACAGAAAAAAAAGGATATTAGGAAACTATATTAGGATATGTATGAGGAAATAATGAGTTGTTTTGAACATGTTGAATTTGAGATGCTTACAAGATATCAGGTTAGAAATGCCAAATACACTGTTATTGATAAAGGATTGGAGGTCAGCATAGACTGGGCTAAATACATTAATATGGGAGTTATCTGCAAAGAGGTGATAATTAAACCCATGGAAGGTTATGAGACCACCAAATCTGAGAAGAGAAAAAGGTTTAAGACAGAGCCTTTGAGTACACACCCACTATTAAACGACACAATACACCTGGTGATCATGCAAAAGAAAGGCAAGGAAAAGGAAATAAACATCGATATAAGGTTTACTACGAGTCAGGCATTGTGCTAAGAGCTTTACAAATATCTCATCAGGCAGGTAGGAAAGGAACCAAGAGTAGCAGTATCACAAAACTCATGAGAGGAGAAGGTCAACAGTGTCAAGTGCTGCATAGCAGGAATTAAAAAGGATCTCTCTAAAATGAAATCTTTCCCTATCTACTTGTTCCTTCCCTGATGCCTACAAACAATCCCCCAACCTTGAAAAAACCTCACTAAACTATACCATCTCCTCAAACTATCATGGAAGAACTCTCCTCCCTTTAAGAGCCAAACTCCTGGTGGGAGGAGTGGGGGGGAAGCTGCCCATAACTGTTGCCCACCTTTGTCTCTTTTCACTCACTTTATGACCTTTTGCAAACTGGTTTCCAATCTCATCAATCAAGTGAAATTGCTCTCTCCAAAGTTACCAGTGATCTCTTAATTGGCAAATCTGGTGATCTTTTCTCAGTCCTCATCTCTCTTGAACTCAGCACAGCAGCATTTGGTACTGGTGACTGCTTTTTCCCATCCAGATAGTCTGTCCTCTCTGTGTTTTATGCCATTGTTCTCCCTTGGTTCTTATATTTTTTTGACCCTTATTTTTCAGTACCTTTGCTGGGTCACCATAGATCTTGCACTCCCCTAACTATGGGTCTTTTGATTCATGCACTCTTTAATCCTGGGGTCTCTTCTCACCAGTGCCCTTCACTATACTCTGTCTGAATTTGTCTTTAGTTGATTTAAGGATGCTTTTTGGTCCAGATGTCAAAACTGCCCTTTTCATGGTTGAAAATATTAACTACCCTGAGGTTTCAATTTTGTTTCCTTTTTAAAAATTAACCATTTGAAAACTTAGAGAAAACCTGGTGATCGTTTACCTGTACAGCTTAAATAATTCAGGTAAGAAGAGATGATGAAAGAATAACATTAATGAATCTTATGTGAAATTGGATTTTTTTCCTATGTGTATGTGGGAGACATAGTGTGTCTCATGAGCACAACATTACACCTCTTTGTTACTACATTATTTTCTCCTTTACTTAACTTGTATTTTTTGCCAGAAAGCCACTGGTTGGACTTGGAAATGTGTTTAAGGAAAGAATAAAGAAAAAGGAAAAGGGTATTTTACAAGAAGGAAGGTGAGAGCCCTGTGATTTTTTTTTAAAGCTTATTTATTGGACTTTCAATTGGGTTTATAAATGTATGTTGGTAAGGACAACATCAGCATCTGATATAAGTGTAAACCCCTTGAGAGAAGAGACTTTCCTTTCTGTCTTTATTTTCCCAGTGCCTAGAAGACTACAGTAGGTGTCTAAAATTCTTGCTACTTAAGTGACATCTCTATTTTTAAAATTAGGCTGACTGGTTCCATTTCAGATAAGGATAGTTTTTTTTTCTTTGAAATGGTTGGAGACAACCATTGAACCATAATTAAACATAATTAATAAAACCATAATTAAAGGCAAATAGAACTTTCTTTACTTGTATTCCTTGCATTTTCATTTCAGATAAGGGTTAGGGGATTTTAAAGAAATTACAAGGCTCCTAAGCCCCAAGGCTGGAAACCTAGGTGTCATCTTTGTCTCCTCACTCTTTATTACACCTCTCATAAACAATCTATTGTCAGGTCCTGTAGATTTTACCTCCATAACACCTATGTAACATCTACCCCCTTCTTTCCTCCACCCTGGTGTAAGCCCTTATCTTGCTTAGACTATCACAATAGTCTATTATTTAGTCTCATGATCTCTGGTCTCTTCTAAAGTCCATTTGAAGTTGTCAAATTGATCTTCCTAATCTGACTATATCACTCTTTCTCTTTGCCCCCTCCATTCAATAAACTCCAGTGGCTTTCTATCACCTCCAGGATAAAATATAAAACCCTCTCCTTTGCATTCAATGTCCTTTTTAGCCTGTGTGCCCTCTATCCCCTACCTTCCTGGTTTTCTTACATTTTACATATTACCTCATATTGTATGATCCAGTGAAACTGGCTTCCTACTTCTTACCACATGACACTCCATATCCTCACTCCAAACATTTTCACTAGCTATCACTCATGATTGCAATTATCTCCCTCCTCATCTCTGTAACTTGGCTTATTTCATATCTCAGCTAAAATCCCACCTTCCACAAGAAGCTTTGATTGATCTCCCTTAACGCTAATGCTTTCCCTCTGTGATTATGAACATTTTATCTTGTATAGATATTGTTTTGCTCAGCTGTTTGCATGTTGTACCCCTCACCTGACTGAATTAGTTTACAGCAAGGACAATCCTTTGCCTGTCTTCATATCTGGAATGCTTGCACATTGTGGATGCTTAATAAATATTGACTGATTGTTCTTGGCTTATAGCGATCCTAACTGGAAAGGGAATTTAGGGAACTTTTAACAAATACCATGCATGGGTTCAGAGAATGTAGATAATGTGATATTGATGAAGAAAAAATAGCTATGGATATTGGCCTTCTAGGAAAATTTGGAAAAAGAGAAATAAGATAAAAAAAAAACCTGTTGAGGAAAGCTTATTTTTTAAAGTGCATTTCAGGTTACTGTCTTACAATAAGAATAGTGGCCTTAGAAAATGCAAGGAAGTCACACTGACTCATTCTTATTTTATCAATGTTGACATTTAGTGCTGGCTATTAGGGTAGGGATTGTGTCTTCCTCTTCTTTGAAAATGCATTAACAGTTAGCATAGTTCCTAGCATGTGGTATGTTTTCAATGAATATATGTTGATTGATTTTTAAAAAGGGAGAGCTGTATAAAACCTAGCTGGATAGAATTATGAAATGAGACATAGCAGTTAGAGAAAGTGATTGAGGCTGAATGCTCCAACCAAGAAAAGAAGCTAAGTCAGGGTAGATGTTAGGAGTCCATAGCTCGGTTTAGTCAAGTGCCTATTAGAAGAACAGTTTTGACATGACTTGGGAACATGGGCCTTTTCTCAAATAGAAAAGACCAAATCCCTTTCCAGACATCTACAATATCCCTGAGATGTTCTCTTCAGTAGGTTTGAAGGCTTCTCAAGTGATAGTAAACCTACTTCCAAAGAAATATATTGCACTTTTCCACAGCAATGCTGGATAGAGGAGTTTTCCTTATATCAAACATGAAATCTACATTGGTAACTTCCATTTGGTTGCTCCTTCTCTCTGTGTTCAACAAAACAAATTCCTCTCCCCCATGACAGCCTAATAATAAAAGACAGTGACCCCTATGTGTTAGGGCCTAGACCCTTGGAAGAGAGTGATTAATGTCAAATTATATTAGGTGAGTATACCAGATTATGGTTTCATAACTTCTTGTGAAAATATTTACTTTGGATCTTAAGGCTCTTTTTCACTATAACACTATTAGATGCTCAACAGAAGGAATTAAGTTGAGATTGCTGTACTACTCCAGACTTGATGAGAGGTTACCCAATGGTAAAATGGTTGTGGGAAGTAACAGAAAAAAGAAAAGAAAGCAAGGCTGTGATCCCTTCTCTAGAAAAGAACGCTTCCTAAAACAAGCAGTAACAGAAACGCTCTTCAGGAGTATTTTTTAAATCTTAGTGCCAGGTTAATATGTATCAGCTGTGATATGGAAATGATGAAAGGTTCTAAAATACTTTCTCACAATTGGCATGTGGAGGAAAACTGTTAGGGCCCATGTTCCACTCAGTGTGTCCAGGGGCCCAGTACTGTCATTTGGTCTCATCCAAGTGGAAAGGATATGTAGATGTGTGATAAAACAGTGAGACATAATAGTTTCTGGAATCGCTTTTCTTCTCAGCCATGATAATGTTAAGTGAGGTCTGATCACCGTCCAGGATAAATAATGGGCTTGCTGTGGCAAAAGTCATTTTTATTGTTCTCCCCTTACTTTGTTAGGGGAGAATATCTCACTATGGAGTTCCCTGTGGTAGGTAACTGCTGCCAAAATATATTTACCACAATTAGAGGTAAAAACATAGGATTAATTATTATGTTCAAACATAGGTTCAGGCCTCAGAGAAAACCTGAGCCTCTTTAGGATTTTCACAAGCGTTCTTATAGGCAAAATTATGTCATAGTAACAGAGAAATAACCTTTTTTTTACTAATTGAAATCTTGTCCATTCCTCTTGGGCCAAAACAATTAAAGAGAAGATAGCTCCATAATCCTATGCTTCCTTTACTGCATAAAAGTTGAACAAACTTAAATAGAGTGGTAATTGCATACATCTCCTAAGGAAACAAAATTTTTCAAACAAACTCTATAGGTAAACTAAGTCGGGTTACAGTTTGAATTACATTTAGAGGCTTGACAAAATGGCTGATTGAGGGCGAAGATTTTACATGTTACCAAGATGTCAAGGACAATTGCGATTCTTCTCTGGCTTCTTATCTAAGGTATCTTTAAGGCTCTGAGTAAATTTTCAAGTTTAGTCAGGTAAAAGTTAATATTAACCAAAAGTTGCAGAAGGAAGAAAGGAAAATAAAAATGCTTATTACACCATCCTTTGACAAAACAACAAATTCCTCCGAAGAGCCATAGTGAATTTCGAGTCCCGTGGAGATTGGTGTTTTGAGAAGACTTCTGCCTTGGAGGTTAGAGAGTTGCTCTTGGCTATTTTTTTTCCCCCCTCTCAAAGGATGTTGCTGCTTTGGGAATTCTCAGGGGTTATACAATAACTTATTCTGATGAAAGGTGTTTTAGATGAAGGGATTTTTTCCCTCTTGTATTGCTCATTAAGTCTTGGTCACCTTTTTTTGTTGCTGAGGAAGTGCTTAGCTGAGAAGATTTAATTGGTTTCCAGGCAGTTAACAGAATTGCCTAGAAATGCTATTCAGTGAAGTAAGTTAATTCCACATTTTGGTACTTAGAAGAATTCCTTTCCCCCATCCCCCACCCCTTCCCTCCTTAAATACACTCAGTGGTCTCATTAGAAGGAAATGAGATGTAAAATGCCTTTATTTTTCATTCAAGAAGATCTAAAAATTGTACCTTTTAAGAGATTTTAGATACTTTCCTCCAACATTTTATCATCCTTCATTTGTATGCTTAGAAAATAAACAGGCTTTGTTCCTTTTTTCTCCTTATCCCCCTTTCACTGTTGTGAATGTGTTTCCCTGAAATCTTTCACTGAATGGAAAAAAAAAGTATTAGAAAAAATCTGTCATAGAAAATAGTTTAGAATAAAATTCCATAATGCATGTTGATTTGCATGTGGCTCTAGAAGTCTTCTTATTTGCATAAAATGGCTAAGCATCTAATTATTTATGTATAATGTCTGTGTATATTTGTGAGTGTTCCACCTACCAGTGTTGTGTTTACCAAGGATTTCTAACCTAATCTATTGGAGTTGGGGATGCAAATGCTTTCTTTATATATGTGACCATGGGACAAATTGCCATTGATAGAATGTTGACATCGGCCTTGCCAATGCACCTTAAGTACCAATGGGCCTCTCTACAAATCCTGCTTGGAGCCTTCTTGTATTTGCTTCTTGAGAGTAGCTACCACTTTGCTTTTCAATTTGTATCTCTAAGACTTAGAACAGTGCTTGGCACATAGTAAATATCTAATACATACTTTTGTCATTAACTCATTACAGTATTGTTTTTTCTAATTTAGTGCAAAATGTCATTTTCATTTATCATTTGTTCTATCTCAGTGCTATCTTATCCCTCTGGTGTCAGAATATGGGAGTGAAGGTGGGCTAAGAAAGTGATGGCAAATGACATTAATACTGGGTACTTACACGGGTTATTGCTAAAAGCTCAGCAAATGTAACATCTTGTGCCAAATTTTTAAAGGAATAGAATCAGTCAGTTTTCCTTCAGATGCATCTTTTCAGTCTCCCCAAAAGATTCAAGTTTTGTGTGGTGCCTCTGCTGGTGACTTCAAAATTCTGACTGTTTAAAAAAGGTAATTTTCAAATACTATTAGCTGGGTTGAGAATAATCTTAACTAATGGCATTTCATTTATAAATGTAATCTAATAATTTTTCAACATTAAATTTCTTACCAGTAAGTTAATTAAAAAACAAATACAACTCTTTTAGTCCTTGGAAAGGAAATAGTATTGCTGTTATTTTATTCCTTATATAACATATAGAGGTATATGTTATATGTATATGTATATAAATATATATAAAACACTTTTTTTTGTCATCTATAATATACACATTATTTAATATAAAATGACTTCTATAGTATTTGTTTATGTACTATATAACAAAATAAAGCTGATCTGTAAGTTTGAAAAGCAATGTAATTATTTTGTTCATTGGAAAGGAAATAATATTGCTGATATTCTTAGTTTATACACACATAGTATAGGTTATTAAATTTTATATATAAAAATAAAAGTACAATATAAATATCAGTTATTATACATATTGTTTTTTGTGTTAATTATATACACATATATCATATCAGAACAGAAAGATTGTTTCATGTAAAGCTTGCATATTTTTAAAAAGTGTTAAGGGCCAATCAAGGTTGTTGCCCTATTATGACATTTTTGCAATAGATCTAAAAATCCTTTAGCTATACAGTTCCCAATTTCGGTAATGCTTTTACCCCCCTTAGGCCACTTACTATGATTATTTATTGATATTACTAACACCTAATGGTCACTTCCTCAGGAAACTTCAGGCTTCCACAGACTTGCTGTGGAAGGAGAAGCCACGGGAAAAGATTCAGAGCCCATGTGAATAAGCACAGTAAGGAAAGGGTTAAGAACCTATTCACCACTGTACCTTATAAATCAACTGATTCAGTTGGAATTCAGCTAGTCTCTCCTCTCAATTTAGCCTTCCAGACAAGTTAGCTGTTATTGGTTAAAAACAAAAACAAAAACAAAAAAAACGTTCCAAATTTTCATTGGCTTAAGTGTGAAAGGGGGCTAGTTTGGCCAAGTTGAGCTAGCATCCCTCATATAAGTTGAGATTCCTATGGGTGAAAAATAATTTGCAAGCATGCCTTAGGGTAAGGTGGGTCAGCAACCTGAAGCCTCTTAGTTGAAATAAAGAGTCTGCTTAATTACAATCCCATTTACACTTTTACCAAACTATTTCTTTTTTTTTACAATATTGAGTTGAATTGTAGGTGTAGGTGTATGTCGCTTGGGGTGTCATGCATGGGGTTAAGGTGCCCTGCACTAGGAGTGCAAAGAGAGGAAGAACAACAATTGCTGGCACATCGGAAGGAGAGGGGTTTTCCAACAGAATTTTATCTTTAAGTTGAGTTCTGTGTTCTGGTTCTATTCCTTTGATGATGCCCAGGGGTATTCCTTGCTCCATACTTCCTATTCCTCTCCTCTTTTCCTTCCCCCCTTTCTCCTTCCTCCCTTTCTTCCTTCCCCCCTTTCTCCTTCCTCCCTTTTCTCCTCCCCCCTTTCTCCCCCCCCCCCGTTTTCCCTCTGTCACTGTCTCTTCCTTTTCTCCCTTCTTTCCCATTCCTTCTTTCCAGTCTCTCCTTTTCCTCCCCCGAAGAGGAGCAGCACAGGTCGACACCTCAGGCTATCATGTCTGCCCCCGCCAGCTCTCCTCAAACTGCCAAGAGCGCCAAGATGCTGCCCAAACATGATGGTGTCTTCAAGGAAGGGATAGATTCACTCTCTGATGGATCCTCCGCACTTCCCTGCCAGAACCCTTCTCTCAATCCATTGACATTCCCTCCTACATACGAATTACATTCTCAGAACTGTGTTCCTCCTTCTGGATACTATTCCCCAGGGCCTGAGAAAGGACTGCCCTTGTCTTTGGATGGCTTTGATTATAATCCTAGTGGCTACACTGTACCAACTCCAAATGCTGTGACTCTTGCTGCTGCTCCCAGCAATAGGAACATCCAAGTAGGATCTCAGCAGGTAGACAACAGGGGCTCTCCTGTCCTTCACTGTGTAGAGAGGGCCACAGGATCTTTCCAAAACATGTCTCCATCTTCAACAAGTCATTTATTTAACAGTGCATCTCAATCATACTCTTTATTTGGCAATTACTACAATTGTCCAATTGGGCACACAAGCAACTCTTCAACAGTTTCTCCAGGATTTTCTCCTCCTTCTGGCCACCATGCCAGGTCTTCTGCTTCCAGTTCTGTGAGTCGAAGCATTTCCTTTCCTGCAGTACCAGCTAGTGACCTCTGTGGCTCTGTGTTCACCTCTCAGAGTGCTCCAGCTATTAGGCAAGTTAGAGATACTTGTTCTGGGCAAAACACAACTGTCAACTATCCACAGCAATCATATCTGTGATACTGTGTACAACATTATTAATTCCAAGGCAATCAGTCAGTCCTGGATAATCCTAGCTGAGACTACACAGTTAACCCAGCTAAGGCTGCTATAAATTATTGAGTCTGTTCTATAAAATAAAATATTCAGTTTCCTGAGCCCAGTCTAGAAGTTTCCACAATTTCTTCAAGGTGCCTTTTCAGCAAGAATACCACCTGTGTGCAAGAACACCATTGGAGCCTGTGACCTCAGATATAGTCATCAGAGCTATCAGCTACTTCCCACTACTTCCAACACTAGCAATGGTTTTGTGTCCAGACATTAGGATGCCCCAAGAGGAGCTAAAGATCCCAGTGATATGTTTGGAATGTTGTCTTGACTCATAAAAATCTTAAAGGAGGATTAACCTTCCAGGAGACCTTTTGGATAGAATAAAGTGGTGTTCCCCTGCTGCTGGTCCATGGCAAAATTTTACTCTTCGTTGCTCTTAATTCTTAAAATCTACATGTCTCTTCTTGCTCTTCCTAGGAATTTTGGGGTTCAGAATTGGAAAGAACCTATAGTATCTAATCCAACCCTTCATTTTACATAAAGATGAGTAAACTGAAGCCCAGATTGTTGCCCAGGGTCCCACAGGAAGTAAGTGTTGGAGGTAACATTTGAGCCCAAGTCCTTCCTTTCCAGATTGTGTGGTCTTTTCCTTTGTGTTTCCCTACTTCGTGGTCATCTGCTTCTAGAGCCTTCTAGAGTAGAAGTATGGGAGAACAGAACAGTCTCTAATAGGGAATTTAGATATTTCACTGGGGCTGGGAAATACTGAAATAAAATAATTTATATGTAATAATGCATGAAAAAGCATTGTATCCATACTTGAACATTTATTGCACAAATTTATGGTTTTCAACAGGGAAATGAAAATATCCATTTCTCAGCAGAGAAAAGTATGTTTTGCTTTGAATTGACATAATGCCACATACTTGTATAGTTTTTCTGGACTGCAGACAGTTTGCATTGTGTGATTACTTTGATACAAAGGCTATAATGGTAATATTTTATATTTTTCTCAGGGAGTATCATATAATAATAAATGACATATTATTAGTACTTTACATAAAATATCTCATTTGAACCTCACAACAGCCCTGTGATGTAGGTACTATAAGTAGTATCATGACCATTTTCAAGAAGAGAAAAATAAGGATTAAAGCAGTTCAATGACTTCCCCAGGGTCGCATAATTAGTGTTGAACACTGGATTTGAACCAGAATTTTTCTGACCCCAAACCTAGCATTCTGTCTACTATATGATCTTCTTGAATACAAGTTCAGAGACCTGTATTCAAGTTCTGGCCTTGACACTAATATTCTGAACCTGGTTGCATCTTCCTTAATGCCCTATATCTCTCTAAGTGTACAATAAGGGAGACAGATTAAGTGATTTCCAATATGCTTTCCAAAATCAATATTCTATACTTTAAAAAAAATAGTAATTTCTGTGGGTGAATAAAAAGAATGTGCCCCAATTAAGCAAATGCTATGAATTAATAAAAATTTGACATTTAATTGCATTTTAAGATTTCCAAAACATTTACATAAACAATCTCATTTCATAACAGCACTTAAAGGTAGGTGTGATATTATCCCCATTTTTACAGATGGAAAAACTGAGGATCAGCTTAAATAACTAGTCCATGGTCACATAGCCATAAAATTCCAGAGGCAGGATTCAAACCCAAGTTTAGAGCTTTTTTTTCAGTTGCTTCTCACAAGTTTATGGATAGTATTTTCATAAAATGGTAGGTAATTTTTTTTTTTAATTTTTAGTGAGGCAATTGGGGTTAAGTGACTTGCCCAGGGTCAAACAGCTAGTAAGTGTTAAATGTCTGAGGCTGGATCTGAACTCAGGTACTCCTGACTCCAGGGCCGGTGCTCTATCCACTGCTCCACCTAGCTGCCCCAGAATAGTAGATAATTAAAGATTCAATGTTAAACTAATGATGTTATAATTAGAACAATAAAATGACTCAGCATCAGTGAATTTGATAATGGTTTGTCCCTTTTTACTGTATCAAATAAAATTTCATTTCTCAGGTATGGGTCATCCCATAAGTGCTGCTTTCTGTGTCTCTGATTTTTCTTCTTGGTCTATGGTTACCCTCTGTAACCCAATTTTACTCTCTGATGAGTCAGATTCTTGGCTTTTCATAAAGCAGCTAAGTGTCAACAGCATAGTCCTTGAAATGTCAAATGCTAGGTGTTTCCCGGAAGTAATATTTTTGAAGCAACCATACATGGTATGTAGGATCATACAAATCTCAACCTTTTAAGCCCTCTTTCTCCTCCCCCTCCTCCTCCCCCTCCTCCCCCTCCTCCTCCTTCCCCTTCTTCTTTTGGTGACAAGAACAAGGGACCTAACAGCTGATTTTAATTTGTATGTTCTCTTTTGATTTTTAAGTTTATGCAGAGTTCCTGAGAGCTTATTACATTGAGCAACTGGACTCATAAGGAATCATTATTATAACTTATTTTTATGAAACTCTGATATTGAGAATTCCTTTTTTAAAAACCAATAGACTCTTCTGACACCTGTCAGAATCTTATTATTAGATAGAATCTTTAAGTGCTTTACTTATAAAATGAGATTTGCCCACCTTGATATCAATAATAAGTTTAAAAATGAGAGAGCCCTCTGTTTTTAACTAAATCATTTTAACCCTAAACAAGCTCTTTTCTTTATTTGGTCAGATGTCATCTGCCACCTTGAAAATGATCTAGAAGTATCCTCTATGTTTGGGTATTAAAGATGTAACCCTAGAATAGGTATCTGTATACTTCTATTGCAGAACAGTAAATCATTTTAGTCATCCCGCAATTATGTGGGCCCTAGCCTCTTAGTAGACATAGTGAGAATTACAAGCGTGTGTCTCCTGTCAGAGGAAATCAGTTTCATTGAAGACATGATCTAAGTAGCTGGGAGTGCTGTGGTTTGAAGACTGGTTTAATTCCTTGAATTGCTAAAATAAGGTGCTTCAATCCTTTTAGGAAAGATAGGTTAAGCATGACAAAGTTGTTCCCTGGCTACCTGCCCACCCCTCCCCAACTAATTAAAGACTATTAGCCTGCTTCCCTTTGTGCCTGTTTTACTGTTACACAAATTGAGTCAAGGGTACATATTACATTTGATTCAGAGTAATGCAAAATGGCATAGTTTAAGTGATATGTTTAGTTATAGGCACCTGGTTTGCTTGATATGTGTGCAAGATCTGCCTCATTAAGAAAGGGCTAGCTCAAATGCAAACTAGCAACTGAGTGTGAGGAAGGGGATTGAGAAGGAAGAGGGCAGGACAAAAATAGGAAATGGTGAACTATCTAGATTGGCTGCAATATAGGGCTGTGAAAAGGATTCAAGTCAGAGAATGCTGGAAAATTAAATTGTATTAATGTTACATAGATTATGGAATTGTAGATTTTTTAAATACTTACATAGATATAAGTATTGCAACTTATAATTTATAACCCTTTATTATATCACTTCATAAATGGGTCCCAAGATCTGTCAGTAGAAAAATTGACCATCCATTAAATAGTTCCTAAATATTTATTTCATTAAATATTTTCCAATGACATTAAAAAATTTTAACAATTTTTTTTAAATTTAGAGATCCGAATTCTCTTCCTCTCTCCCACCCTCCCATGCATTGAGAAGACAAGAAATATGACATCAATTATACATATGAAATAATATAAAACATATTTGCATATTAGCCTTGTTGCAAAAAGAAAACACACAATTAAAAAAGTGAAAACAAAACTATGTTTCAGTCTGTACTTAGAGTTCATCATTTCTTTCTTTAGAGATAGATGGCATTTTTCATCATGGGTCCTTTGGAATTGTCTTGGATCATTGTCTTGATCAGGGTAGCTGTCTTTCACAGTTGATCATCATTACATATTACTGTGTATAGTGTTCTCCTGGTTCTGCTCATTTCACTTTGCTTCAGTTCATATAAGACTTCCAAGCCATTCTATTAATCATTTCTTATAGCACAATGTTATTCCATCACAATCATTTATTGCAACTTGTTCACCCATTCCTCAATTGATGGATATTCCCTCAATTTTCAATTCTTTGCCATCACAAAAACAGATGCTATATTTTTGTACAAATAGATCCTTTACATGTTTCTTTGATCTTTTTGGTATACAGACCTAGTAGTGTTATTGCTGGGTTAAAGGGAAGTTTTATAGCTCTTTGGGCATAGTTCCAAATTTGAACCCTAGTTTTGAATAAGCTTGAGTTTCTCTCTATTCTTCCCTCCTTTCAACATATAGGCAAAGTATAATGGCAAATGATTTAGGATTTTTATGAATGCCACAAAAGCCACATAGAAGCCTAATGCGAGAAAGAAAAGTTTCTTTGGGTTGTCAGCAGAATAGTGCTTTGAAGACAAATTTAGGCTATTTGGTTAAAGTCCAAATCACTTATGGTGTAGTCATAATTTGAAAGACTTAGAAATTATTGATTAAATTTCAAAAGGCCTCCGCAGAGCCTTGCTCATGTAGCCCAGGCTGCTGTTGCAGAGGATATTCTAAATTGCTCTGTGAAGTAGTGCTGTGTCAGTAAACTGGCCCTTACCAATACTGTGAGTCTCATAAGAGTGGTTTTTAGAGAAGGTTCAGTAAGAGACTATAACCTGCTTCATAGAAGAAGTTAGTTTTTTCATGAGAAACATTTATGAAGGGAAGAAATTGAACAAACTGAAACATGAAGGATAGAGATACTGGTTGGTGAGAAGCATTGTAAATCACTCTGGTGGTGTTACTGTAGAGAATGTGTGGGCGGATGAGTCAAAAACTATGATTAATGAAAGTTGAGCAAAATATGTTGATTGAGAAGATAAACTTTAATGTGCATTTCCAGTGAAATCACTTATTTATTTATTTATTTATTTTTAGACTACATACAGTCTATAGTGAATTGAATTGCAGCTATTAGAATGACTTGGTAGCTTAATAAGAGAAGATGTATCTGAGCTCAGTTCTTTCTTTTCCTTTGTCTCCCAGTTCTGTTTCTTTGAAGTTGAGTAAGCTCAATACCTCATGATATATAACTAGCTTTCTCTGTTTTTGTTTTAAAACCAAGTCAATTGGGAGTAAATTCAAAAGTACCAAGAATTAAAAATATGAGCTCTAGAAATGTAAAATATTTAATCTCTGCTACATCTATAAAATTTTACCTGGTTTGGAGTGAAGAGACTATCAGGGTAAGGGTAATTGAGAAATTGTACTCATTCAAGTTGATTTAATATTAATATTCTTTGGCAACATTTGTTTACCTTTTTTTTTTTTAAAAAGTCACAATGACAAATTGGGGAAAAAAGAGACTTTCCTGAAATCAACCAAAATATAAGATTTGTACTTTTAAAATTGAAAGTGAACTATTTTGTAAAGTTCTAAAAACTGCTATTGTAAGACTCCTAAACAGGCTAGGGCCAGTTTCCTGACACAACATTACTTCCCAGAACAGCTTTATTTTGTTTTCAATTTATAATACTGTATATAGCAATTGTGAACCCTTTGGGGGTTTTCTTGGCAAAAATACTGGAGTGGTTTGCCATTTCCTTCTCCAGCTCATTTTACAGATAAGGAACTGAGGCAAACAGGATTAAGTGACTTGTCCAGGGTCACACAGCTAGTAAGTGACTGAGGCCAGATTTTAACTCAGTGAGGGTATTTCTGACTCCAGGCCAGGCACTCTATCTACTGTGACACCTAGTTGCTCTAATGGGATTTAGCTTCATTAAATTAGTGTTTTCTTAGCTGTGGTTATGCTCAGTCAATAATTCTACCTCTGATGGTATTGAAATACTAGTTACTGACAAATAGAATAGTTTTTTTTTTAATTATGGCTAATACTGTTATACTATAGCTTTCATCTTCCTTCTTGTCCAATTTAAGTATCACATCAGTGTATTCCAGTCTAGGTGAAAAATCACCTTTCTCCATGAGCTTGAAGTAAAATTCTTCTTCATGCTATATTCTTCTTCATAAGTCTGTCATGTAAAATCCTAGGTTGAATTGTAGACATTATGTTGGCTTTTCAGACATGGAGTAAAAAGCATTATTTTTTCTATTCATGTACCCCCTTTTCCCTTCCAGGGAACTTAAAAAAGTTTCCTTTGTGACTTTAATTCTAAGTAAAGAATGTAAAGTAAATAACTGAAGTATGAGGTGATCTCCCCTTCATTTGATAAATTATTCTTTCTTCTACTTGATGCTTTTACCTCTTTGGGTTGCATGATGTAGAAAGAAACTTTGTTATACATCTAACAACCAAAATGTCATTTTAAGTTCTCAGGTAAAAACATAAAGGCACCTGTTTTAGGGGAAGGTCTATAAGTATTTAAGGCGAACAGACATTCTTTTTCTAAATATAATTGTAAGTCAATTAATATCACTGGATACAGCTTAGAGAATTTATAAGATTCATTCTTATCACTGCTACTGTAATGTAGATTACACAGGTTGTTCTCTCCATTTTGTAGATTAGGAAAGAGAAGCTTGTAAGAGATGAACTTGGGAGGGATGGAGGAAGTACTTTAAGTCAGAAAGTAGATATATAGGAACATAAGACACTTAGTTCTGATTCTTTATTAAATCACATCTTTCTCTTGTTCCTTAGTTGAGGTGTCTTGCAGGAGTGCTATCCAACCATTTCGGTTAGTAAGCCTTATTGATTATTAAATAGGTACAGCTAAGGGCCTCTGTTTTACCTCAGCTTCTAGCTGAAATCTTTACACTTATTCTGATTCTTTTGACTTAAACTCTGGAACTGAAATATTAGAATTATTGTAACTAGATGCCTAAGTAAGTAGCATCACAATTTTCCAAAATCTTTACTTGTGTCTTTTGAGAATCATGTATATCACTAACAGTTTATGCTTTGAAACAGATTTAGTAGTCACTGTCTTAGGTTTTTGTACTTGTTCTCCTTCTCCTCTTCCCCCTTCTCCATCTTCTCCTCCTTCTCTTCTTCCTTCTCATTTTATTTCCCCTCTTCCTTTTTCTCCTTTGTCTGTCTTCTTCCATATTCTTCCTTCTTACTTTTGTACTTCTTGTTCTCCTCCCTTCTTCATTCTTTTTTCCTCTTTTGTCCTTCCTTCCTTCCTTTCTTCCTCTTATTTCCTCCTCTTCCTCCTTCTCCTCAATCTTCTCCTCCTCCTCCATCATCTCCATAATGCTTTGTACAAAAAATAGTTTACATTTTCTTTGGCTATTAATTGCTGTTAATGCAAATATTAAAGTTAGCTTTTTCTGATTACTCACATGCATCATAGAGGGAAGTAAGCATAAATTTTCTCACTTTTTCCTTAGTTTTTTAATTGTGATTTCTATGGAATAACTCAAGCACTACATAATATTTATGCTGGGACTTTTATCTGGAGCCAGCAGGAAGGCCTTTATCAAAAAAACTCCACTTACCCTCCCTATTTCCAAAATAACTGTTTATTCTAAAGTCTTAAGATAATGGTTGTTATTTAAATTATGTAGCTTAGCATAGTCTTGTGATGCTATGTTTAGAGACTTCCAGAGTTCTATACAGGTCTTCTAGTTTATCTCTTTTTGGGAGTAATTTACCTAACACAAATGAGAGAGGCTACTCTTTACATAAAGGATTTTAAAGAAGGAGATTATTTAACCATTTTCTTTGGAGTTTTCCATTATATCTACTCAAACCAATTATGCCACAGTTAAAACTCTTATTGTATTGCTTCAGTCTCCACAGGAAAAGCCATGTGATTGCTATCCTTTATATTATTGTTCATGTTTGATAATAATTCATTTTTCTTCTCATCTTCTCTAAGTTGAATTTTTCTCATAGGTTTAAGTTTCCACCTATTTATTGTTCTCTCATTAAATTTCTTTATATGTCTCTTCTATGTGAATCCATAATCACAAAATATTCCCTCAACCCTGCTACCCATTTGAGCTAATGTCATTTTCTCTCTTTCTATTTAGTGCTTAACTTTTTGTATCCATTCTCCATATTCGCTGCATCCATTTACTACTCCTTCATATTGATTGTAGTTTCTATCGAAATCATTTATTTGAACTCTTGTCCTTAAAGCCATACTCATTAAAGTAACTAACAACCATACTAGCAATTATATAGCTTATTGGAGAATTCTCCACCTAGGGGTCCCAGAATCCTCTTGGAAAGGAATTCCATACATCTTAGATCTTCCTGACTCCAGGTCTGGTGTCTATTTGTTGTGCTACCATGAAGATCAGAATTAAAGTCCCACCTCTGTCACTATTTGATCCTACCCAAATTGTTTAAACATTAATTGTGATAGGTAGCTCTCCTAGACTAGAAGTTCACAAAAAATGCTTTCCTGCATTGGTAGGGGGAGATTCCTCACCTAGCAGTTCTCTAGACCAATGATGGGTCTAGTCTCTATTCCTATATGGATTTATCAAAGGGATTGTTGAAAGATAATACATGGCCACCAGACTTTCATCATCATTTTTTAATCTTGTCAGCCTGATTTGGTTGCAATAATCAGCATTTATTATCCTTTTTCATATTTGTCCTCATTTGGGATGTTTGTTTGTTTGCAGGGCAATGAGAATTAAGTGACTTGCCCAAAGTCACACAGCTAGTAAGTGTCTGTATATGCCCTTTGTACTAATGGATATTTACAATGCCCACATCCTTTTTGTCTTTATCATAATGATGCTGTCTACCACTAGTCAAGTTAAGTAGTCTTTAGTTCAAGGCAGGCTGTGAAGAGATGGCTTGTAAATGTAGGAATCTCTGTATTTTCAGCAGCTCAGTGCAAGAGAAATTCATTTCACCTTTTCCTTTTAATGCAGAGTACTGGCTCTGGGGTTAGAGGCATAGCATTCAGATCCTATATCTGATACCACCTCTGTGACCCTGGGTGAAAAACATAAAGAAAATCACAAAAAAAATGTTTTATGAGCAGTTTTCTAAAAATGTTAAGCTCAGATTATATGAATACCCCTAAAAGTTATCAGAAACTTTCAGAATGTCTGTGATATTGAGCTTATCTAACCTTCGGCTCTCCAGCTTCTTCATGTATAAAATGAAAGGCTTAGACTCAAAGGTTTCTGAAATCTTTTCTTGCTCCAGCTATATTATTCTATGATTCATCACCAATCCTTGGATAAACCCACTGAGCCTTTCAGTCCCCAATTATGATGATGAGAATAAATATAAAAGTTCGTCTCTTCTACCACATACATCTCATAGTTATAAAATACAAGTAAGTAGAAACTTATGAACAGTAAATTTTATTAACTGAACATGGGGCATGTGTTTGACTTGCTACAGGATCTTTGAATGGTTAAATGTTTCCTTATTTTGGAAACATTATAAGCAGGCATCCTAAATATCCTTAAAATTACTTTTATTCTGGAATATCCAAAATGCCTCTTGGCTACTGTGTATAATTAGGAATTGTCCTTTTTACATTCTGGCTAGGTCCTATTGGTCTGAAGTGGGAGGGCCTTTCTTTATTGGAATATTTCTCTCCAAGTCTTTTAGTTTTGGCCCCTTCCTTTAGTTTCTCATGGCTTTTCTCAATCATAGACAATTCTCAATCTCATCACAAGTTAATCCTGTTTCCTAGGCCCTTGATTGTTGCAGGTAGGGAAGCTATCATTGATTAAAAAGTCCCTGGGTACAGTTTGTCCTTCAGCTTTCCCTCAAATGTGTAAACAATTTTTAAGGGGACAGAAAATTAACATTTATATAGATATCCTCTGGATGTACGAAGATAGAGTGTTAAAGAAGGAAAGTTGCTTGTCCTGTAATTCCCTGTAGGTTTAGATATCTTTACTGAACACAGTAGGGTGGTTAGGTGTGCAATTGATTGAGTGTCCAACCTGAATTCAGGAAGAACTTATCTTCCTGAGTTCAAATCTGGCCTCAGATACTTATTAGTTATTACCCTGGCCAAGTCACTTAACCTTGTTTGCCTCAGTTTCCTCATCTATAAAATGAGCTAGAGAAGGAAATGACAAACTACTCCAGTATCTTTGGCAAGAAAACCCCAAATAGGATCACAGAGAGTTAGGGCTAAAAAACATCAAATAACAATAATAGCACAGAGGGAGCTTTTAGACACTGGTTTCAAGAAAAGATGTAGGAGAGTTAAGGAAACAAAAAGGAAAGAAAAAAGGACAGAAATGAAGTAAAAATGGAGAAGGATATCTTAGTTTATCTTTTGAATCTTGATTACATAAGGATGTCTTTTGAGGAGGCAGCAGGATACAATGATAAGAACACTGGCTCTGAAGTTATTGGACATATTCAAATCCTGTTTATGATGCTTACTATGTGACCTTGGTCAATTCCCTGATTTCATATTCCTCATCTGGAAAATGAGAGTATTGGACCAAATGACCTTTTCCAGCTTGAGATCTATGATGCTGTGTTCTATATAGAATTTCCTATAGGATGATTTCTATTAGCCACCACAACACATTGATTCTTTATTTGACTGATCAATTTTGAATTAATACATACATATTTACATTTAATACAGCAAGATCAACTCTATACCTGGGCTGCAGTCAGTCAACCCACACATTCTCTGGATTACACAGAAGAGCAGTTTCCAAGGAGAATTCCCTCCATCTGGCCTCCAGCCAAACCTCCTGATGAAGAATATGGGCCCAAGGAGTCTGCAACAGGTAGGGTATTGATGACATTACTTATGTTGACCTGGTTTACAGGGGAAATTTTTTGGTATAACAAACTTGGCAATGGAATATTTAAGAAATCGCAAACATATTGAAAGATGCAGAAGTTTCACTTGCTGTTTCTCCATCTTTGATCAGAGAGCAAAGCTTCCCACTCTTGCTTTTTTTCATCAAACACCATGATGGACATTCCTGTCCACGCCCTTCTTACCTGGCCTCAGACTCCAAAGCTGGTGGGCATATTACCATCTGTTCCTTTTTCCTCTTCCTTATACTCCTCTTTTACAATTTCCTGTATGGAGACTACAAGAGATCAATGAGACAGAAAAAAAAGAATAAGGAAAAAAAAACCTATATGTTTTCTTTATCCTAGCTTCCCTTTTCAGGTACTATACACTGGTTATATTTTCTTTGAACAAAACTATACATTTTCCCCTTCTGTTTCTTTTCTTCTTCTGGCCCACAGTGCGTTTCTTCAAATTTGTGTATTATGACTTGGGGGAAATAGACTTAGATCTCTCTTCAGATGCAGTATGCTGTAATGAAAACAAAACAAAACAAAAACATTGAACTTGGAGTCAGAAGAGACCTAAATTCCAAACCCTAATTTGACACTTCCTAGCCATGTGACCTCAAAGAAATCATTTCACCTTTGAGTATCCCTCAGTGATTCTTTATCAATTGATAGGTTATAATATTAATTGAGCTGTTCATCTCATAGCACTGTTGGGAGAATCAAAAGAAATACTACATGCAAAGTCTTTGCAAAATAAAGCATTGTATAAATATGAATTATTACTAGCTTCATTTCAGGAAAGTCAGATATATGAAAGTGATCACAATGCATGTAAATTCTAAGTAAATTTGTCTTTGCCATTCTGGATTATGAGAAAACGGACAGAGGCAAAATTTGACTTTTGAAACCACTTTGTGAGATCATGTGTTTTTTTTTAATCTCATTAGTTTCTGCCATTTTTCCTCTTCTTTCTTTGGCTTAAGGTATTTTCTTCATGACCTTAGTCAAAGAGGGGAAGTATGATCCTTAAATGACCTGAGAATATGACTTATTTGCAGGACGACAAATTGCTACAGAAAGCAAAACCTTAAACCCTGGAATTTCCTGTTGGGACACAGAGGGACTTCTCTTAATCTTTGAAGTCAGCAGCAGCAGGTTACCACAGTGGAAAGAAAGAATACTTAAACCAGAGTTTACTTTAGTGTTGTATTATGTTCAACTGCCATTCTGTTTCCCAGAAAGAACCCTGACTTCTCTAAAAGACTGGTGAAACTTAAATTTTCAGCTCCTGAGCCAAGTCTGTAAAGGGACTACTTACCTTCCCATTATCTCAGAAATGCCCTTGCTGCTTATCTTGGGAAACCCCTTAATTCATGACCCTAAGCACTATAGGTTTCTTTGGAAGCCACTAGCCATGTTTATATTCAACTTCTTTTGTCTTCCATTCCTTTGAGAAGCTGAGATTAATCTGTCTGATACATGCTCAGAAATATACTATTACAAATGATTCCTTAGAGAGAGACATCTTCTCAGGAGTGTAGTAGATGATATATAGAAAAGAGGTCACCAGTAGGGAATAAATCAAGGTGTGTGGTCCAAGATAGGTATTTTTTTTTTTTGCGAGGCAGTGGGGGTTAAGTGACTTGCCCAAGGTCACACAGCTAGTAAGTGTCAAGTGTCTGAGGCCGGATTTGAACTCAGGAACTCCTGAATCCAGAGCCGGTGCTTTATCCACTGTGCCACCTAGCTGCCCCAAGATAGGTATTTTTAATGAGTCAAGATCTTGTAGCCGAATGGGAGAGTCTGGTCATATAATTTAAAATTAAAATGTATACAACCCCTTAAAAGGAGAATCATTTTTAGTTCAAAGTGTCAGCTATAACATATTCTCTTTCATATTATCTTAGTATCACATAAAGCATTTTTTTCAGTAATATCCAGTTTGTATATGGAAAAAAAGACTATTCTGTTTATTTTTATTTACTATACAAGAAACTCTAATACCAAAGTTGTTTATATGACATGCTGATCATCATGCTGATACATCTATCAGTTATTTTTGTTTTTCTCTCTTTGCTCTCACCCCACCTCTGCTCTATTGATCTTGCTTGATTTTTCTAAACAGACAATAATTTAGATTTTTTTTAAAAATTGAGCACTCTGAAAAGTGATAAAAAGCTTCTTGTATATTTGATTCTTTATTCCTTGTGAATTCTTAGTAAAAATCTACTGATGGGGGGCAGCTAGGTGGCACAGTGGATAAAGTGCCGGCCTTGGATTCAGGAGGACCTGAGTTCAAATCTGGCCTCAGACACTTGACACTTACCAGCTGTGTGACCTTGGGCAAGTCACTTAACCCTCATTGCCCCCCCCCAAAATCTATTGATGAAGATCTAACCTTTAGTTTCTTAATTGAGAAAAAGATTTTTAGTTAAACAGATACTATTAGAATTTACATAACAATAATTTGCCAAATTAATATTTTTATTATTTGATGCAGTCCACAAAGCTACAGTACAAATAATTTTAATGCATCAAACTTGTTTCTCTTTAAAATATGCATCCTTGCAGAGGACACTGAAGGTAAGTAGAGGATGTTTTAATTTACTAGTTGACACATTTTCCCTAGCTTATATACCATATATTCAGAAATTATATACCATTTAATATTTGTACAATGTTATAAATAAGTAAAGGTTTTAGAGAGTTGGAACTCCAAAATACATACATAGCTTTTAACTACTACTGTTTTAAAAAAATTCATATTGTTTAATAGTCATTTGTCTTATTTTGGGAATAAGACAAATTTCTGTTGAAAGCAGACTATGCTGGAAAATTTGGAGTATTGCTTTTCTTTCCTTTCCATGCTTTCCCCATATCTAGTTTGGATACTAATCATATATCCTGTTAATTTCTCCATGACATTCAGTTCTCTGTCTTTCTCTTATGTCACCCTTTCTCCATATATAGTCACTCTATTATTTTAAAGCTGTCTTTAACAACTGTCCTAAGGGAATAGCTTTGATGTAGAAGCTACCATGATTTGTATAAAATCAAAGCAGTTGAGTCAAAGTTAAAGTTTGGGACCTCTCTTACAAAGACTTACAGGAAGAAAAAGAATACAGTTAGCCATATAGAGGCACCTATTCTTAAAATACCACTGGTCGTATCCAAGTAGGCATGCCGCAGATGTTCCAAACTTCTTCCTCATGGTGTCTACACAGGCTTTGGGTTATGAAAAAACAAGCATTCAACAAGTATTTGTTAAGCTTCCATCATTTACAAGGGACTCTAGTGGTGATAAAAATACAAAGACAAAAATGATAAATAAGCATCCTCAGCTCAAATTCTGTTGGAAAAAAATTAATATACATATAAATATATGAAATATATTAAAACAAATATAAGGGCTTTTTGTGGGGAGGCAGAGACACTACCAGCTGGCTGAGGGGACAGATATCAGAAAAAGCCTCATGCAGAAGAAAACATTTGAGCTGTTTTGAACACAATTAGGTATTTTAAAAGGTAGAGGTGAGCTTGCAATGTATTCCAAGCATGGTTTTATTATGTATGCCTAAGGTATGGAAATGGAATCTGGGATGTCTCGTGTGAGGAGCAGCAAGATGGCCAGTTTGGCTGAAGTAGAGTATATGGAGAGGAGTAATACATAATATTCCTAGAAAAGTAGGATAAAATCAAATTGTGAAAGGTTTTAAATACTTAGCACTGATGAACCTAGAGAAACTTTTTTAAAAGAAAAAAAGAATCCCATCTATTTTCTTTACTTTTTGTTTTCCAGTTTCCATCTTACCTATGCTTACTCTTATTTACTATTCAAATTTTCTCCTTCTTTGCTTCTGTCTCCCAAGTTTTTCTTCTTGGACTAGATTCCAAGTAGACCTACCTTTAAAATAATTCTGGTCTGGGGGCAGCTAGGTGGGTAGTCGATAAAGCACCAGCCCTGGATTCAGGAGGACCTGAGTTCAAATCCAACTTCAGACACTTGACACTTACTAACTGTGTGACCCTGGGCAAGTCACTTAACTCTCATTGCCCTGCAAAAATAAAAAAAAATAAAAATTAATTGTAAAAAAAAAAAATTCTGGTCCTGTAGATCATTCTGAAGAAACCACAATAATAGTGACCTCAAAAGGGTCATTCTTCAGCAATTCAGTGCATTTATTGATGAAGTATTACATGCAAGGTGGTATGGAGAATAAAAATAAATTTAATATTACAAAGCATGAGACAAAAATCTCAGGTTTTAAAGATGCAAACATGAATAGTAGAAGGACTTATATATAAAGACAATGAGTCAGCAAATATGTTATAAATGAGTGGTATATGGAAGAAATAAGAATGGAAATAAGTATTTTTGAAAAGAGGAGGAATGACATCTTGTTATGGTAATCAGAGAATATTTAGCTAAGGAGAGAGTGACAGAAACTTTTGTCCAAAGTACTCCAGCCCAGAGTCATCATATTCTTTTGTAAAGAAGTCAGCCAATGGACAGTTCTACTCCTTTTGTTTCTTTCACTAAATTTCTTGTCCATCTTTTTCTTCCTACTCCACCTCACCCTATGCTTAACCTTAGCTACCCTTCTGGTAACTCTTTTCTTCTCTCTTTTCACCCCCCGGCTTCATCTTTCCTCTTTTCTCCTTCCTTTTCTCTTCCTCCTCATTCCTTGTGCTTTCTCCTCCTTTATTTTCCTCTTTACTCCTTCCCTATCCTTTTCTCCTTTCAATCTCTCTCACTGTCTTTTTTCTCTTTCTTAATCTTCTCCTTTCTCATCTAGTTTCATTCTTTTCTTACCTCTTACCTCTCCTCTCATTTTCTCACAGATTCTTATTTTTAGCTCACTTCTTGTTGACATTCTTCCTTTCCTTTCTTTTTTCTTTTTAAATACTCACTTAGGTTTACTTTCATTCCTTGATTAAATTTATTATGGAAGCCTTTTTATGTAAAATTAATTTTCCATAAGAAATCAGAAATTCCCTGTAATAAAGGTTTATTTGTTTGTTTGTTTTTCAATGTAGGGGTTAGGAAGTACAGTTCAGTAAGACAAACCAACACACATCAGCCTTGTATGACAGCATATGGACTATTCTACCGCCAAAGCTCCCTACCTTTGCCATGATAAGGGAGACATGTCTCTTTTTAATTCTTCTCCAGGACTGAGCTTGATCATGGTAGTTAGACCGCAGTGAACTCTGTAGTCTTGTTCTTTTCATTTACATTGTCGTAGTCATAGCATATATCATTTTCATGGTTCCACTTATTTCACTGCATTACAAATCCATACAGGTTTCCCCATATTTCTCTTGATTCTTCAAATTCATCATCCCAAATATTTTAGCAATATTCCATTCCATGCATGTACCAACATTTATTTTGTTCCTAACTTTTCATTCATGTACAAACTGGTGCTATGAATATTTTGATATATTATGAGAATCCTCTATTTTTAACCATATTCAGTTAGAATCCCAACAGAGTACTTTTGGAACAAAGAGAAGAAATTTTCATCAGTTTTTTTGCATAATTCTAAATTACATTCAAGAATGGTTGGTACAATTCACATTTTCACTGGTATGTATTCCTGTCTTTCTGCAGGGCCTCCAAAATGGATTATTTCAATATTTTTGTTTTTTATTATTTTGCCAATTTGAGTGTGAAGTAAAAGTTATTTTAATTTGCATTCCTTATTACTAATAGTTTAGAATAATCTTTCATATGGTTGTTATTGGTTTGGAATTCTTTTGAGTACTATATGATTATATCCTGTGACCACATAAAATCCCTCTTTCTTTTTAATCCTCTCATTTGCATTCCCTTCTTTTGTAAGTTCCATCTTTCATCTCTCTAGCTTGTCCTTTCTCAAAAGTTTAACTTTAAAGCCAGCATACTTATGCCTTCCTAAAAAACCTTTTGTTCTGAGGCAGAAATTTTTTTTACCCTCAGCTCAAAACAAAATTACATCCAGTGGTTTTTTTTTTGTTGTTGTTTATTTGTTTGTTTTTAATGAAGTATATTTTAGAATTAAAAGGATTGGTGGGGCAAAAACTGATTTCAGAGAATCATGGTTGGAGAAATGATGAACCTATAACATAGCCATTTAAGCTCTAGGAAAACTAATGGTGGGTGTTAAAGATCAGCATATCGACTTGTACATCTTTATAAATCAGTCTGTTGATTAGTACCTGTGACATAGAATCTTATTTATCATGAAAGTTCAGAATTATACTTTTTCTGGAAGCCTACCAGGTCCAGCACTATCAAAATAAATCTGGAATGTACTGTATATCTGATTAAAAAAATAATAAGTATTATTGGGACTCAGATTTGCCATCAACTATTGACTATAGTTTAGCTTTGATGTTAAAGAACTTTATTAAAAAATCAGGTTTCAATAATAATGGTAATCCCTACTTCTGAACTTAGCAATTATAAAATGAAAGAGAATCCAATTTTTATTAACAGTGTCTGTTCACCAGGGAAAATCATCAAAAATGTTCTTAATGGCATTATGTGTTTCTTTTCTTATGGCCACTATGATGTTTCCTGTGTTAACTTTTTATGCTTCCATTTTAGGCTGCTCTCCATTGGAAAAATGGAGTTTTAAGTTTTAAAAGGCATGTATTACTGGGAGGTGCCAGGTTAAAGTGAAGAAATTGTAATATTTATAAGTATTCTGATTAAGCTCCTCATCTTTCTCTGTCTTTTGTAGTTAACCACTTAATCTGTAAACATTTAGTAAACGTCAATCATTTGCCCACTACTGGAACAAAAGTATTAAAGTGAGACAGTCCTTGCCTTAAAAGTACTTGAATGCTATTTATGGCAAATACATTTCCAGAGATGAAAGCTTTCCTTACCTCCAAGAAGTTTATGAGTGAGACAGTACCTCAAATCTTTAAAAAATGTGTCATAGCTGTCTCTTTGCTTTCAATTAGAATAATTAAAATATGCTTGGCAATAAATTCAGAAGCCAGTTAGCCTATATAAGGAGACTTGAAGGTACTGTCCATTCTAAATTTCAACTAAAAAGGCATTGGTAGAATAGCAGAGACAAGAGATCAGTCACCAAACATTTATTAATCACTTTCTAAGTACTGGGGATATAAAGAAAAATAAAAGAATTCCTGCTGTCGAAGAGCTTACAACACAATAGTGGAGATGACATGCAAACAACTACACAGAAAGAAGATACATACAGAATAAACTGGAGATCTAGGTTTTAGCCCTGATATGCAACTTAGTTTTCTAACCTTGGGTGAGTCCTTCTCTTGGATTCGCAGATTTCTTATTTTTCAAATGAGGGATCTGTATTAGATGATCTCCCATTTTGTGACTCCTGTGAAGCCTAAGTGAATAGATCCTAAAGAAGCAAATTGCTTTAAGAACTCTCTGACTCCCTTGGTCAAATTTATAAAACTATAACCTACAGAAAGAGGTTGGCTATTTATGACACATGTCAATAATTCAGGGAACTTTGTTTCTGTTTGGGTAATTCCTGAGGCAAGTCATAAACCTTCAAACTTTGTAGATGATCTTTGAGAGTTGCTGTAGTCAAAAAAATTAATCAGCCTACAGACTACTTTGTCATTATGCTTTTTTAACTGGTGATAATACGGGACCATTTAATTTGATAACATTTTGAAAATATCCTTTAAAATATACTGTACATAAGCAAAAATTTCCTAGGTCCGTGATGTAGTATGTTTTTGTTTTGTTTTGTGTTAGGGAATACATGGCATAGGTTGATGTGTATATGTTTGTCTAACACATAAGGAAGGGAACCTGGTTCTTTACAGTTTTTTATAATTAAACTTTTGGTTCATGTGACAACTATGTTATAAAGCAGAAATTATTTTTTATACAATATAAAATCCATATATTCAAATTCTATGATTAAAATATCCTATACATAGTTTTAATACATTTGGTTCTCAAAAGAATTATAAACTGATAAAACACACACATATGTATATATATATGTATGTATTTGTGTGTATATATACATATACCCATACAGAATACAAACACACATATACACATATGTGTATACACACAAATTAAAAGAATTGTAAACAGCTTATATGTGTGTATATATGCACATATGTATTTATACACAATGCTTCAAATAATTAATAATAGAGAAAAGCAAACCAAAATAACTGAGGTTATACTTTACATCTATCAATTTGGCAAAGGTGACAAAAGATGGGAATAGTTAACACTGGTTAACATGGAGGGGTTGTGAAAAGGTAGATACACTAATGTATTGTTGGAGGAGCTATGAATTAGTACAACCATCTGGAAAACAATTTAGAATTAAACAAATGAAGTGACTAAAATGTTCATACCTGTTGAATCAGGAATTTCACTGCTAGGCACATACCCCAGTTAATTACTAAAAGGAAGGTTATATAGCCACCACCATATTTATGACTGTGCTTTGTGTGGCACCAAATGATTAGAAACAGAGTAGATGCCTATTATTTAGGGAATGACTAAACCAGCTGTGGTAAGTGAATGTAATGGAATATTACTATGTTGTAAACATAACAGAGAAGCATGGGAAGGTTTATATTAACTTATGCAAAATGAAATAAGCAGAGGCAAGGAAACAATGAGAATGACTACAACAATGTAAATGCAAGAACAACAACAAACCAGTTGAACATGACTGTTACAAAATTATAATGATCAAATTTGGTCTCCAAAACAAGATATAATAAGACAGACAGACAGACACACACACACATATACCTCCCTTGCAGAGATTGTGTCCATTAGTTTGAAATATTGCATATAATATTTGGGATTTTTTTTTGCTGTGGTGATTATTTTTGTTGAATTTTTTTCTTTTCTTTCAGTTTTAAAAAATCTTTTGCCATAAGGATATAGATCTCAAAGCAGGGAGATATTTAAGGGGAAAATGGGTGGTTAAAAAACCAAAATACATCAATAAAATCTGTTAAAAAGAAGTTATGGGGCAGCTAGGTGGCGCAGTGGATAGAGCACTGACCCTGGAGTCAGGAATACCTGAGTTCAAATCCGGCCTCAGACACTTAACAAACACTTACTAGCTGTGTGACCCTTGGCAAGTCACTTAACCCCAATTGCCTCAATTAAAAAAAAAAAAAGTTATGTTTGTCACCCATGTCATCCATGTTATGATGTCATAGCTAAGTTTTTTAAAATTATTTTCCCTTTTGAATAAAAATAGGAAACAAGAATATTTCTTTCTTCAAGATATGCTTACTCTTTTTTCAAAATCTTTTCTTATGCAGAGATTCAAGCTGCCATTTTGGAAACACAGAAAAAGTGTTCAGATGCTGTTCAACAGGTAAGATTTTTTTTCAGGATTTAAGACAAATGTGAGTAAACTACAGCTATTTACCTTTGTCGGCTTTTTTCCTTTTAAAAAAATCATTGGATAAAGAGGAGTTAATTTTCATAAACATATAAGAGACTGAAACTGGAAGTAAAGTTGGGGAAAATATCATTAGTAAAGAACCTGCATGCTAAATCAATGATAATTGATAGAAATATGAGTATGCATAGCAATTTATGAGTAAGCATAAGTAATCAGTCATATGTGAAGAAGGGAAAGCAGAGAAGGAAAAACAAAAGGATCTATGAAGTGCCTATTATGTGCCTGCTAGTAGGCTATGCACTTTACAAAAATTATTTCATTTGACTCTCACAGCTCTTGAGGAAGGTATTATTATTATTCCCATCTTATAGTTGAGGAAACTGAAGTTGGTAGTGGTTAAGTGACTTGCCCACACCTCTCATAAGTGTCTGAGGCTACATTTGAACTCAGGTCATCCTGAGTCCAGACCCTATCCACTGAATCACCTATGGGGAGCAATGGAGAATTCAGAACCTACTTTGATTTGCACAAAAACCATTCCCCATGAGCTCCCAACTTGACTTGTGAGCAAAAAGAAATGAGACAGCTTTTCCATCCAATGTATTTATTGCTTTTTAGATTTCATAGTTTAATCAACTATCTGTGATTCTATGGGAATAACTACTTTTTTCCCTATTTGAATGGCTTACATTATGTTTCTCTGGTCCCAAATTTTAAAAGTCTCTGGATATTCTATGATGTGAGGAATTTGGATTCTTTACAAAAGATTGAGATCAAGTGAGGGGCTTTTGAAGTGCTAATTAGAAGAAAAGGACTGCTTAGAAGTTTTCTTTTATATGAGGTGAAGACCAAAGTTTAATTGGACATACTTGGCTATTAGGTTTTATGTTGAATCTGTACTTGCATATTGCTATTCCATCAGGAGGAGCTCTCCTTTCCATGAATACAGATCACCACCTTGATCCCTACCTTCAATGCTTTTCATAACTTACTATGCATAAAAATGCTTATTTATTTATGGCTATCCATCCTGTTTTTAGCATCTCTGAACTTCCCCCCAGAGAATAGATATACAATTGATATCACTGGGCCTCCAAACAGATGATATTGTATAGAACAATGGGTTGTGTTCCCATCTTCTTTAATGATGCCCTGAGCAATAAATACTTGCAAAGAATATATTGAATAGTATAATAAATTATGGGAAGCTAGGTGGCACAGTGGATAGAGCATTGAAACTGAAGTCAGAAGTCTCATCTTCCCAAGTTCGAATCCAACCTCAGATACTTACTAGCTGTGTGACCCTGGGCAAGTCACTTAATCTTGTCTTGTCTCAGTTCCTCATCTGTAAAATGAGTTGGAAAAGGAATTAGCAAACCATTCCAGTATCTTTGCCAAGAAAACCCCAAATGGGGTCAGAAAGAGTTGGATACAACTGAGAAATGAATGAACAACAATCCCAAATTACCCTGGAAATTCATAGCACATTTTTTATGTTGTTGAAAGAGGTTTGTGGAAGAAAAACTTTGGGAACCACTAAGTAAGGATTAAAACACTTGGAAACATTTAGAGAATGATGTAATTCCCCATTGTTGTTATTATTGTTGTTGTTATTATTAATAATACTGCTCCAAGGTTTTCTAGTTCAATATAGGACTTTCCAGGCTTGACCCCATTTTGCACCAAAGCATTGGAATAGAACCTAAGTGGAAGATGATATATCACTGTTGTAATTATGACAAGGATGAAAAATATGGGGATTAAATTTTGTTATTTTTTAAACATCTAAGATTCCTTCAAATTTCTGTGTGTTCAAAACAAAGATCTAGTCCTGGTTAAATCCTAGAAGTTCCTTTGCCTAGTCATTTCAAAAAAGGAACATTTATTTAGCATTTCCCCCCTTGTGTTAAGAATGAAAATTCTCTTACATTCCCTTTCATGGACAAAGAAGTTTATTTAAATCTAATAAATCTTTGCAGGGTTATTTCCCTTAGTAGACATGATAAATTCCTGAGTTCATCTGCTTCACAAAGAAAATTGGCTCCAGGACAGAGAAAGTTCCAAACTGAGATTTTTAGATTGCATTAAACTGAATATCCTGTAGGCCTTCCAACTTCCTGATTTTGTAGTGTCATCTCAGGGCTGCCTCTAGTTCTCATTGGATCAATATTCGTTTTTACTTTCTTGGAAATACTATTCAGTGACATAACCAACACAATATTATTGTGTTTTGCTATCATTTTACATTTGTAGTTTCTCTTTATTGAAATATTTCACTAAAGCTGTGGATATTTTAAAGTTTAAAGCAAATTTTAACCCATTTCTTTAATTGTAAAAGACAATGGAATTATACAGTGTAGATAGGACCCATGCTTATTCATTCAAAATTCATTCAGCAAAGATGTTTATCACCTGTGAAAAATACTATGCTAATTTCCTAGAGAGGCACACAGATTTTAAATAAGGCTTCAGTTTCTACGTTTGAGAAACTTTAAATCTTACAGTGAAGCATGTGTAACAAGGGCAACTAGGTGGCACAGTGATAGATTCCCTGGCCTGAAGTCAGAGACTCATCTTTCAGGGTTCAAATCTGGTCTCAGAGACTTACTAGGTGTGAACCTGGGCAAGTAACTTACCCTGTTTGCCTTTGTTCCTCTATAAAATGATCTAGAGAAGGAGATGACAAACCATTCTAGTAACTTTGTCAAGAAAACCCCAAATGTGGTCACAGTCAGATATAACTAAAATGTCTGAACAACAAAAATGTGTGACAAGTGTATAGTTGAGATAAAAAATACATTCAAGTACTGAAGAAGGAAAGATCACTTCACATTGGAATGGATCAAATAAGACTTCATGGAAAAAGTGTCATTTGAGTAGAAGCTTAAGTGATAGTTAAAGCCTGGAATTCAGACATACTTTAAAGTAGTGCGAGGTAAGACTGTAAGGGTAAGTTGGTGTCAAACGATGGCCTTGAATGTCATGCTAAGGAGTTCTGGACATTATTTGATAGTAAATATAGATCCATGGGAGAGTTCTGATCAGTGGAGTAAAATAACAGCTTGGTACAAAGATGATCTGGTACAAATTCTGTCTTTGTCACTACCTAAATAATTTTGGACTAGTCAGTCAATCTTTGGGCTTCAGTTCCTTCTATGTAAAAAAGAATGGGTTAGATTAGATAGCCTCTAATGACCCTTTCAGCTTTAAATCTAGGGTCCTATAACTACATATTGGAATCAGGGTGATAAATATAGCACCACTCTAAGACATACTGAAAGGGAATAGATAGTCCTGAACAGGAGTTAGTGGGAGGAAGACTACTTATGAGGCTATTATTATACTTCAGGGGAGAGGCAGTGTGATCTATAATGGTAGCAGTAAAAAATGGAAAGGAGAAGGGCTGGATATTGGAGATATTAGAGAAGTAGAATTCATGTAACTTGGCTGATATTTGAGTATAGGTTGTTATGAAGAGGAGTCAGATGATACCAAGGATTTATGCATGGGGAGTTGGGGAACTGGTTGTACCATTAACAAAATCAAGGAAATAAAGAGGAGAAACAGATCTGAGGGGGGAGGAAAGATGTTCTGCTTTAGATAGCTTTCAGTTTTGGTGAAACGTGGTATATCATGGGATTGCTTGTCAGACAGCCTGCTTTGTTGGATTTGTAGTGTTGGTGGTTGCTTCAGTCTCTTCCCTACATCTTATTGAATAACAGTGTTGCATCTCGGGCTACCCGTACATGTCATTCTTATTTGTTCCAACCATCCAGGCTCTTGCCATTTCCCTAAAACAAGAAGAATCATGTCAAATGGAAAATAATTTTTCCACTTATATAATGTTAAAAAACCCAAAACAAAACAACAACTGCTGTCATGTGACACCAAGGGCAGGCTTTTGAAAAAACAAAACAAAACAACTCCTGAGTTTTATGATCTTCTGAAACACAGGGCCATACAGCAGATGGCTCAGAGATTTGACTAAAGCCAGCTATATAGCAAATGCCTATGTAGAAATATGCCTGGCAGAATATCCACATGTCACTGACACATTTACCTTTTTGAGAATTTCTAAAATAACTAAGATAGTAAGGAATTAATTGAAAAGAAATTTCTGATATAGTAAGTCATTCTTAAAGCAGGTGTGGGGTAGGTTAGATTTTTCATCCCTTGATGAGACTGTGCAATTATTGGAAAGAACTTTTGATTTGGAATTAGAAGACATGAATTTAAATCCTGGTTCTAACACAAGACTTTGGACAAGTCACATCTTCTCTGATTCTCAAGTTTTTCATCTTAAAAATGAAACTAAGAATACTTTCAAGACATACCTTGTAGATTGCTTTGGGGAAAGTCCTTTGCAAATTGTGAAATCAATTCAATCTTCTTTAATGAAAAGACTATTGAGTAAGAAGATCCTAGTTTGAGTGCAGGCTCTCTTCTTAGCTGAGTGCCTCTGGACATGTCACTTAACTTTTTGAGTACTACATTTCTTTATCTATTAAATTGTGATAACAGAACTTTAAATCTCTTTGTCACTGAGTTGTGCTGAAAATATTTTATAGTTCTTAAAGCTCTGTATAAATCTATTTTATTATTGTTATTATAATTGTTGCTGCTGACTAATTGTCAGAGAAAGTACCTTGATTTAACAACTTTATTTCCTCCCCACATATTGTGTGCCTAACTCAGATATCAAAATAAATATGGTTACTATAGAAAAATACCAAAATAAAGAAATCACTCATTATTATTTGCAGTAGTATTTATATACAAAGCAGTTGGACACTTGGACACAAAGACAGATTGGATTATGGCCAGATTGGAATTTAAGTGATAGATCTTTTTTGAATATGTCTATTGTTTGAAGTCACAAACAAAAAGAACAAATATTATGTGCTCTGTTAAATCATGGTTCTTGGTGGTTCTCAAAAAATTTGGTCACATGTCCCCTTTATACTCTTAAATTAAAACTGAGAACTCCCAAAAGAACTTCATTGTGTGTGGGGGGGGGGCAGGGGGGTAACCATAGTTTTACCAATATTTACCATATTAGAAATTATAATGTCTTAGTACTATTGTGAAAATACTCTTGATCTTGTGGACCCCATGAATAGGTCTTGGGGTTCCCAAACAACATTTGAAGAATTGCCACAATGATGTAATGAAAAGGGAAAAAGAATGTGGTTAATGGAGCTTATTGCCTTGTCCTTTCTCTGCCACTAATTAGGTCTATGACCTTAATAAGAAAGTGACTTATCATCTTCATGCCTCAAATTTCCTTTTTCCCCCTTTAATTTATAAGATAAAGTGGTTGGCTTGGAGCAGGGCTTCTTAAAGTTTTTTCCACTTATGACCCCTTTTTTCCTGAGAAATTTTTATGTAACCCTGAATACGTAGGTATATAAAAGAGGTATACATGACCTTTTACTATTACCATATTTTTCACAACCCCCACATTCAGTTACATGACCCCATATGGGGTCTCAACTCACAGTTTAAGGAGCTAGGGCTTAGAGGATGTCAATCTTTCCTCCAAGGTGTAACATTTTATGATTCTAAGGAAACAACACCTGTCATGTAAAAAACAAATGTCATTGAGTGCCACCTGGAGGAACAATAAGGTTATATCCCTAGGCAGGTTGAATTCTTTGGTTTCCTAGTCATTTAGCATCATAACTACATCTTAAAATCTTTAGGGAAACCATCATTAAATTTGAGACATTAAGATAAATGTTGCTAAAGAAAAAATAAGTTAGGTCGGAATTTTGACTTAAAGCGATATTCCTTTTTAATGTTTGGAGGTGAGGAAAGAACAGTAGGCTAGGTAGAAATATTGTTAAGATAGAGGTATAATTTATAACCATTATCTAAATATAAACAGTGAAGGACTATGAGAAAGAGTCTTAGGATCAGGCTAGAAGAAACTATAAAGGGACTAGTTAGAAGCATAACAAGCATCAGTGAATCGTTTAAAGTATTTAAATAGTGTCAACAAAAAGCCTTCACACTGTTGAAAGACCCTTCTCTGGATACCTTTCACTCCTCTTTCCCACCACAACCCCTAGTGCTGCCTCGTAAAATGATCAGGCCCTAACTATCACCATCTGAGTTATGACAGTTGTCAGTATAGTCATACCTGCATAAAATAGTATCATTTTGCAGTAATATCATGAATACATAATTACCAAACTAGACTCTCTTTTAAAAACCCCACTTCCAGCCAACTGTCTAAGATGTCAATTGGCTGATCAGTAATGATCTCCCTTTGTGTTTGATTCCCCAAAGTGCTAACTTCTCTGTTTATTATACATGAGATTGTTCCTAAGAGGTATACTTTCATATTTGGTAATGGTGATTTTTCACAGCCATTTAGTGATATTATATATAACGATATAAATCATTAAAAAATAACATGAAAAACTGCACCTCCCCTCCCCCCCTTGATTTTCTAGAGGAATTCTTCAGACAGCTTTTTTAAATCTCCTTTTCCATTTGACTTTTCAAGCTGTTGACTTTTTTCTCATGACTTTCCTACATCTATCTCATTTCTCTTTTCATTCTTTCCTCCCTCTCTCTAAATCTTCCTTCTATCTCTCCTACTTTCTCTTCCAAGTCCCTCTTGAGAGATTCCATGGCCTGAGACCAATTCATATTTTTCTTGGAAGCTTTGGATATAGGGGCCCTGAGGTTGTTATCCTCTTCTGAGGATGCACCTTGATCTTCCTTGTCGCTGAAGAAATTTTCTATAGTTCTCAACTTTCTTTGCTTAATCATCTTGCCATCTTTTACTTGACTTTTAACTCCCCACTGAGGGGCCCTGTTTCTAGGCTATACTACTGTCCGCAGCTTCAGAGGGTCCCGGGTGTTTTGGTTTGAGGGAGGGCAGGTTTTTCTCTCACCTGGCCTGTTCTCTGATTTGAAGATAACCTCAAGCCAACTTACTAAATAACCAACCGGCAAAGCTTTCTGTGGTGTGGTTCTTAGCTTAGAAAAGCCTGTGCCTCTCCCCCACCTGGGCCTTCCACCACTCAGGATTTCTTCCTGGTTCCCCGCTGGGGTGGGGCAGCTTATCTATAAAGGCAAACACATAGTAGGTATAGATCATAAATGCTTGTAGACTGATTAATAGATATTGATGAGTCTTGAAAAGTAAATATGGACTGGATTAATTTTAATTTCACCTTTTTCTTTCTTTCTTTTCTTTGATGCTAATGAATGACCAAGAGTTGTCAAGCACAATAGAATTGAAAGCTTAAAAAAAAAAAAAAAAACAACACCAGAATGATTCAGGAGTTAAGAATTGGTTGTTAGAAATATTTTAGATGAAATATTCATTGGTAAAATCACCTGGCCAGAAAATAAATGAACTCTTTGAAAAATAGGAAAACCTCACTTATCATACAAATATAAGCACATTTTCTGGGTAGTCTTTAAAAAGATAAGCCAGCATCTTAGAAGAGTCCAAGTTGAGGGTATCTGGTCTAACAGTAGCACTCAGAGAACAAAATTTTACAATAAAGATAATCCTTCAGTCCTAGTTATCCTTTTAGGCCAGAAGTCATATCTTTGGAATTGTTTTTTGAAATATTAATTTTCTACACTTTTTATTCATTAGCTGTATCATTTGATAGGAAAAGGAATAAGAAAAATCTTTTAGAAAGCATGTAAATATCCTATAACTCTTGTTAAGAAACTTATGCCCCAAATTATATATGCTTGCCTATAACTCATTACCTCTATCAAACTCCATCGCAAACAAAACTTTCAAGCAAAGCAAAGCAAACTCCCTTTCCCCTTCCTCTTTTTTGTCACTAGATGGCAGTTACGTATCTCAATTTCCTTTGGAAAACTTGCATTCTAGGTTTGGAGTTTTAAAGCATTTGCTGTCATAGTGATTATTACTCTTAGAGTTGGAAAGGAACTCAAAAAGTTATATGGTCCAAGCTTTACTGAGTATGAATGACAGGAATAAAAGGTCCAGTCTGGTTACTGGGTAAGAACTTCAGCCCTAATGAGAGAATGCCTGGTCTACTTTGTATTAGCCCTGAAGCAGAATTGGAAAGTGTCCTGTAAGTTTTTCTTCAGCTGTGAATTTTCAAGCACCTGTTCTCTCAATCTGAATGTCCTGGAATTTATTGAATGAGTTTTGACTTTTACTATCTTGCTGTAGTTAATAATTCTGAGAGTTCAGTATGCCTAGAAAAACATATGATTCATAAAGCATTTCCTCAGCTGGGAAGTGTCTCTCAATACTGCTGCCAGTGAGTCTGTTGCCTAAAGCAAAGAAAGATGGAACTTATGTGGCAAGAAAGGATAATAGCTATGCCTTGAAGTACATTTCCATAGAAGTTCATGAAGTTGTGTCTATTTTGAAGAAAACCTGATAGAAAATTAAATTTGGGTTAAACTTTGGTTTCTGGTTAATTTCATAAAACTTTACTTTTTAAAAAGTTCTCTGTTCTATCATGGCTTTTGAATATTGAAATATTATTTGAAGGATGACTCAGGTTTTACAGACAAAAAGAAGGCCAATTTTCAAAAGTGATTTTACTCTTACTTATATATCTTAGTCTATAGAGTTGGTTACCAGGTTAAAATGTAAAGACTTTATTATTTTTTAATCAAGACCACCATTTTACCAAGATTAAGCAACTTGGTCATAGACAGTCTAGAGCTTAGAGCCCATCTAGCCCAACTCATTTTATAGATGGGGAAACAAAGGAAGGTAAAGTTACCTACGAAAGGTCACACAAGTAATAAATGTCGAAAGCACCCAATTTCTCTGACTCAGAGATCACTGCTTTTCACACTGTACCAAGCTTTTCATTTTCTTATTTTTCCCTTTTGTTAAATGAGTGTAGTGGCATTTTCTGTCTACGGTGTTATTATTAACAAAGACACCTAGCGTGACAGAGAAGGTATTAGTTTTTTTTTTTAAGTTAAAATTAAACATCCTTCTTTATTTGTGGCATAGTCTAGATGTGATTCCTTCTCCTCCCATTCCTCCCCCCCCCCCAAGATCTGGGAAAATAATTATAGGCCAGGTAATTATCAACATGAAGTGGATTGGAAATGAAAAAAAAGGTTTTTAATTAGACTTTCACCTCTTATTACTTACTTCTTATGATTTGATGATCACATTCTTTAAAAATTATTTCAAAATTCACTGTTACTAGGCAGATTTTGTGGATCACAGACACTTAACTCTCTGATTACAGCTTTACCGAGATGCTCCAACATTTCTCTACTTAGTTCAGTACTTCACAGATGTGTTCCACTGCTTCCCATTGTTTTCCTCTGTTAACATCAGGAGGTGGCAATCATGAGTTGCTATGGCTAGGGGGTAAACCATCACATGGAGATAAGTCTTCTAGTGATAAACTTCCTTGAATTTTACCAGTATTTCTCTGATGTTATAATTAATGAGACAAATAAAGCATTTCCAGTTTGGTAGGACCTACCATGACTTGTAGTGAGATTACAAAATTTTTTAAGAACCCACAGACATACCTTGAATCGTCACCACTAGTTTTTCTATTTCTCCTTTCCTCAACTAAGTTCCTTGAAAATGTAGCCTATACCAGGTTCCTCCATTTTTCTTCCTCTTATTGCCTTCTAAACCCTGAAGTCAGATTTCTGTTCCTGCAATGTGACACTCTCTATTTGAATTCAGTGCCTTTGCACCGGACTCAGTACCATGCAACATGCATGTAATATTCTCCTTGTCTCTTAAGATTCCTAGGCTTCCTTCAAAACTTTGCTCAAATCCCACCTTCTGGAGTTCATTATCCCATGTCTTTCCAATGCCTTCATTCTCTGCCTCCCCCTCCACAGTGCCTTTTCTCTGAGAATACTTACCATATATGCTGTATATATCTTATATGTATATACTTAATTACATATAATCTACATTATCTCTACCATTAGAATGTGAGCTCCTTGAGGGCAGAGAAAGGTTTTCTCCCCTTAATTTTTTAAAAAATCTTCAATAGTTAGTATAGTGTCTACCTCATAAGTACTGAATACATGCTTTTTGACTGAAGAGGTATTGGAATAGGACTTTACTGGAGGCAACACTTTAATGCACATTTTATATTCCATTATTTTTTTACTTATTAAAGTGTTTAATGACAGCTAAATGGCACAATGGATAGAGTGCTGGGTCGATTCAGGAAGACTCATTTTCATGAGTTCATATCTTGTTTCAGATACTTAGTAGCTTTGTGGCCCTTAGTAAGTCATTTAACCCTGTTTGCCTCATTTTCCTCATCTGTAAAATGAGCTGGAGAAGGAAATGGCAAACCATTTCCATATTTATGGCAAGAAAACCCCCAATGGGGTCATAGAGTCAGATACAACTGAAATGACTGAACAACAAGTACGATTTGCTTCGTAGAATGTTCAAGTTGGAAAGAGATCTTAGAAACTACTTGGTCTACCTTTACCTCCCCCCCCCCCCCCGCCATTATTACAGATGAGAATCCTAAGGCTCAGTGAACTGACATGCCCAACTTACACAGCAACTGATTCATTTTTTTTTTAACCAATTAGATAGTTAAGCTTTTTCAGTTAAAGGATTGTTTTTTCATTATCTTAAAGCCCCCATCCCCCCAATATAGTTGTATTGAGGGGGATTTTGTGAGCAGGGTTCTTCAACTACTACTATTTGTTTTTTACTCTACTACTGGCTTTTAGTTTAGATGTATGTCCTGGTATAAATTCTTCTTCACTCTGGGGAGTAACATAAAAGGATCTGTTATTCTCTTTATCTTTTTTGTTAGCATCAAGCCCTCATCCAGAGACTGGCTGGCAAAATGCCTTAGTATATCTCTATCTCTTCTCTGAAGATGATTCTCCTCTCAGTTGCTTCCTCTCAACTGCACTCCCTATAAGTATAACTGTAATAGCTGGTGGTTACTACTGTTTATAAGGGCAAAGTAAACACTTAAAACAAACTAAGGTAAACAGATGTCTTTCCCTTCCCTCCTCCTGATACCCTGAGAAAAAAGTGTTAGGTCCTTAAGAAATAGTTCAATGAGGGGTAGCTAGGTGGCACAGTAGATAGAGCACTGGCCCTAGAGTCAGGAGGACCTGAGTTCAAATTTGACCCCAGACACTTAACACTTACTAGCTCTAAGACCCTGGGTAAGTCGCTTAACCCCAATTGCGTCACCAAAACAAAACAAAACAAAAAAAACAAAAAGAAAGAAATAGCCCAATGGAATAAAGGTGATATGAATTACTTGCCTTTGGGTCTGTAAGTGGAGATCTGCTTTTAAGAATATAACTTCAGTGTACAATGAGACCTAGTAGTACCCCTACCCCCAGAGTCCTGGCCTCTTTTTGTTGTTGTTTTTGTTGTCTGAGCTTCATTTGGATTTGTACAGCTTCCCCTTCTCCAGCTCTATGCTTCTTTTGTTCATCACCTCAGGAACTGAGTTCTTCCAGTCTTGAATTCCCAGAACTAACTTTCAAAGTTCACACTAAAGCATAGTCTAACATTCTTCACATAATATCTTTGCCCCTTTTTGATTTCCTCAAGAGACCAATTCTTACCCTCTAAAGAGATTGCATGATAGTTAATTTTACAATTTGTTTAACACCTCTTTACTTGTTTTTTTTTTCTGTTATTAGGTCAGTGAAATACCAACTCTGTTACACCAAGTAACACAAAGTTCTGTCTCTAGAATTTATTCAATAAAATTTATCAGTTTCTGAATCATGGGATCTTGGATTTTGCCAGAAAAGAACTTTGAGATCATCAACCTCTTAATTTTATTTATTTTTAAATGTTTTCTGCATCCTTTATTCACAATTTTAAAAACATTTTTATTTTAAGTTTCAAGTTCCAAGTTGTATCCCTCCCTTCCTCCCCACACCCCCTCCCTGAGATAGTTAGCAATCAGATATAGGCTATACATGTGCAATTATGTATAAGACATTTCCTTAATAGTCATTTTGTATAAGAACACTCAAATTAAAGGAAAAAAAACGATGAAAGAAACTGAAAAATAGCATGCTTCAGTCTGTATTCAGTCAACATCAGTTCTTTCTCTGGAGGCAGATAATATGCTTCATCATTAGTCCTTTCAGAGTATCTTAGATCATTGTATTGCTGAGAATAACTAAGGCATTCACAGCTCTTCATCGAATAATATTGTTGTTAATGTGTAAAATGTTCTCCTGGTTTTGTTCATTCCACTATGAATTAGTTCATATAAGATTTCCATGCTTTTTTCTGAAATCATCCAGCTTGTCATTTCTTATAATACAGTATTCCATTACAATCATGAAACACTCATTTGGCCATTCCCCAGTTGATGGGCATCCCTTTGATTTCCAATTCTTAGACACCACAAAAAGAGCTGCTATAAATATTTTTGTAGAAATAGGTCTTTTTCCTTTTTTTGGGATGTCTTTGGGATATAATTGCTGGATCAAAGGGTATACACAGTTTTATAGCCCTTTGAGTATAGTACAAAACTGCTCTCCAGAGTGACTGGATCAGTTCAGAACTCCATCAATAGTTCGTTAGTGTCTCAGTTTCCCTACATCCCTTCTTCATTTATAATTTTCCTTTTTCATCACATTAGCCACTCTGATAGGTGTGAAGTGTGGTACCTCTGAATGGTTGTAATTTGTATTTGTCTGATCTTTATTGATTTAGAGCACTTTTATCATGTGATTATAGATAGCTTTGATTTCTTTGTCTGAAAACTGCCTCTTCATATCCTTTGACCATTTATCTATTGGGGAAATGAATTATATTTTTATAAATTTGACTCAGTTCTCTATATATTTGAGAAATTTGGCTTTTATTAGAGATACTTGTAAAATTTCCCCCCAGTTTTCTGCTTTTCTTCTAATTTTGTTGCATTGGTTTTGTTTGTGCAAAAACATTTTAATTTTATGTAATCAAAGTTATCTATTTTATATTTCATAATGCTTTCTATATCTTCTTTGGTCCTAAATTCTTCCCTTATTCATAAATCTGATAGATAAAGTACTCCATGCTCTCTTAATTTGCTTATGACATCACCCACTATTTGTAAATCAAGTACCCATTTCGACCATATTTTAATATGTGGTGTGAGATGTTGGTCTATACCTAGTTTTTGCCATACCATTTTCCAGTTTTTCCCAGCAGATTTTGTCAAATAATGAGTTTTTGTTCCAAAATTTTGGATCCTTGGGTTTATCATATACTAGATTACTATGGTCATTTACTATAGTGTAATTTGTATCTAATCTATTCCACTATTCTTAGTCAATAAGATTGTTTTGTTAATTACCACTTTATAATATAGTTTGAATCTCTTAATTTTTTAGATGAAGAAACTGAGCTTCAAAGTAGTTAGAGATTGCTCAAAGTCATGAAGGTAGTTGGTAACATGCTAGGATTTCATCCCAGGTCCTCATGTCTGAGGGTAGGAAAAAAGATGTTTAGGATTTGATTGAGGAAATTTGATTGAATAGCCTTGAAGTTGTTGTTCATGAACATGTAGGGGTAAGGATCAATTGACTCAATCCAAAAATCATAGCACCCCACTTAAAGTAACTAATAAGTTACTCTAATCTCTGATACCTTAATCAAGTGAGAACACAATTGATGAATATATGCATAAGTATGCATTAGGTATTTATTCACTTTTCCATTGCATAAATCAATCAAAGACTATATTGAAAACTTTTATTGACTGGAAGGAGACAAGCCAACCTCCATTATTTAGCATTGCCGGTGATGAGGTGAATGTTGTGCTGTGTTGAAGCCAGAAAGACTTTGAACTTGCTCTGGGAAAAGAGCCAGATCATGGAGGTAGGGAATAAGGGGAAAGTGTCCAGCCTAAGATATCATGAATCAGCAGCAGGTTTCAGTCACTGTAATATGCAAAAGAATTGATGACTTTACCTTTATGGGTCTGAGCCATTAGGGTATTGAAAAGATTCAGCTATCTGGGGAGATTTTTCATTTATTTCTCCTTTCTCCCTTCATTGTTTGGTCAGATGAAGTGTCTGTATTTGGTTCAAAGATCCTCCACTCCCTGATTTGACATATCCAAGAGTGACTTTTTGAATGTTTTCATATAGCCTGGGCTTTTGACCCAGATATTTCAAGATGATATTGTTCTTGAACAAGGCAAAGTCTACATTCATGAACTTGGGGATCTGCCCATAAAGATAGTTGGCTTTGAATTCCCCCTATCATGAGATTTCTTTGTTACAACCTTTTTTCAAGTCTGTCCCTGGGGAGACAGCAACATCTAGATGATTTCACATCTTCCTCAAACAAGAAAAAAGATAATGAAGTAGGAAGGCATACTGGGTAGCAGAGCAGAAATAGTAGGGTCAATCAAAGCCTCTAGGCTAAGTTTGAACATTGCTTGATAAATTTAGAAGTCCTTGAAAGCTTTTAGAAGAAATGGAGTGATGAGTGTGTGCAGTTTAGTTGAGGCAACTTGGTCAAATAATAATTTTTTTAAAAAGCAAACAAATTCAGAACTTGGACATTTAAGTGTTTTATTGTAGAGAGGAGAAAGAACAGTAACACATAATTTCTAAGGAAGAATCACTAGAATTGCTTGGAGGGGAAGTGGATGAGAGTTTGGGGTTTTCCTGGGAATGATACTAGAATAGTTTGCCATTTCCTTTTTCAGTATGTCCCCATTTTTACAAATGAGGAACTGAGGCAAATAGAGGTCAAGTGACTTATCCAGGGCCACACAGCTAGTAAATGTCTAAGGGTAGATTTGAACTTAGATCTTCCCAACTCCAGACCAAGTGCTTTATCCACTGTACCACCTAAGTACCTCTATCTATAGCTATCTATGCCTATCTGGCATTACAGAGCAATGAGGGTTAAGTGACTTGCCCAGGGTCACACAGCTAGTAAATATCCAGGGTCTGAGGCCGGATTTGAACTCAGGTCCTCTTGAATCCAGGGCCAGTGCTCTATCTACTGTGCCACCTAGCTGCCCCTGTTTACTTATTTCTTTAGTCCTGTTAATTTATGTTTTACCTTTTTATGTTTCTCTTCATTCCAATGTTTGTTCTTCAAAATTTCTTTGCTTGGAAGTCCTCTATTTCATTAAGAAGCCACTTTTTCCCCCTACAGTATTTATTATACTCACTTTTTCTGGGTAAGTCATTCTTGGCTGTAAGCCTATGTCCTTTGCCTTCTGGAGTATCATATTCCACATTTGTTGCTCCTCAATACTGGTGGCTACTAAATCATGTGTGATCCTAACTGTGGCTCCCTCGGTATGTGAATCCCTTCTTTTTGGTGATTTTCAGTAATTTTTCTTTGACCTTGACGCTCCCGGATTCTGGCTATGAAGCTTCTCAGAGGTTTAATTTTTAGATTTCTTTCTAGAAAAAACTGGTGGATTTTTTTCCTATTTTTACTTTAACCCCTCATTCTAATAGATCTTTTAAGATTTCTTGAAACATGATGTTTAGGTTCATTTTTGGTTGTAGTATTTAGAAACTCCAATGATTTTAAAATTATTTTCCCCCTATCTATTTTCCAGGTCAGTTTTTTTTTTTGCTATGATACACCTTATATTTTCTTCTATTTTCCTACTTTTGACATTGTTTTAACATTTTTGTGGTCTCATGGAGTAATTGACTTTGGTCCATTCTAATTTTTAGGGCGTTTGTTGCTCAGTGAAGATTTTGAACCTCTTTTGCTAAGCTGTTAATTCCCTTTCCAATTCTTCCTCCCATGGGTCTCATTTATTCTCCATTTTTTTTCCACAAACACTTTTACTCCCTATATAAAAGCATCTTAAACTGCTTTTTATAAAACTCTTACTTCATTTCTTCCAGAAATTATAGTTCAGTTTATGTTCAATCTGTGTTTTTCTCTGAGGAAATGCTTGTAGATGTTTTGGGGTCATTCTCTTTTGTATTTGAGTTTTGAGTGTACCTCTCACCTTTATGGTGGGATTCTTTTTTGTTTGTCCATCATTCCAAGGACTTAAGGCAGGATTCTACAGAACTTCTGAAGGAAAGGTTTGGGCTGGTCTTGCTGCTTCTTTCTTGAAGGTAGTCAGTAATGTCTTATTTCAGGATCTCAGGGAGAGACAAAGGGCTTGAAAGCTTTCAGTGCTCTTGAAAGGGTTTAATCCAGAGACATGTCTGATTGATTACTCCCATCTGAGCTCTATGTGTTCCTGGCCTGGGTTGGCTGGAAAGTCCTGGTGGCTGAGCATGTCAAAACGGATGGATTCCTGGTGTCTAATGGAGTCATTAGCTTCCATCTATCCAATTCTAATTTTTACAACATTATTTTCTTCAGTAACCTTTTATACCTCCTTTTCCATTTGGACAATTTTACTTTTGAAAGAGTTGATTTCTTCAGTGAGTTTTTTCCCATTTGGCCAATTGTATTTTTTAAGGAATTGTTTTCTTCAGTCAATTTTTGTACTTCCTTTTCCATGCTGTTGACTCTTAATGATTTTCTTGTGTAAATCTCATTTCTTTTCCCATTTTTCTTCTACCTCTCTTATTTGATTTAAAAAATCTTTTTAGAGCTCTTCCAAGAAGGCCTTTTGGTCTTGTGATCCCTTAAGACTTCACATGTAGGCATTTTGACAGTATTGTCCTCATCTGACTTTGTGTTTTGGTCTTCTCTGTCACCAAAGGAACTCTCAGTGGTAAGGGTCCTTTTCTGTTTCTTACTCATAATTTAGACTTTTTTTGACTTTTAAAGTTGAGGTCTGCTCCTGGGGCAATGGGGCCACTGTTGGAAGCTTCTAATGGTGGCCCAAGTCACTGGCTTTCTGCTCTGAGACCTCTGTGGTTTGTGGATTCCTTACCACCCTAGGCTTGCTCCCTGCCCTGGGATGCCCTTCCCTAGTCGCACCTGTCCTATAGATGATTCTCAAGCTGGCAGTTTGCCCTCTCAGCCAGGGTTGGCTGGTCTCACAACTGTCCTGCTGCAACACCAGCCTTCTGAGCCAGGACCAAGGGGTGCCTCAGCTGCTGATCTCTGCTGTGGCCAAGAACCTCCTGCTGACTTGCCCAAACATCCTCCCTGCTGTGCTGCATTCCCCTTTTGCCCAAGTCAGACAGACCTTTCCTAAAGTCTTCTAAATAATCTCAAGTTGGAAAATTGTATCTTTCTGTCTTTTTGTAGGTTCTGTAGCCCCAGAATGTATTTAGAGGCTTGATTTAATGTTGTTTCTGAAGGAAACTCAGGAAAGCTCTGGCAACTTCCTGGCTTCTCTCCTCCATCTTGGTTCTGCCCCTCTGAGCATGTCAAAATTGTAGGATTCTCTTTAGTCTGGGATTTCTGCTCTTTTTATTCTTCTGCAGGTTGGGCTACACTTTTGAAGTGAGACTTTACATTATACTTGAATTTTTATGGACACTGCTTCTTCTGCTGGTTTGTGAACATCCTCCTTTATTCATATACCTCCCAGGACCTCTCTAACTAAAATTGCCATCATGGACATTGCAGAAGTGCCCTTTTCACTCTGTCTTGAATCTGCAACCCAGCACTGGACTATAGGTGACAAAGCTACAAGTTGCCACCTGTCCCCATTTCAATATCCCAGGGTAGCTATACGGGTGCCCCAGTATAAGTCTGAGTCCTCCTTTTGTCCTGGTGTGCAGCCTCTCACTGGTAGTTAGAGTGTTCCACCCATGGCATGCTACTGGCCTGGTCCTAACTCTAGTGTCCCAAACCCTCCTTATTCCCCTTTTCCTAGGTGGGCTGGACAAAGTATTAACTGTGGGGTGGTTTTTTTGGGGGGGTGGATTTCCCCAAAAGGATTCTGTTTTATATATGTATATATATATATATATATATATATATATATATATATATATATATATATATATATATATATTTATTTATTTAGATCTGTTAGTAGGAGTTTGTAGAAATGAGCTAGGCTTTACTTCCTTTCACTCTTCCATCTTGGCTCCATCCCCCTCCCCTGGACTTTCTGTGTACTTACAGGAAAGTGGGCATGTTTTATACCAATTATGTTTATTCTAATACCTTAGTAAAATAATCTTCCCTTAAAAAAACAACAACTAAAATCTAGCTGAATAATTGATATTAACCAGTAATCATGAGGTGGCATCACACTAGTGAGGTTTATAAACTATCATTAAAAAGACAACCTAGAGGCAGCTAGGTGGTGCAGTGGATAAAGCACTGGCCCTGGATTCAGGAGGACCTGAGTTCAAATCCAGCCTCAGATACTTGACACTTACTAGCTGTGTGACCCTGGACAAGTCACTTAACCCTCATTGCCCTGCAAAAAAAGACAACCTCACCTTAAAAGCTTTATAGGGGAGACAGAGTAGCACCTTCTGGGAACCTAATCTTCCAGTGCCACATTGGATTGGTAGAGTTGCTCCAAAGCATGTGCTACACATAGAAATCTTGGACAGAAAAGATGAAATGGTAGGACCACTAATCCTAAGAACAGTCTAAATTTGAATGAAATGGAATGGAATTGGATAAAATGTTTATTAAGTATTCAGTGAGCACCTCCTACATACAAGATTCTAACTTACATACTATATACTTGATCCAAAGATGAAATAATCCACAGTCTCTGTGCACAAGTAGCTTGTAATTTAGTAGGGTAGAAATAACATAGGATCATAAATTTATAATTGCGACGGGCCTTAGAGATCATCCAATTTATATACCAAATACAATTATAATATAAGGCTTATATCAAGAGAAAAGCTTGAGGACTTCAAAGTAGTAAGAGATCACTTCCATCTTGGAGGGGCAGTGACTGAGAGGTGAATCAGAAACTCTCTGGGAGGTAGAATTTTGACAGTCAGAGAGAATCATGATATTGTTATGAGAAGAACAGCAGTAATTACTTTGTAATTAAATTTCTGACTAAATGGATGGATGAGAAGTGGGAAGGCAGAAGTTCATCAAAAAGGAATTTTAAAAGTTTAAAGAATTGTTGAGTGTTCTTTTCTGGCCATGCTGTGAATGACAAAGTGTTAGTACCTGACAAGTAGTTAAAATTAAAATGTGAATGTGAGAAAAGAGACAAAAATAGCACATCGATTTTCTTTCATGACAATACCCAACACTGAATAATATAGGAAAGAGATGGGCTGGGAGGTAAAATGAAATTATGCTTTTCATATTCTTAATATGAAATGGTGGTATAAAAATATGAATTAGAAATATTAGTCTGATTTAGATACAAGGGAAGATTTGGAGCCATGTCTAAAAATGGTAGTTCAGCTAGAATAAGTTCCTTATGACCCCACAAGGGTATGGCTCAAATCGATAAAAGTTTTCCAAATACTTATTATATATGAGACATTTTGCTGGTTAATGAGGAGAAGATTGGACATGGGGGGTGGGGGGGAATGAGCACTTCTTAAGCACCTACTCTGTACCAAGCATTGTCCATGATCTTTACAAATACCTGATTTGAGAGAGGAACATAAGATATGGGTTCTGCCTTCAAGGAAGCAGTGGGAGAGACATGAATGTACATTAAATATATATATATATGTGTGTGTGTGTGTGTGTGTGTGTGTGTATGTATATATATACATATATATGTATATGTAAATTTACATGCAAATAATGCAAGATAGCTTATAATTCTGTTAAATTGTATGATGAAAACTAAAGTACTCTAACTTTAATAGTGGTTAACTGTTTTTTGAGGGAAGGGGACTGGAGAATACAGAGATTAAAGCATACTTAATCCCTGATCTCGTGGAATTTACAAACTAATAAGAGAATATTTTTAAACATCATTTAAAGAATTTTCAGTGGCTCCTAGTATGGAATACAAATACTTTCATTTAAAGCTTTACACAATTCATCTCTAACCTCTGCTTTCATACTTATGTCGCACTAATTAATCAAGCATTTATTAAGTGCTTAGTGTGTGCCACACATTACTCAACAATATTACCCTTTTCCTTGTAATTGAATTCACAATATTATTTGAAATCTGTGAAGAGTAAGGAAAAGGCTACAAGGGAAATAATTAAGCTTAAAACTTATGGGCTGTGTTTTATAAACTATTACTGAATCTACATTTGAATATACATTTTCCTGACATTTCAAATTACAGAAAGTGAAAGAAAACATAAGTTCTAAGATGAGAATGAAGATAAAGGAAAATTTCAGTAGAAGTCTGAGGGAACAGAAAAAGTAAGTGGCCAAGGGCTCTGGTTCAGGTATAACTGGTCTTAATAAAGGGTCCTTAGTCACATTAAATAATAAAAAAGATGAATGCCTCCTTGTAAAGGATCATTGAAGTGCTGTTATATTTAGCTTTTATCTGAAAAAATCTACCTTTTGAGCTTTTTCTTGATAATGCAACACAACCATTCATCATCTACTATATGCAAAGCACTGGGGGATATAAAAGAATTTAGAAATAGGTTCTCAAGAAGCTTGTTAATGTATTAGTGGAATATGACCTCCCTTGAAGCAGTTGTGACATTAGACAGACAAGTAAAGAAGTACAAATGAACTGCTATGAAACTATGGAGAGGGCATGAAAACATGAATAAGATGAGAGAGAGGAGATGATAATGGGTAATAATAGTCTGGTTTGGCTGGGGTATATGTTAGTCCAAGTAGAAGGAACTAGGAGCAACGTAAGGTAAGGTTGCAAGAAGAAACATAGTAATATTCCCCCTCACCCTAACCTGGGGAACATATTGCAAACCTCTGACCCTCTCCCATACCCCCACATTGTCTCTGGGAAGAGAAAGGGGATTAAATTCATAGCTTAATTTAATCCCTACATACCATTAGGCCCACCAAGTATTAAGTCCAAAGCACCTTGGTAGTCTTACTATAATATCTGGCCTTGAATTCTGGCTTCCGATGTTTCTCAAGACATGAGATTGTGAGTCAGGGGACTCTCTCCTTGCATCTACAACTGAAAAGGACAAAAGAAAGAAGATCACCCCCCCCCCAAGTGTGTTTCTGGCCAAGGGAGAAAGGGAAGATGGCTCTCAGGTTCTTTTGCTTACTGCATGATGACCACTCAGTGAGTGAATGAATAGTTAACCTCTGGACACTGCCACTGGAAAAAGAGCCTAGATATTTTCCTTAAGAATGTAGTAAGATTGTCTATGGAGAATGATGTGTAGGGATATAGGGACATGAAAAGTCCCATGGTGAGAAATGTGAGAGTAAAAGATGAATAAAAAATGTGCCGCAGTCAGGGCCCAGTTGGGGTGGGTGGCAGAACATTGTAATGGTCCCAGAGAGAAATGATTTGTTATTTCCTTCTGTGCTCAACAGTTTAAGAGTAGGAAAAGAGATGATGGGAAGTGGAGATTATTAGAAAGTTGGGGGGAATCAGAATGTTGTACTACAGTGATTTTCAAGAGTGGAAGAAAGTATTATATTGAAATGACTGAGAATATGGTTGAAGTTGCAAAGAGTTGGAACTAAAACTACAATAGATTGATGAATTGAGAGAACATGGAGGACTTTGAAGGATTAGAGATCATGATGCAGGCAAAGAGCAGGATCATGGATGTAAAAAAGGCAGATGGACAGGACATTATTATGATTAGAGAGAGTAATTTTTATGTATTAATAAGGGGTGTTCAATGAGTTTTGAGTGTGTCTTGGTAGGTGAAATCCCATACATTTAATATTTTAAATTTATTTTCATGGAATTTCATTTTTCCACTGGGTTTTGTTGGTAATATAAAGAGACTGATAATTTTATGAGTTTAGCCTCTTAGTCTATTCAATTTATTGTTTGAATATATTTTAGTTGAATTTCTGAGTTCTCTAAATAACCATATTAGCATTTGATAAAAGCAATAAATTTGTTTCTTCTTTAAAATGCATATTATTTCCATTTTTCATCTTCTTGTTACTATAGCTAATACTACTAGAAGTATATAAAATAATGGTGTTGACAATAGACTTGATTGATATATACCTGATCATACTAGAAAAAGGTTTTTGATTTTTCTAACTCTTGTTTTAGGCAGCTAGATGGCAAAGTAGATAGAGTGTCGGGCCTGGAGTTAGGAAGACTCATCTTTGTGAGTTCAAATCTAGCCTTAGACCCTTACTAGCTGTGTGATCCTGAGCCAGCACTTGCCCCAGTTTCCTCATATGTAAAATGAACCAAAGAAAGAAATGGCAAACCACTCTATTTTTGCTAAGAAAACCCCAAAGAGGGTCATAAAGTGTCAGACACGACTGAACAACAACTTTGTTTTAGGTAGAAAGGGGACTGGTTCATATAGCAAATGATATGAATTATAAAGATGATGATAATAATTCACTTTCATGTGGAAGTTAGGGTTTATGAAGTGCTCCCCCCAACAATGCTATAGGGTAGTTAATGCAAATTTCAACCCCATTTTACATTTGAGGAAACTGAGGTTCAAGTTTAAGTGACTTGGAGAATTCATATTCTAACACACAAAAGTCATCATCCAGTCTACTACATTAAATATCTGAAAATATGTAGGAGACATAAATTTTTTTCTGAAAGTGGTGGGATTCCCATATTGTGGGGCGAATGAGGTAACATGATTTGCCAAGCACTTGGATATGGGTTTCCATAGAGGGGAATTGGATCCCAGTGTATAACAGAAAATGAAGAATGACTGTAACCTTAGTTTAATGGTACAAAAATGAATTTATGGTGTTTATATGCTGATATCATAAGTATTGAGAAAACTTCATATTCTTGAACTCTAAATATATACTATCCATATCTGACAGATTTGAGGATCAGCAAATTAACCTTTTCAGCAAAAACCTAGTCCTCATGGGGTTTTAGGCTTTCTTATTGATATTTACAACAATAATGTTATACTAATATTTTCTTTTTAGGGGATGAGATAATCTTTAGAAAAATATTCTTGGCATGCCTTTTTCAAAATAGTAACCTTTATTTTTTGATATATAAGTATTAAATTTAAAAGTCCAAAATATTGTTATCAATTTATAAGATAATGCAGAATTGAAGAAATTTTGGCTGATATATTGTATAAAATTTCTTAGCCAAAGCATATGGCAATGTCTACTATCAAAAATTTCAGATTTTAAAACAATTTTTCTAGACAAAATATCTCACAAGAATGAATATGTAAAGTTTATTATTTCATCTATCCAGTTATCTAAAAGAATTTAATTTGCTTTTATATTTTTTCTTTTTTTTATTTAAAAGTATGTGCCCAGGGGCAGCTAGATGGCGCAGTGGATAGAGCACCGGCCCTGGAGTCAGGAGTACCTGAGTTCAAATCCGGCCTCAGACACTTAACATTTACTAGCTGTGTGACCCTGGGCAAGTCACTTAACCCCAATTGCCTCACTAAAAAAAAAAAAAAAAAAAAAAAAGTATGTGCCCATCATATGGATTATGAGTTCATTATGGAAAATTATGGAGTTCATTTTGAATTAGAAAAATATCGACTTTGATATGCACTATCATGTTATCAGAACTATTGACAGTGTTTATGACTCAAAATGACTAAAGAAAATGAAAAGTTAACCTATGAGAGCTTATCTTCTGCTGGTGTAACATTCTAAGTACTACATGTTTATTAGAAAGACATTTTAATTTTTATTTAAAGTAACACCATAATGTGATAGAAGTTGGCTGTGTCCTTGTCATTATATATGTGTGCATCTATGTATGTGATCATTTACTACAGTAAATGTCCACATTTTTTTCCCAATGTAGTATTTATCCTTTATGGATAAATTATGGAAGTCCATGGAAAAACACAATTTATTTTTACAGAAGCTTATTTTAGATTTAGATACTAGAAACCATGTTTTTCATTGATTGAGGCTAAACCAATCAGTTGTAGATTATAAACTTTTGGAGGCGGAATCCTATGACTGTATGATTTCTGCTGAGTAGCAATCAGCTAATGCAAAATAATTTTGATTTTTATTAATTTAGAAACTTAATTGCTTTGAGAATTTAAATCAGAGTTATTTGGATGTAAGTCAACTGAACTGTGAATTATCTTCTCCTAACTCTCTTCTTAATCTTTTATAATCTAGCCTCAATCCTTATCATTCCACCAAAACAACTCTTTCCAAAGTTACCAATGATTTCTTAGCTGCCAAATCCAAAGAACTTTTCTCAGTCCTTATTCTCTTTGACCTCTCTGCAGCCTTGGTCACTGTTGATCACCCTTTCCTCCTTGATACTCTCTTGTCTTTAGTTTGCAGGACACTACGCTCAACTCATTCTCCTTCTACCTGTCTAACCTCTCTTTCTCAGTGGTCCTTTTCTAGATCCCTGTCTAGATTTTGCCCCCTAACTATAGGTGGCCCACAGGATTCCTTCCTGGGCCCTCTTTTTCCCCCACATTCTTCACTACTTCATTTCATGATGGCATCAGATCTCTTTGACTTAATCACCATCTCTGTGCTGATGATTCTCAAATGTACCTATCCTACTCCAATCTCTCTACTGACCTCCATTCTTACATCTCCAACTGTCTTTTAAGATGTCTTGAACTGGATATCAAGGAGACATCTTAAACCAAACATGTCCAAAACAGAACTCATTACCTTTCCACTGAGAACCTTTCCCACTCCTATCTTTCCTATTACAATAGAGGGTAACACTATCCTATCAGTCCCTCAACCTAGGCTCTCTACCTAATAGTAATTTTCAATTCCTCACTCTCTCTCACCCCCTATATCTGATCTGTTGCCAAGTCCTATTTATTTCACCTTTTAAACATTTCTCAAATTCTCCCCCTTCTCTCCTCTGATACTGTCACCACTCTGGTGCAGGCCCACATCATTTCACACCTGGACTATTGCAATAGCCTGCTGGTGTTATGCCTGCCTCAAGTCTCTCTCCACTCTACTAATAACTAATTCCTCTTTCAAACTCTCAATAATGTGTATAATTCATATTTAACAGGTTGGAACAGGGATTCTTAACCTTTTTTGGCATCATGGTTGCCTTTTACAATCTAATGAAATCTGTGGCTCCCTTCTCAGAATATTTTAAAATATAATATAATCTATAGAATTTAAAATGGAACCACAAGTTAGTGGAAAAAAAAGATGTCCATTTTTCCCATCTTCATGGACCGAATGACTCCTCAATTATGAACCCCTAGATTTAAAAGTTTTATGTAAAGGAAAATGGCACTGTAGTTGGAAGTGACAGAACTTAATTATCTTTAAAGCTCTATTTGGGGTTGTCTATTTGACAAAATGAATGAAATATTTTTTTAAAGTGCTTACTTTGTTCTGGGAAAGTACTGGCAATATAAATGTAAGGGTGCAATGGTTGGTTGGGCAAGTACATGCAGAGTATGTGCTACCTAAATACAGAATAAGGATCTTATTTTGTAATGAGGAAAGATAACACACATATAGGAGTGTTGGTATGGGAAGGAAATTTTTGTTTAGAAAGTTAGAGGGATAACAAGCTAGTGAGGAAAAGGAAGAGAATAAAATGAATCTCGGGTAGGACTGTTCCTCAATAAAGTGGATTATTGAGACCAATATCAATCAGCACAGCTGGCTCAGGGCAAGAGTTTTAGGAATGAACACATTAATTCCTCCAAGGCTTGATCTGGGCATAGTAAGTAATGAGTAGAAATATTTCCCTCACTAGCTGGTGAAAGGCATGAAGATCAGTTGGAGATAATCCTAGATGTAGTTATAAAAATATAGTTTAAAATATTATACATTATTAAGGGTCCATAACACAGGTTAGAATATATGATCGCCAATATCCATCCCTCAAGCATATACATATATTTCAGCCTTCCAGCTCCAATTCTTATTATCCAGTGAACGTGATTTCTCAATTTCCTTTTATAAATCCAGTTGGGGAGATATTTCAGGCAGGGAAACTAATTAGAAGGTTATTGCAATACTTTAGGTGAAAAATATAAGGGTTTTGAAAAAAGGAGTGGTTGTGTGAGTAGGGGTGAACTTCATATACACATAACATATGGTTTGTAGGTACCTATATCATCGGGTTTATATATGCATGCATGTATGTATCCACACACACATGCATGTATATATGTACGTATGTGTGTACATATATACATATATGTGCGCATGCACGTATCCACACCTACACATGTATGTATATGTGTATGTATGTACATATGTGTGTACACATATACATGTGTGTATATGTATATATGTATATATATATATATAATTTTTATGGAGGTGCAAACAAAAATATGTGGCCATTGATTGGTTATGTAGGGTGGGGGAGAGAGAAGAGTCAAAGATGATGTTGAAGTTGTGAACTTAGGTATCTGAGATGATGATGTAGACCTAAAAAAAGTGATAGGGTAGTTTTGAGGTTGGATGTATTTGGAGGGAAAGATAATGAGCTCAATTTTGGACACATTGAGTTTGAAATGTCCAATGAGTTTTTTAGTTGGTGGTTTAGGACTGGAATTCTTGAAAGATTCTCAAACTCTATATATGAATCCAGGAATCATCTACACAGATATAGTGATTGAGCCCTTGGGGGATGATGACATTAACACATAGGAAGAGATGGAGATAGGAGAAGACCCAGGACAGAGATTTGATGGATGCCCTCTGTTAGTGGGCATGACAAAGAAAATAATAAATAGATTGACTAGCAGTCACATAAGTAGGAAAATAGCAAGGAAAGTGTCATGAAAACTCCAAAGGGAGCAGTCAGCACTGTAGAAAGTTCAAGAAGGATGAGAATTGATTAAAGGACATTTGATTTGACAATTAAAAGTTAATTGGGCAAGACAAGGCTAAGATGGTAAAGAACAACAGCTTAGCTCCCCAATCCATCTCATCCATGGAGATCTAGAAAACAAACCAAACTGACTCCTTATCAGGATATCTAAGAAAAAATCACAGTGATTGATAGTTTCAGCTTAGGTCAGCATAAGGAAGATAATGGGGACAGAGTGTTGACAGAGGTGTATTATAGAGAACATTTTAGCACATAGGACTTGAAAGAGTATCATACCTATGCACCAGGCAAGAAGTCCCAAATTCATTACAGAATTTTCCTGATCTTATGCAGGATACAGAAATGGATGCCAACTGATAGTTCTATTGTTTATTGTCCAGTTCTGGTTAAATGATTCAAGTTTTCTGCAGGGGCACCTGTTCCTGCACCTAATGTTTCAGGGTGAAGCGATGTCCCAGGTCCTTGGCTATCTACTGAGCTAGAAACAAGTTCAAAAGCAAGTAGTAACATTTTGGCTCTGACTCCACATAGCCACAGAAATCTCACTTCCAGCCTACATCCTAGTCTGAAGCCTAAAGTAGAGTAACCAGTGGAGCAATCACAGATCAAAGAGAAGCATTTGGTTCTTTCATTCTAAACCTTCAGAACTCTCTAGCTAGCTGATAGTGACCGTATCTAGATGAAGCCTATCAGAACTTCCAACCAAGGTCAAGCCCATAATAGTGTTGTACAGACCCAAATCCAGGTTAGGAGCTTGAAGAATTCAGACTATAGTGGTCAGTTGTCACACTTTGTCATGGATTAGACTACTTGGGGAGCACTGAAATCTTAAAAGTCTCTAGCCTGTGTTGTCCCAGAGGTATTAGAATATCAAAATAATAAACCAAGAAAGCAGCAGCAGAACCCAAGAAGACAAAAGTCCAGTTAGGATATTCTACCCCAAAGTCCATATAACCCAGACCTAATCTAAAATACAAAATCACAAAATAGCCTGGAAGAAGAAGAAAGAAACAAAGAATCCCATCATAAAGTTCTTTTATGGTGACAGAAATTCTTAAGACATAAATTCAGAAGAGGAGAATGACTCTTAAATATCCATAAGCAAATCCTCAAAGAAAAACAGAGCTCAGGCAAAAATAAAATTAGAAATCCTAGAAGACAAGAAGCAAATTGTTTTTTTAAGGGGGTAAAATAATTTTTAAAGCCAAATGAGAGTAGTGGAGGAAAACCTAGAAAAAGAAGTGAGAGCTACAGAGGAAAGATTTGGAAAGAAAGTTAATAGCTTGGCACTTAGCCAATTAAAAAATTCCTGGAAAGTTAGAATGGACCAAATAGAAACTAATAACTCCATGAGAAAACAAGAAATAATAAAACAAAATCAGACTGAAAAAATATAATATGTAAGGTATCACATAGCCAAAATAACTGACCCTGAAAGCAGTTCAAGGAGAGAGAAATAAAAAGTCATGACCAGAAAAAGAGCCAAGACATTAGTTTTCAAGATATGATAAAAGAAAACTTCCTGGATCCCTTAGCAATAGAGGGAAGAGCAGAAAGAGAAAGACTCTACCAGTTACCCCAAGAAAGAAAACCTACATGAAGATTATGGTCAAATTACAGAACCTGTAGTTCAAAGAAAAAAAATACTACAGCCACAAAAAATTCATTATTTATTACACATTCAATATCATACACAATTTAACAGCCATTGTTACATTAAGGAGTAGAGAGCTTGAAATACAATATTCCAGAAGGCAAAAGATATATGCTCACAACCAACAATAACTCGCCTAGAAAACTACCAGTTTCTTTGATGAAAAGACGAAAACTAACTAAAAGCTTTGAAATACAAAGTAATCAAGAGAAACATAAAAAGCTAATGTGAGTAAGCAATTGCAAGGGATCAGAGATAAATTTTCTACATTCTTTTATTTATTTTTTTTGCAGGGCAATGAGGGTTAAGTGACTTGCTCAGGGTCACACAGCTAGTAAGTGTCAAGTGTCTGAGGCCAGATTTGTACTCGGGTCCTTCTGAATCCAGGGCCGGTGCTTTATCCACTGCACCGCTTAGCTGCCCCCAACTGTCTAAATTCTAATATGGAGAGATGATACATGTATCCCCTCAAAATTATATCATTATTAGGTGTCATAGAGGAAGTATAATTAGAGGGCCTGGGTAAGGTTCTGTTATAGTTTGATGATCTTTAGAAAAGAATGGGGACAACTAGGCTGCACAGTGGATTGAGTTCCCGGCCTAGAGTCTCAAAGACCTGAGTGCAAATCCAGTCTCATACACTTACTAGCTGTGTGACCCTAGACAAGTCACTTAACTTTAATTGCCTCAGTTTCCTCATCTGTAAAATGAGCTGGAGAAGGAAATAGCAGACAACTCCAGTATCTTTGCTAAGAAATTCTCAGGGTCATGAAGAGTCAGATACAACTGAGAAAAAAAATAGCAACAAAAAAGAATGGAAAGGGAAGGAAAGAGGTAGTGAAAAAGAATAGATGTTAGAAAAATCCATTTTCAGTGAATGGTAAGGTTGGAAGTCAGATTATAGAGGGCTTAAAAGAAATAAAGACAAAAAACTGTAAATATTTAGAGAAGATGGTCTTTTTAAGGAATTTAACTGAGAAGAGGATGAGATAGAACAATAGTTAGTTATGAAAGGATCTTTAAGGATGAAGAAGGCATGGGTGTATTTGGAAACAGAAGGGAAAGAAGAAAGAGTGAGAGATTTATGATTAAGGAAAATAGAGATAATAGTAGGGGAAATATGTTGGAGATGTAGAAGGGATATGATCAAGAGGATATGTCAAGGGTTTGAACTTGGAAAGGAAAGGGGCCTCTTCATCAGAAACTGGAATGAAGGAGGAGAACGTTCAGGATGATGACAAATGCATATGAGATGTGAATAGATGGGGAACTCTTGGAGAATTTCCTAGATTCTTTTTATGAAGTGTGAGGCAAGGTCCTCAGCTGAGCAGGGAGAAGGAAGGAGTGTCCATATGAAAGGTTAAAAAGTCTCTAGAGCCTGATTCAGGCTTATTCACTTTTAGAAGAAGATAGAATAGTGGGGAAAGCATCATAATGGAGTCAATTAATGTGGCTTCAAAATAACTGGTGGGGGACAAAACAATCATCATCACACCTTTTGCTTCTTTTTAATTCTTTTTAAGAATTGTGGTATTCCTAACATATGTGCAGTGTTAGTCCTTAGACAATACTTATCATCTTGAAAGGGATTGGTAATCTATGCACAAATCATTATCACCTCTTACAAAAAGTCAGAACATTGGAAGTATGTTATTACTTTTTTTTAATACCCTGTTTAAGTTTCACAAACTTTCCTATAATGACAAACTTGTAGTCTTCTACATTGTTCTTTAACTATCGTCCTTTTCTCTCTCCAAAGGAAACTTTTGACATGAAATCTGAGGAACATGCGAATGTGATACAGCAGCTGGAACAGACAATTGAAAATCTGAGGACCAAAATAGCTGAACTAGAGAAGCAATACCCTACCACAGACATAGAGGTTGTTAATGGGAAACAAGTGGCTGAGAGGGGAATGGCTGAAGGTGTCTGTTATGAAGATCTTCAATTAAGTGAAGAAGATGTAAGACATCAACGGATGTTACATGTCAAATCAGTACAGACTTCACCAACAGAGGAGGGCAGTGCATCTGTAATGCCTTTTGCTAACACACTGCCACAGCATCTTCCACTCACTCAGGAGGGCATAAATGGACAGCCAACTGTGCCACTGACCCCTTCTGGACATCAAACAAAGTTTTGCTCAGAGATTTCTTTGATTGTTTCACCAAGGTTAATATCTGTACAGCTTGATGCAAATCAATCCATACAGTGTGTATCACAACCTCCACCACCTCCACCTCTCCCAGGTTCTGATAATCAAGAAAAGACTCTAATACAGCCTTCCCCAACACCTTTTATAACTGAATGTGTGACCAGCCATGAACGTTCCCTTCCCACATCTTTTGAAAATAGTCATGTCATTCTGCCTTCCTCACATCTTACTGGCAGAGAACTGAATCCTCCCCTGCCTGGTGCAGGTATCCCACCACCACCTCCCCTGCCTGGTGTGGACATTCCACCTCCCCCACCTCTACCTCTTGGTACAGCAACTTCCATCTCCATGCCTGGATCAGGCATGATGATTCCTCCCCCACCTCCTCTTCCTGACATGACAGTACTACCTACTCCTACACCTCTACCTGGCTTGGAAATACCCCCTCCTCCACCTCTGCCTGGTGGAGGGGTTCCCCCTCCTCCTCCGCCTTTGCCTGGAGTGGGGATCCCTCCTCCCCCTCCTCTGCCTGGAGTGGGGATCCCTCCTCCTCCTCCTCTGCCTGGAGTGGGGATCCCTCCTCCCCCTCCTCTGCCTGGAGTGGGGATCCCTCCTCCTCCTCCTCTGCCTGGAGTGGGGATCCCTCCTCCTCCCCCTCCCCCTCCTCCTCCTCCTCCTCCTCTCCCTGGAGTGGGGATCCCTCCTCCCCCTCCTCTGCCTGGAGTGGGGGTCCCTCCACCTCCCCCACCTCTGCCTGGAGTGGGGATCCCTCCTCCTCCTCCTCCTTTGCCTGGAGTGGGGATCCCTCCTCCCCCTCCTCTGCCTGGTGTGGGGATCCCTCCTCCCCCTCCTCTGCCTGGTGTGGGGGTCCCTCCACCTCCCCCACCTCTGCCTGGTGTAGGGGTCCCTCCACTTCCACCTCTGCCTGGTGTGGGGATCCCACCCCTTTCTGCACCTCCTTTGCCACCTGGATCTGGTCTTCCACTTCCACCACAAGCTGGGGGCAGTGCATTGCCAAACATTATGCTTCCACAAGTATGTGGATTCCTTCCTCCTCCATTGCCAGCTGGCTTATTTGGAATAGGCTTGAGTCAGGACAAAGTGAGTAGGAAACAAGCAATAGAACCTTGTCGACCAATGAAGCCTCTTTATTGGACAAGAATTCAGCTACACAATAAAAGGTAAAACAGGAACTTGAAATGGAGGTTTGATTGTTCTTGGAACACTTACTGCAAACACCTGCCAAATACTGTTGTTTCATATACATGCATATATGGTACTAATATTGAATGTCTTGCAAATGGGCAGAATTGCATTTTTGTGCGGCTTTTAAAGCTTGTTTGCAGCTTTTATATTGATATATTGGCAAACCAATTTTGGCATTTAAAAATCCAGTAACGTTAGTAGGAGTTATCCCTACCTTTTCTTTTCTTCAAATCAGTCTTTCATCCATGCTGAAGTTTTGAGTAGTGAGAGAAAGGAGGTCAAACTCTACAAGTTTCTGAAGGTTAATTGGTTTTCTCCCTGGGAGAATGAGTAGCTGTTTCCAAGATCTGAACTCCTGTCATGCCCATAATCTTTGGAAAGCACACCACATAAGCATGGAGTTCTCAGTTGTAAACAAGCCTGAGTAGGTGTAGGCCAGATGAATCACCATATGGGTGCTTTGTTTATTGTATTCATCATTTAGTTTTGCATTTCTGCCAAGAAACTTATAAATATAAATCAGAATCTCAGTGGAATCTTTGTACTGCTATGGCAATGATTTCTAACGTTTTGGGGATTGTGATAACTTTTTATGTTTGGTTTGATTTTGTAGCACACCCTCTAGAATGAAGTGCTAAATTATATACCTATCTATGCCATTCAAATTTAGACACGTTTATTTGCTTTTGAGAATTTTATGACATCCCTAGTGATAATGGATAGAGAGTTGCAAAACCAGGGTTGAGAATTCCTGTTATATTCCCTGCTATTTTTTTTCCTCTTTCTCTCTTAACTTTGGTACCGGTGGTTTGTAAATTGTCCACTTGTAGTCTAGAGTTCATATCCCTGAGTCATCCAATCATTGACTGATTTGTCTGGAATGTGGTAAAATAGGAAACAATGTACTTTGAGGCTTATTAGCTAACTCCTTATTGGAAGTTTTCATAAATTCCTTTTTAAGGGATATTTCTCTTCTTTGAACAGTTTAGCATGTCTGAGAAACAGTCTTCACCAAGATAATTCTCTTCCCTTTTTCTTACTCCCTCTTATCAAGCCCTTATTAGGAGCTATGTATTTGTGAGTCTCTATGGGTATGAGCAGTTGTGTGTGTGTGTGTGTGTGTGTGTGTGTGCGTATGTGTAGGCACACACACATACACAGGGATACATATACATGTAGTGTGGTTATAGTATAATTCTTAACCACCCCCACTTATACATACACACACATTTTTTTCTTCTCTCCCTCTCAATCTATTCTTCTAAATATATCTATATCCTTGATGATGGTATATGTACAGGATATGAAGGTATAGATCTATGAAGAGACAGAGAAAGAAGAAAAGGAAAAAAAGTAATATGTACACAAAGACATGCACAGTACTACTCTTAGTTACAAATTAGGGCTGGATAATAAGTAAAGAGATAATGATAGTGGCTAAAAGCTAATGTAAATTTCAGATTCTTTAAGAGAGGCATTGTTTTTAAGAATAGGAAATTAACAGACCCACTGCACTCTGCCTCAGTCTAGCCATGTTTAAGAATTTTGATAACCCGGATGTCTAAAGGAGTACCACCAGGATGGTGAATGTCTGTGAGTCCCTGCTAGCTAAGGATGAGTTTAGATTGGAGAAGACTCAGAAGGGATGTGATAGGAGTCTTTGTGTTTGAATGACAGTCATGTGGAATAAGGAATAAATTTCTTCTGTGCCTGATGAAGACTTTGTTCTACAGTCATGCTAAACTATTCAATGAAAAAAGAAAAATCCCTAAAAATAATCCTTTATGAACATTTCCAGCAAATTTCCTTCCCTCCCCTCACTCATCTCAATCTTTTCCTAAGGAAATGAATAGAGGGCTTGTTTCAGAGTCAGGAAAACCTGGGTTCAAGTTCTATCTTTGATACATATTGATACATACAAATTGCTTGGCTTCCTTGTATTCTTGGCAACTGTCTCCATAAGGCTATAAAACTGTTCTGCAGTCATTAAGTGCAGAACTATTAATTACTAAAATTGGTAGAGGAAGTTTTCATATTGAAAGATCCTGGGGGCAGCTAGATGGCACAGTGGATAAAGCACCGGCCCTGGATTCAGGAGGACCTGAGTTCAAATCCGGCCTCAGACACTTGACATTTACTAGCTGTGTGACCCTGGGCAAGTCACTTAACCCTCATTGCCCTGTAAAAAAAAAAAAGAGAGTAATCATATTGAAAGATCCTTATACCAGTGAAATCACAGTTCTACACATGCACACACACATATGTGTGTTATACACATATATGCATGCATTTGCTTTTTAATATATTGTTTATTTAGGTCAATACTAAAATGAGTTGACATTCTCTGATAATATATTTACTGATGAGGATAGTACTTAAGGAGTGAACTTTGCGACTAGAAGTAAACCTGGGATTAAAAACTACTTTGAATAATATGTAATATTTAGAAATTATGCATTGGTGGTGGACCACTGATAACCACACACCAATGTGCCCTTCTGTTTTATTTTTATATAGAAAATTAATTGCTTACAATTCCAGAATTTCAGGAAAGCTAATATTCAGATAGTTATATAAAATGGAGCTTTTCCCAACCAATACTATTAAATAAATTGGGTTGCTGGTAAAAATAGATTAAATGTATGCTTTCTGTAACCTATTGATTTTTTACTCATGATTATTCCCCTCATCTAAAAATTTGACTTATTAGGTTGACATTGCTCTTCATTCATTTTGTGCTTAACTTTAGAGATTCTAGCACTTCTCTCATTTGGGAAAAAATTGAAGAGCCATCCATAGATTGTCATGAATTTGAAGAATTATTTTCTAAAACTGCTGTAAAGGAGAGGAAGAAACCTATTTCTGACACTATAACAAAGACCAAGACTAAACAAGTGAGTACTCTTTTTTTTTTCTTTCCAGTCCCTTTTGTTGGACATTATTTCTGGCACAAACATATGGATTTTATTAGAAAAGATATGCTTGCTTTTGAAATGCTTCCTGGACTGTAAACTCTAACATAGATCTAAAGCAGAGAGAAAAGGGTGAAAATTTTAAAGGTAGAGTTAAATAAGAACATCTCAAAAGAGAGAACAAGTAGGCTTCCAAATCTCTAATGGCTCTTCAGTCATCCCTCTGCTCTAAGATCCAGTAGCCAAGCATCAAAATGTGATGCTTTTTACACTAGGAAGCTTGGCCCAATTGATACTTCTGTTGAATGGTAGTTCATTAAATTGACATACTTTAGCAGTATGGTGTCAGTTACCAAGGCAGCCCTTGCTGTGGCAGGAGGTACAATGTAATGATGTTATTATGTCTAAAGTGTCAGTGCCTGTGCTTGGTGGACATAGGGAGTTAGCAGATGACTTAGGACATTGAAGTATTGGTGACCTACACTGACTGGCATTTGAAAAATATAGGATCAGTTATACAGAAAGGTGCAAGAATTAAGTTCTAGGTAAAAACATGAAATGAAAATTAAGTTAGATGGAAAACTGTAACTAGGCTTGTTTTTGTTTTTGTTTTAGACAAGTTTGAAAATTCTATGGTAAGCTATAGAATCAAATTGGGCCGAGCATTCCTTATATCCATAAGTACATTAAGGTTTTAGTGGATAGAAAAACTATTCCTATTTTTTCCTTATATTTCTTATTTATCTGAAAAAAGAAAGTTTCAGGCAGGATGATACACGTCTTGTGCTTGGAGTTAGAGAGACTTGAATTCAAATTCAGCTTTTGGTATTTATTAGATAGGTGAATCTCTTAATGATTATGCCTCTTAGGCCTATAAGTTTGGGACTTCTTTATCAATCAAAGAAGTTTCCACATTGAGAGTGCAAAACATCATGCTTAGCTTCACTCTTATTTAGCACCAAGGGGTACCTAACCATGATTATTTTTCTGAAATTCTCAGCAGTTCAATATTCGAATGGGTACCACAGTGTACAATACTCCCCAGGTAGGAATATTAAGATGGGTTTTTTTTCTTTAAAATGACCTTGATATATTTCCTCCTTTAAAGATTTTTTGGTGTTCTGCTTTAGATCCCTACTGCCTACAATTGAATGCAAAGAAATAGATTTTCCTGAAAATTCACATGGATAGAAGCTAAGAATTCATGAATGCACTCTTCCTTTTTGTTGTCTAAAGTAAAGATTCCCCACCCCCACCCCCACACACCCTGTTTTAATAGACTGATAAAGAGCAATCATCTGAATGAAAGCTATAGTATTCACTTTACTGTTCTTCAGTTTCAGTTTTGTCTGCCTCTTCATGATGTCATTTGGGTTGTTTTTTTGGTTTGGTTTGGTTTGGTTTTTGGGTTTTTTAAAGCAAAGATACTAAAGTCATTTGCCATTTCCTTCTCTAGTTCACTTTACAGATGAGGAAATTAAGGATGAAGTGACTTGCCCAGAGTCACACAGCTAGTAGGTGTCTTAGATCAGATTTGAGCTCACGAAGAGGAGTCCTCCTGACTTTAGGCCCAGCATTCTATATAGCCACTGTTCCACCTAGCTTCCCATTCACTTGATACCATATCTGAGTTGGAACAGTGTTCGATTTTGCACGTTGCTTAAATCTACCCTATAATGAATGTTGCTGAGAGATGAATTTAGATTGATTGGCATCAGATCCCCCACCGTCCATCACTCAGTAGTGTACTTCTCTTGAGTATCATCTGTGTCTATAAGTCATCATTCAAAGTCGTGTGACAGGTTACAGAGATCCAGTGGCAGGCAGTATCCCCCTCTGTCACCAACACCAATAGACTGTGGAGAAGAGACTTTCTTTTAGACATCATTAACAGTTTTTTTTTTTTTTTAGTGAAGCAATTGGGGTTAAGTGACTTGCCCAGGGTCACACAGCTAGTAAGTATTAAGTGTCTGAGGCCGGATTTGAACTCAGGTACTCCTGACTCCAGGGCCGGTGCTCTATCCACTGTGCCACCTAGCTGCCCCCATCATTAACATTTGTATGAATTCAGACTCATTTACACTACAGCAACTTCAAGCCTTGTGTCTAAACTGTCTCTTTCTTGACATATAACCATAGTCAAGTAGTGCTGCCTGGCTGAGGTCCTGAATCTGAACTCTTTTTCAAGTGTGGTTTTAGAGTGGCATAGAAATTATTCTCTTCTAAACCTGTAGGAATTCCAGAGACAGACATGCTCTTAAGTGAAATATTATTGAAGAAGGCTTGGTTTGTTTAACTTCATCATTTAGAAGAACAATCCATCCATTCAATGCCTACAGGGAAGTATGATATGTTGTTTAAGGAAAGTGTATTCCTAGAGTGCTTACAAGTAGTTTTCTTTATATGGCAGATGTATACTGATTGTGTGTAGACATTTTGGTTCCTCATGATTCATTTCAAGTAAAATTAATAATCTTAAATGCAGTGGCATGTGTTTATGGAGATAATTCAAAGTAATTCTACTTGTATACAATGGAAGCTAGAAGTTCTGTTTTTCTTTAAATATTTAAAAATAGCTAAATAATTTTTCTGCGATCTGTCTCCTTCCTGAAAGTAAGTCTGTGGTCTGGATGCATTGGTATTTAATGAGGTGCCTGTGCTGTATTACTTTCACAGTGCAAACATTTTTGGTGTGATAACATGAAATTCTTAAGCTTGGTAAATTTTGCCTTTTGGCATATTGGGAAGGCAGATTGTTTTCCGGATGCTTAAACCAACAATAATGATAACATCTAGCATTTTAAAAATCTTTGTTGCAGGAGGCAAAAAAGTACTTTATAATTTTTATAATGGCAAGAGTGCAATTGATTAGTTTAGATTTATTTTTCATAATAAAGTTCTTTGCTTTTTGAATCACTAGATGTAAGGGGGTTCATACCATAAAAAAGAATGAAGTATTTTATTTTACCAGTGTTTTTTTTTCTGAAAAAAGTAAAATCCTACTAACTGGAATTTTAAAATAAAAGTCCTTGGAATTTAGCTCTTAGGCAAAAGAAATAGATGATGACAAAAATGATATTTTCTATTGTGTCCAAGATTTACTGAAAAACAAACTTCCGAGGAATATATTTGGGTCCAAGTGCACACTCATCCTATACTTTCTACAGTTACATTTGCATAAAAGAAATTGATATTTGGAGTGGTGACAATGAGGTGTTAGGTAAAGTTTTAGTTATTAAAATATGTTTAGCCTCCTATATTTATGTGAGTGGTAAAGTAGTTTAAGTAGGGTTTTAGAAAGATTGACAACAAAATTTGAAACAAAAACATTTAATTTTTGGCTAATCCTAATTAATCTGGAGAGAAAAAAATTGGGGGAAAAGGGGGGGAACAGTTGAGACAATTTCAACCATACCCATTTATTTTTTGGAGGGTTTGGCAATCAGTTTTAACTTTTTATATTATTTTGTCTTTCCCCAATTACATGTTAAAAATGTTTAACATTTTTTTTTTAAGTTTTGAGTTCCAAATTCTATTCTTCTCTCCCTCCTTCCCCTCTCCCTCACTGAGATGGCAAGCAATCTGATATAGTTTATACATGTGCAATCATGTAAAATATTTCCATATTAGTAATTTTGTACAGGACTACTAAAACAAAAAAAGAGGAGTGTGTGTGTGTGTGTGTGTGTGTGTGTGTGTGTGTGTGTGTGTGTGTGTGTGTGAGAGAGAGAGAGAGAGAGAGAGGGAGAAGGAAGAAAGAAAGGAAAGAAGGAATAGTATCCTTCATTCTTTATTCAGACAATATCAGTTCTTTCTCTGGAGGCAGATAATATGTTTCATTATGATTCTTTTGTGAGTGTCTTAGATTATTGTATTGCTGAGAATAGCTAAGTTATTCACAGTTCTTCATTGCACAATATTGCTATTACTGTGTACCTTGTTCTCCTGGTTCTACTTACTTCACCTTGCATCAGTTCATGTAAGTCTTTCCAGGTTTTTCTGAAATAATCCTGTTTGTCATTTCTTAAAGCACAATAATATTCTGTCACAATCATATACTACAACTTGTTCAGCCAATCCACAATTTATAGTCATCTCCTTGACTTCTTTCTTTCTTTCTTTCTTTCTTTCTTTCTTTCTTTCTTTCTTTCTTTCTTTCTTTCTTTCTTTCTTTCTTTCTTTCTTTCTTTCTTTCTTCCTTTCTTCCTTTCTTTCTTCCTTTCTTTCTTCCTTTCTTTCTTCCTTTCTTCCTTCTTTTCTTTCTCCCTTCTTTTCTTCCTTCCTTCCTTCCTTCCTTCCTTCCTTCCTTCCTTCCTTCCTTCCTTCCTTCCTTCCTTCCTTCCTTCCTTCCTTCCTTCCTTTCATTTTTTGGGGGGTGCAGGTCACTGAGGGTTAAATAACTTGCCCAGGGTCATGCAGCTAGTAAGTGTCAAGTGTCTGAGGCCAGATTTGAACTCAGGTCCTTCTGAATCCAGGGCCGGTACTTTATCCACTTTGCCACCTAGCTGCCTCCATCTCCTTGATTCGTAATTCTTAGCTATCGCAAAAGGAGCAGCTATAAATATTTTTGTAAGGTAGATAATTTTCCCTTTTTAAAAATCTCTGAGATTTGGAAGTAATAGTGGTACTGCTGATTAAAGGGTATTTGTGGTTTGATTTCCCATTGAGCATAATTCCAAATTGTTCTCCAGAATGTTTGGATCAATTCACAATTTTACCAGCAGTATAGTAGTGACCCAGTTTTCCCCCATCCCCTCCAACATTTATGTTTTTTCTTTTTTGTTATATTAACCAATATCATAGGTGTGCCGTGATACCTGAGTTGTTTTAATTTGCATTTCTCTGATCTATAGTGTTTTGGAGAATTTTTTCATATGACAATAGATAGCTTGATTTCTTTATCTAAAAACTGCCTGTTCATATCCTTTGGACATTTATCAATTGGGGAATGACTTAAATTTTTATAAATTTGCCTTTTTTGGCAAGAATTTTTAAATTTTACATAACTCAAATTTTCTATTTTACATTTCATAATACTTTCTATATCTTACTTGGTCATTAATTCTTCTCTTATCCATAGATCTGTGAAAAAGAATCAGCTATTTTTGATACCTTTTGATTTATTTTTAGTTTAATTATAGGATTAAGCTCCCTTCTTTAGTAAAAGTTGCCCTAAGAGCTAGGCCAGAAACAGTCTCTTAAGTCTAGGTTACCTATAGATTTAGTGAATAAATAGATTGAGAAGACTTTATAATGTAGTAGCAGATAATTTATAATAAGCCATAACAAAGTAATCATAGGATTATTATTTTAAAAAGTGAGGCTTCCCTTTCTAGAAGAAAGGAGGCTTGATGAGAGGTTAAATCCCCCTTTCTGGCAGCTGGAGAAAGGTTAGCCAGAGGTTAGCCACTGGTTCTTCGTTCCTGTCATCATGTATAAGTTCCCTTTTTTCTTGAGATAGAGTCTAGTTGAGTAATGGATCCTTCCAAGGAAGATGGGGGGGGGGGGTGGAGGTGACTACTAATCATTGACCACAAGTAGTTCCTCTTTCCTAGTACACTTTCTGGTTACAGAAGGTACCACTTGCAGCAAAGGACTTCTGGCATAGGGTTAAGAAAGTCTGGGAGAAGGTAATTAGTCAAGTAGAACTAGTGCAATATAATTATGTTCAAAAGAAGTTTTGGTATTTTTTTTTTCCAATTCTTTTTTTTGTTAAAAAACAACTCAAAATAATTCCTTGTCTCTGACCTCTGAGGAGTCAGGTGACTTGTTCTGATATGCAAATGCTAGCTTTGCAAATTAAATCATAGATGGCTTAGTAACTTTGTCCTCAGTTCTCTTTTTGTTTCAAATAGTCAATTTTTTGTTGTTTTTTTGTTTTGTTTTGTTTTGTTTTTGCAGGGCAATGGGGGTTAAGTGACTTGCCCAGGGTCACACAGCTAGTAAGTGTCAAGTGTCTGAGGCCAGATTTGAACTCAGGAATTCCTGAATCCAGGGCCAGTGCTCTATCCACTGTGCCACCTAGCTGCCCCCTCAAATAGTCAATGTTAACATCTGACAAGTGAATTATTCCGAGCTCTTTTAATTTGCTTATAGTATTAACATTTAAGTGTAAATCATGTACCAATTTTGACCTTATCTTGGTGAGAGATGTTGGTCTATACCTAGTTTCTGCTATACTGTTTTCCAATTTTCCCACAAATTTTTGTCAAAGAGATTTTTGTCACCCAAGCTTGGATCTTTGAGTTTATCATATACTAGAACACAATGGCCATTTGTTATTGTATATGGTATACCTAATCTATTCCAGTGATCCACAAGTCTATTTATTAACCATTACCAGATTGTTTTCATAAGTAGCATTTTATTATACCATTTGAGATCTGGTATGGCTAGACCACTTTCCTTCACATTTTTCATTGATTCCCTTGATATTCTGAATGTTTTGCTCTTCATTTTTTTATAACTCTATAAAATGATTTTCATAGTTGGATTGGTGTGTGGCACTAAATAAGTTGATTTATTTAGGTAGAATTGTTATTATGAGCAATTAATATTTTTCCAGTTGCTAGATCTGACTTTATTTCTGTGAAAAGTTTTTTGTAATAGTTCCTGGGTTTGTCTTGGCAGGTAGATTCCCAAGTAGTTTATATTGTGTTGGTAATATATAGTAATGCTGATGGCATATGTGGATTAATTTTGTATCCTGCAACTTTACTTAAGTTAATTATTTCAATTAATTTTTAGTTGATTATCTAGGATTTTCTAAGTTTAGCATCATATCACCTACAAAGAGTGATAGTTTTATTTCCTCAATGCCTATTCTAATTCCTTCAATCTCTTTATCTTTTCTTATTGCTATAGCTAGCATGTCCAATACAATATTGAATAATGGTTATAATGGGCATCCTTGCTTCACCTCTGATTGTACTGGGAAGGCTTCTAGATTATTTCCATTAAAGATAATGTTTGCTGGGGCAGCTAGGTGGCGCAGTGGATAGAGCACCGGCCCTGGAGTCAGGAGTACCTGAGTTCAAATCCGGCCTCGGGCACTTAACACTTACTGGCTGTGTGACCCTGGGCAAGTCACTTAACCCCAATTGCCTCACTTAAAAAAAAAAAAAAGTAAAGATAAAGTTTGCTGATGGTTTTAGATAAATATTACCTATTATTTTAAGGTAAGCTCCATTTATTCTTCACCTGACCCATGTAAAGACACTGTTGACCTTAAAAAATAGGAAATGGATAAAAGAACCAACATAGACACAATCTATTTGTTTTGTTTTGTTTTGAAAGGCAATGAGGGTTAAGTGAATTACTCAGGGTCTCACAGATAGTAAGTGTCAAGTGTCTGAGGCAGCATTTGAACTCATGTCCTTCTGAATCCAGGGCCAGTGCTTTATCCAATGTGCCACTTAGGTGCCTCCGACACAACCTATTTGTACAAACAATCACCATTTCCTAAGAAATTATAAAATAGATAAATATATTGGTACTATGAAGGGAGACAAAAAACACCTAACAATAAACCACACTACCAACAAACTCTAGAGCTTATTTCCAAATGGATAAAGATGACAGACAACAACAATGCAAGTTCAGAATATAAATTCATTTACAAAAGCTTATGTAACTGGGACAGCTAGGTGGCACAGTGGATAAAGCACCAACCCTGGATTCAGGAGGACCTGAGTTCAAATCCGGCCTCAGACACTTGACACGTACTAGCTGTGTGACCCTGGGCAAGTCACTTAACCCCCATTGCCCTGTCAAAAAAAACCCGAAAAACAACAACAACAACAAAAACCAAAAGCTTATGTAAGAGGATAGTGATAGATTAAGAACAATATCACCTTATAAAATGTCAAGTAGGAATGAAAGGGGGAAAAATTTTATAGCAAGTTTGACAAGAGACTTAATTAAACACTATCAACCAAGAGGATGAAAGATGAAGCAAGGCAATGAACAAATGAACATATAAAGATTTATATAACAGATTCTATCAATGACAGTGGAGCTGCCACATTTGTTTTCTGATTAGTGCTTGGCATGCTATAGAAAGATAATTTGGAAAGAATAGCTGTGTGAGATTTAAAATTGGATATTAGATCATAAATCTCCCCTACTTAACCTTTCCCTTAATTTATCTCCCAGACTAGTAAATGGAAGAAGCTTTTGGTTTTCTAGATAGACCTTTTATTGTTATGGTAGTCACAAGGTGATGTTGATTTGAAGGATAGGAAAGTAGAAACACAATACAAATCGTCTTAAGTCTAAGCTTAGTCTATATTCCTTATAAAAACTCACCAAAACCGAAGGCCACCTTTGGAGAAAGAGAGAGACCGTCTGTGCAGCGCAGTCAGGAGACCAGCAGAGCCGGAAAAAACCCCACTTCCGTTCTCTCCTTGTCTTTTAAGCTCGCACCCCAGATGTCGAGTGCGTAGCAGGTAGCAGGCAGTCTGACGTGCGCAGCAGGCGGACTGGCGTTCGTAGCTCATGCCATTGGTCTCCTCCCCAAAAGGGTGGTCCTTCAAAAACTGGCGTCTTTCAGTTATCCTAATCGACTGTTAAAAAACTTTCATATTTTTTCACCACAGCTAGACTAGACCAATTTCACAGAGAAAAGTTTCATGACAAAGGGTGACCTGATTTTGAGGTTATCAGTGAGGGAACAATTCTGAAGATATATGATAAAAGTATATCAAAAGCTTAGAAACATTTTAGATCTTATTATTGCTGGAAAAAAGTAACAAAATATTAAGTATCATCTCATATATCTCTGTTTTCCATATTTAAAAATCTTTGAGAATAAACTTCATGTGCATCTAAAGCATTCTTGTTGAAATTTGATAATGAGATTCACAGGACTTTGCAAGCACTATTTTAACTGAAAGTGTTGAGAATGCAACCTCTTACTATGTTTATTGTTTGATGATGAGACAGTAAGTAGTTCATTGGATAGAGTGCTTAGTCTGGAGTCATCAAGGTCTGAGTTCAAATGTGGCTTAAGATATTTAGTAGCTATGGGATCCTAGGAAAGTCGTTGAATTTCTGTTTTCCTCAGTTTTCTCAGCTATACAATAGCACCTACCTCACAGTGTTTTTGTGAGGATCAACAACACTTTCTGATTATGATCAAGCAAAGCACAAGATAAGATAACTTGCTCAGTGAGGCTTTTGTCATTGTCATTTAGGACATCCTATATAATGGCCAAATGAAAGAGGGATACTCTTTAGATGGGGAAAATATCCAGAAAGTTTCTGTTTGGAGATGGCATAATGATGATTGCATCAGTCCCAGAACAGTGCAGGGTCTTCTAAAGGAGAGGATGATAAGAAGTATTTAACCTAAGTACTCACACAGGGGAAAAAACACAAAATAAGTGGGAAAAGAATATCTATTGTCCTGACCAATTGTCTCCAAAGCAGGAATCATGGTATAACTTTAAGGAAAGTGTGTTTAACCAAGGGTGGATAGATGGGTTGCATCCTCTTTCTCCTATAATAGCCAATTATGAATTTTTCACCCAAGTAACCTTACCATAACTTTCATTCATAGCTCAACATTTCCCCACTCTGCCCTCATATGTTTGGGAGATAGGAGTCAGTCCATCAGGTCAGCTTGTAGTAACTAACAGAGGTCCTTGTATCTGCAGCAGCCCCATAGACAAAATTTTCACCACCCTCATGTCTTTCCACCATTAGCTTTCCCAAACTTTTACTCCAGAACATTTTATGACTAGCATACACAACCCTTATCAGGTAGGTTCTTATGCAGATCAGTGCCTGGTGATTAATGCCTGTCTCTCTATTTTCACTTTTCAGTCAGAAATAGTAAATATCATGGGATAAATATTCTTTGGATAATCTATGACTTATATTGTTGGTCTAATTACATTATCTTACCTCCCTCTTTCTTAATCCTTTACTCCTCAAAAGTTTCCTATTTCATTTTGTTTGTTTGTTTGTTTTGTCTGTTTGGTTTTGGTTTTGGTGTGTGTGTGTGTGTGTGTGTGTGTGTGTGTGTGTGTGTGTGTGTGTTTGTGGGTCAATGGTGGTTAAGAGACTTGCTCAGGGTCACACAGCTAGTAAGTGTCAAGTGTCTGAAGTCAGATTTGAAATCAGGTCCTCTTGTATCCAGGGCCAGTGCTTTGTCCACTTCGCCACCTAGCTGCCCCCAGGTTTCCTATTTCTATGGAGAATACCACCATCCTTCTAGTTATTCTGCTTCGCAATTTAGGTGTCTTCCTTAACTCCTCACTCTCTCACTCCACATATCCATTGAGTTTCTACATGTTGGTCTTTCTAACTACACAAAATCTCTCCTATAAGTTTCCTTCTTTACACTCATTGGGCTACCACTGATTCAAGCCTTCATGACCTTTTACTTGGATTACTGCAATAGCCTTCTGCTTGTTCTTCCTGCATCAAGAAGCTACTCTCTACAATGAATCCTCTACATAGTCTCCAAAAAGATTTTCTTAAAGTGTAAGTCTATCCTGTTACTTCCCTGCTCAGTAAATTCTAGTGCCTCCTATTGATTCTACATGCAATATTATTTCATCTTTTTTAAAAGTTCTATTTTTGTGTGTTTCATAATACTTTTATAATAATTGTACTTTTATAAATTATTTATCATTTAATAATAATTGTTAGTATAGTAATATATGCATCAAGTTTATAAATACACAAATCTATACATATTGGGGCAATGTGCCCAAATATTTTTTTCTGATGGAAAAGATATTCAAAAATGTTTGGGGGTGGCTAGGTGGTGCAGTGGGGCAGCTAGGTGGCGCAGTAGATAAAGCACCAGCCCTGGATTCAGGAGTTCCTGAGTTCAAATCTGGCCTCAGACACTTGATACTTACTAGTTGTGTGACCTTGGGCAAGTCACTTAACCCCCATTTCCCCACCAAAAAAAAAAAAAACAACCAAAAACAACAACAACAACAACAACAAAATGTTTGGAGAATACTACCCTAGGCTCTCACATGCTATGGGATAGACAAGCTATAAAGCATGTCCATTAGCATATTAGTCTTGAACAGAAATTCAGAATAGACAGTCAGCAGGATCCAGAATTCTTCTCTCAGTAAGTAGAGAGGAGGGTGGGATACCTTTGGGAATTTGTGCAGAGCTTTTGATGACTCCAAGCTTCTCACTAAAAAACAAATACATCTTTTAAAAAAATCAATATCCTTTTATAGCTAAGAGTCCTACAATACTAAACTCTCCAGAGAATTGAAACTGAGGCTTAACCAAAGAGGAATAGAGAGGTATCCAATAGGCATGAGTAACAAATTACATGAGAAAAATTGAATGAGAGAAGTAACATAATTAGTGAAATGTATGACTGGAAAAGAATAGGATCCAGAGATATCAGAGGGAGGCATGATAACTAGATATCAAATGAAATAAATATGAAAATAATGATGATGACAAATAACATTCATGTAGCTCTTTAAAGTTAGCAAAGAACTTTGTGTATTGTACCTTATTTGATCTTTACACTGTAACGATTGGAATGACGCCACCTGCTGGAGACTTACTGTAGAAGAGTTCCACCCATGAAGCGAAGGTCTTTGAGGGCAAGACCAGGAGTCTTTTCTTTGGTGTCAGGAAGTGACGCGGGCTAGTGGGAGGAGGAAGGAAGAGACTGGCGCTCGGTCTCACCCTCTTCCCTTAGGACTCTGGTGGAGAGCGGAGCTAGAAATGTGCTCTCCCTTTAATAGATAGGAATCTAGGCCTTTTTCTCTCTCTTTACCAAATTCTTATTCTCCTTAATAAATGCTTAAAAGTCTAACTCTTGCTAAAGCTTATAATTTATTGGCAACCACTCATTAGATATTTTAGACAGTTTAGCTAGAATTTTAGCCCTTAACAACACAAACCCTGTGAGGTTGGTGTTATTACTCTCATTTTCTAGAAAGGAAAAATAAAACAAAACATGAGCCTGAGCCTGGATCACACAGTGAATGAGGCAAGATTTAAATTTGGGGTTTTCCTATTCTAAGTCCAGCATTCTCTCTACTACACCATCTAGCTCCCTCCTTAGTATCTATTTGCTGTCAAGAGATTAAGAGGAAGGGTAATGAAATTTAGATTGAATTTAGGATTTTAATTTTTATTGCAATGGAAAAAGAGTCTCAAGAGGTAGGCAGGTGTGGATAGAATGTGATCTTCATTGTTGAAGTAAGTACCCATAACAATGAGATCACAAATCCATTGAAGTGTCAGAGTAAATAGAAAAAAATAAGGAGGCTTTCTTCTCTAGACATTCTGATTAAATGAAGTGTCCCTTGAATTAGAAAGCATTCCTTTCTTATTTCTGGTGAGCATATACATTTATACATGGGTATAATATGTATTCATATGTACACACATGTAAACACAAAGAATTTTGCTCAGAATTATATTAGAGGGTCATGCTACTAAGAAATGTGTATACACATAAATAAATGTGTTTATATACATATGTACACAGTATGTGTCACAGACTGTGTATTTATGTAGTACATGTATGTGTATGTAAACAGGTATTTATGTATATTCACATATCTGAGAAGCATATTCCTACACTATAATTTAATTCTGAGCATAGTTCTATGTTGCAAGAATGTATATATTTTCACCTTGTGACTATCTTACTTGATGAGAATACTATTAGAAAATATAAAAATGTAAGGCAAAAATTTTTAATAAAGCATTCTAAAAGTTGATTTAACTTTTATGTTTTGTTTTTCTTAAAGAAGAAAGGACAGGGGGGGAGATAAAAAAAAGAAGTTTAGAGAATAAAACTTGAAGTCATGAAGACCTGGTTTAATCCCACCTATAACACATATTATGGGGCCCTAGGCAAGGTACTGAACCTCTCGGTGTACGAGGCAGCTCTTTTAGGGTCTAAACTGAAGACAAGTAGTTGACCTGCATTCATAGAGTATCTTTTCCAGAGAGTTCCCTAAACTCATGAAATCATAGATTCAGTCTCCAATCCTCATCCTTATCAAAATTTTCATAGCAATCTTTCTTTTTGTAGATATGAATACATTTGTCTTTTTAATACTGGTCTATATTCAAACTGATATAGTAAAAAAATATGAAATACTACCTCTACTGATCACATTAGGTTGGTGTTGATGGAAATAACTTGTGTAGTCCTTGCCTTAAGTTTCTCTAATTCAAGTACATAAGCCATAATGCCACTGTATGTAATATTTTCCTTGTGAAATATAATTTTATATGTAAGATTTAGACATACAGACCTCTGTAAGCAATAAATGTAAAGGCCATTCACTTGTGTGGCCTATAGAGAGTGGCTAGAGGCAGAAAGTGGTTGTGGTTCAACCTCATTGGATGTCAAGTGATGGTACTTCATATTCTCCCCACAATGACAAAAAATGGGGATATCACTGTAAAATATGCTTTACATAAATAGTGTCTGATCGTGCTTAAAAGGCATGCATAGGAACATGTTGCCCACAACATAAACTTACACACAGAAGTTAACAAGACTGAACAAGAAGAATCTGTGTTAGTGTTTCAACTCCTAACTGACATTTGTATAACCATTTAATGCAACACAAATGAATTCCTTCATGAGTTTCTTCTGTTGTATTTATCAGATTAACTTGCTGTTGCCTAAAGGAGGAGGGAAGGGGAAAAAAAGAATCCCTGATAGCTAAATATTTGTTGAGCTTTAGCCTCTGGAAATGTGATCAGTAGAGTAGATAGTTGAATCTGCTACTTATTACAGAAGAGGTAATATAAGGATTCATTGGATTTGGCATTTGCTATATCTCTAAATACTAAGCAATCATTGGGAACTCATTTCAATATTTCCTAACATCTAATGTTCAAATTCTGAAGAAAAAAAGGATCACTACATTATTAAAGTTAATAATGATAAGGGAAAAAGGGATCAGTTAGTATCCAAACAATGTTGTTATTATTACTATAGAAAACCTTAAGTAGACCTGAATATAACCCAGCCTCAGAAGCATACTAGTTGTATAAATCTGAATAAGTCATTTAACTTCTATAGATTTCAGTTTCCTCAACTGTAAAGGGGAGATAAAGTTGTTGTTAGAATAAAATGAGATAAAATTTGTAAATTATTTGGCAACCTTAAAGAGGTGTACTCAGTTGTAGCTTGTGGTGGTGGTAGTGGTGGTAGTAGTAGTAGTAGTAGTAGTAGTAGTAGTAGTAGTAGTAGTCGTAGTAGTAGTAGTAGTAACAACAATAATAATTTTCTGTGTTCAAAGCCTTAGTAGTTAACTAGTTTCAAATCAATAATGACACAATTACTCTTATGTGAAATACTTATTAGGATTAGATGACTTCTGCTTGACAAGTAAGGAAATTAACCACAAAGCACACAGCTTGTGTTTTTGTGGCATTGTTTATAGGGTCAAGTTATAAAAAGCAGATGTATTATACTTATAGGGCCTCCATTTTAGTTGTTTCAAGTATATTTAAATAATTATTTTGAGGTACAAAATTCTTACACAAACATCCTCAATTATTATGTAGTAAGGGTGTTTTATGTGATACCAGCATTCACTGTTACATTAGGTTAAAAACAAACCTGACAGTGGTGGACATTAGTATTAGTTTGGGGGGTGGGGAAGGTGTACTGTATGTGGTGAGATATGTGCTTTGCCAGTAATTGGGCAGTTATATCTGATCTGTGGAAAAGTTATGTGAAATAATGGCTAAAATGGAAAATAGGTTTTTTAAGACGACAATTTCTGATTTTTGAGGCATAGATAATAAACATTTGGTACTTTGTAACTGTTAAAATAACATCTGCTTTTAATAGAATACATTCCTATTGCAAGCTTAAAATGTATTTACATAGAAAACCACATCAAAATACAAACCTATAATTAGACAAACATAGGTTTTGTGGAATCTGGATTTGTTTTAGATGGTGAAGGATTTATTATTTTTTTTTTTTTGGAAAATGCTATTCTTATTACCATACATAGAGCATACACAATCAATTCAAAGAATGGTCAAACCATAACCTTAATTTTGACTTTGGATTTTATGTTCAAAGAAACAGTGATTAGATTTTTTTAGTCCTGTGTATATAACAACACAAAAGCATTATCAATAAAGATACCTTGCAATTAGGTTAGATGTTATTATTGACCTTGTTAACTTATACATTTGAATACTGTAAAAATTAGAACTGTTCTATTATATATTGATTTTCACAAAATTCCATCAGCATTACTGAGTATTAATTAGAGCTTACTTTATGTGCCTTGGCAGATTTAAAGTTCTTTTAAGATAGAGATGATTCCTCATGGAATTATTATACTCTAGTTATGTGAGGAATAGAGGAGAATGTTGCTGGGAAAAGGGATTTTAAGACAGTATCATGTATCATGTAAAGAGTCACAAAAACACAGAATCTCAGAAATGGAAAGCACCCAAGAGTCCATTTAGTTCAGGGTATGCCTGAACATAAGCTTTCCCCATAAAATACCTGGCATGTACTAATATGGAACTTTCTAGAAGACCTCTAGTGAGGGTGAACTTTTATTTCCCAAGACAGCCCATTCCATTGATAGATAACCATTTTTAGGAAGTTTTTCCTTATATTAAGATAGAATATGCTTTTCCAATTGTTGGCTATTGCTACAAGTTCAGTCCTCTCTCTCATGCCAACTAAAAATTTAGTCCATCTTTCACAACAAACGTTTGGATATTTGAAAAGAGCCACTGGGGGAATGAGAGGGAGAGGGAGAGGGAGAGGGAGAGGGAGAGGGAGAGGGAGAGGGAGAGGGAGAGGGAGAGGGAGAGGGAGAGGGAGAGGGAGAGAACAAATGCACACAGGTGGTGCGGATAGCATGAGAAGCAGCATGGCATAGTCAATAGTTAGTTGGTGAGCCAGAAAGACCTCCATGATATAACTACACATCTTAACTAGGTGGTCAAAGACAATCATCTGGCCTTTTACTGCTTTAGCAGACTGTGAGATACAAATGAGTTGCCTTTATACCTTGGTAAAGGGAGTTTCCATCCTCAAAATTTTGGAAAAGTATTGAAATAACAGCTCAGCACCATTCAAATACTGGCCCACTCTGCCCTGCTTCTAATGACAGTGTAGTCCATCAGACTGACTACCAGACCAAGAATTTAGACCATTTTACACTGAATAAGAATTTGACACTTTAGGATCCAGTCATGACTTAATTATGCACCATGAAATAATTACTCAACTGTTAAAATTATAGTAAGGTTTTAGTACTGCTTTATGGATCTGTCATTTCATTGGTATGGATTAGTTTCTCCATCAGTAGAGTTATCAAGGTATAATTATAATAAATGCACTTGATTACATTAAAAGAAAAAAATCACAAAATAATATAACTAAAAGAAAAATAATAGATCATGAATAAATTTATTGCAAATATGACAGCTAGAAATGACATCCAAAACATAAGAAATAGGTATTGGATGGTTTTTATTATTTTTCTTTTTCATAGAAGAACATTTGGCTTGGGGACAAAGGCATCAGTATAAAATTTCTAAAATGAAATATATAAGAATCTGTTAAAATTCATGAAGATAATTCTCTTGGCTTCAACAAAATAATCCTAATTTGTTCAATTTTCATGGGGCAAAATGTCAAGGTCCTTCAAAAATTTTGTTTTCCCTACACTGGATATTCTAGGACTTTTCATCCTAAAATCTGGTTCCCAGATTTGAGCATAATGATGCAGGCCTCTTCTGATCAGATCTGAGCAAACCAGAACTTACCTGGCCATTGATGTTATTCTTCTCAACATTGTCTAAGGTAGGATTAGAGATTTTTAGCCACAAAATTTAGTTTAAGCATCATCACTGACACATCTCAAGGTAGTGAATATTTTAACAGATGGGATTAGGGATAAAATACTTGAGTCATAATGATGAAATGACCCCTAAGAATCAGATTTACAGAATGTCAGAGTCATATATCCATATAATTCAACCCATCCTTGTGTGGCAGGTATGTCCTAAAGCTCACTATCCCAGAGTCAGGCTGCTATAACCTCAAGATTCCAGGGATACTCTGTGGGGGTTATGGTATTTCTTCTCTTATGCTGTTGGTTTGAGCCCCCACTTGAGGGGCTTAAAGTAAGAATATTCCTCCCACTTTTAGTCACTCATGAGTGACTAGCACTTGTCATTAACAAATGTTATTTAACTAAATAACATCGTACCACTTTTACAAAGGTATATTTTGTCAAAAGTATAGCAGTTTAAAAAAAGTACAAACATTTCTTTCCCTGTAACCTTTGTCTCTGAGAAAAATGCAGTCATTTTTAGTATGGTTTCTAATGAGCATAATTCATGTCCAAATGCCACATCCCTGCAAAATGAGTCCTCAACTCAGTTACATCAGAATATTTGATTCTTGAGGTATTAATGGCTGCAAAACCTCTAATGGTTTCTTGAAGGCTCTCTTTCCTGACCTTTTGAAAACTCCAAAACCAGCTCCTCCAGATTAATCTCCTTTCCATAAAACAAAATAAATAACTAAATAAAGGCCGAGGCAGGTAAAGAATTTATCTGCCCAGGCCACATGAGAATTTTGGAGGTAAAGGATCTGAGGACTCTCCCCTTAATAGTACTTTCACTCACTGGGCAGAGTCAGTTTCAGAGAAAGAAGAGGGCAAGGCTGACTAAGGTCTTTTCAAAAAGCCCCTAGTTCTGTAACTGTAACTGTAGCCTATCACAGAAGCAACTGCCTACCTCATAATTAACAGACTAGTTACAGAACTAGTTACAATCAATAATAATAATAACAATACTTAAAAATATATCTGATAAGTAATTATTCAGCCTTTTCTTTTATACTTCAGGTAAGAAGGGAAACACATTTGCTCCTCAGAGCATCATTCTGCTTTTTAAAAATTTTATTTTATTTATTTGGGGGGGGGAGCGGGGCAATGGGGGTTAAGTGACTTGCCCAGGGTCACACAGCTAGTAAGTGTCAAGTGTCTGAGGTCGTATTTGAACTCAGGTCCTCCTGAATCCAGGGCTGGTACTCTATCCACTGCTCCACCTAGCTGCCCCAGTAAGCCTTCTTTTTAATACGGCATCCTATAGTTTCAGCATGTATTGAAATCTTGTCACCAGCCTATAGTTTGCTGATTTCACTTTCTTTGTTTTTTAAAAAAAAATTATTACAATATATGTGCTTCTCCCATCCTGTGGTACCTCTGCTATTTTGCACAATCTTTAATTTTTAATTTATGATATTTTTATAGTGGCTAGACCACTCAGTACTCTTTCATGTAGTTCATCTTGTGCCTACTGAAGAACTCATTAAGGGTAGCTAGTTATTTCTTTATGATGTCCCTATTTACCTTGGCTTATAGTTTCCCTTTTACTCATTTTTCATGCCATCCTTTCTATCAGAAAGATTATCCTCCTAGAGAGATGCAGGGGAAAAGTGGGCTCCCCTCAAGTTGATTGGAGCTGTCTGGGAAAACACCTACAGGTGATTTAATGTCTGGGGAGTGGACTCAGGTTCTGCTAGAAGAGTTGATTAGAAGAGAAGGAGGTACTCAAACATCCACAAATGGGGGTTAATTCCAATAGAGGGCTGAGGAAGGTTCCTGCAAGAAGAAGAATCTATGCAGAGGGGTGGGGATGCTGTGTTTGATTGTAACCCTAGGGGGAGGGGCCAATCGCCCTTAGGGATGGGAAGAGATATAAGGGCCTGCTAGCCTCCAGCTTGGTGTTTGCTCCTCTAGGGGGCAGCCCATTCTTGACAGAATGACAATAAATGAGCTTTTGACACATCAATTATACTGAGTTCCAGAAGTTTGGGGAATTCTATTTCTCACAGGAGATAAAATAGAAGCAATATAAAACTTCTATAGTTCTTCCATCTCTGCTAACCATCATCATCATCACAATCTAAGCCATTCTGATTTGGTCCTTTTCTTTCTTTGATGCTCCTTTCCTCCCCCTCTCCCCTGTAAACTTAAAAAACAAACCCTGCCACTTTTTGTTGTCATTTGTGTTCCTTGCTACCCTCCATTTATTTTGAGCTTTTGTGGACTTTAAATAATCCTTATAGGACCATCCTACACTATGGTTGCAATCCTCTTTTAACTGCCTTTGATTCCATCCTTTCTTTATTTTTTAAAAATTTAAGTTAATTGGTAAGTTCCCTGTGAATCCACATGTAATGGGGGAAATGAAGTATGGGTTGGGATAGGGGTAGGGGTAGGGGTTCTCAGGAATTCCACTTTAAAGAATTACACCCTCTTGCACACAAAAGCAGTTAGAATAAGATGGTAGTTTATTTAGGGGCAAAGGAAGGGAAGGAGGGGGGAAGGGAAACCGTGAAAGAAATCCTTGGACTTCTCATGAGGAGATAGGCACAAAACATGTGGTTCCTCAAGCAGGAGATGGCAGGTACTTTTATAGGGGGCTGATGGGGGTGACCATCTGCCTGTGGAAAGTTCCTTTAGTGAGGGAGGACCATCCCCCACTGATAGTGATTGGAGGAATTAGGTGAGGGGTGGCTAGGGATCTCTCTTCAGGACACAAAGGCTGCAGCCACACCCAAATTTATCTCCCCAGCAGTAAGGGAGACCAGAATGAAGGGTGGAGATCCAATTTGGTTCTGCTTATCTCTCTAGGCATATCTGTCCTCTGGTTTAGCCTCTCAAGGAGAAGATTCCTTGATGTGCCCCAGAGACTTTCTGGAGTGCTCCGCATCTCATGACACACATCAGTTTCTTTAAACAACTCCTCCTTTTCTTCTTCATTAGAATTGTTTCTTTGTGTGTCTTCAGAATTTCATCCTTGAGAATTTCTCTTTGTTGTGGGCCCAAAGTCCCCCAAAAGTTCTCTGGGGCACATTGAGGAATCTTCTCCTTGAGAAACTAAACCAGAGGACAGATGAGCCTAGAGACATAAGCATAAACCGAATTGGACTGAGCTAGCTTCGGGACCTCCACCCTTCATTCTGATCTCCCTTACCCCTGGGGAGATAACTTTGGGTATGGCTGGGGCCTTTGTGTCTAGAAGAGAGAGATGGCTTGAGAGATCTGTAGCCACCCCTCACCCAATTCCTCTAGCCACCACCAGTGGGGGATGGTCCTCCCTCACTAAAGGAACTTTCCACAGTGAAATGGTTACCCCCTCCCCCCATCATTCCTCTATAAAAGTACCTGCCAGTCTCCTGCTCGAGGAGATTGGTACCTCACAGCCAAGTGCTTTGTTCCATACCTATCTCCCCATAAGAAGTCCAAGGATTTCTTTCATGGTTTCCCTCCCCCCCCTTCCCTTCCCTTGTCCCTAAATAAACTACCATCTTATTCTAACTGCTTTTGTGTGCAAGAGGGTGTAATTCTTTAAAGAGGAATTCCTAAGAACCCCAACCCCTAACCCCCAAACTCATACCCCATTTTCCCCCATAACATCTTCTTTCCTAGATTGACTTTCCTCATAGACTTTTTTGTTTGTTTTTTTGTTTTGTTTTTTCAGGGCAATGTGGGTTAAGTGTCTGAGATAGGATTTGAATTCAAGTCCTCCTGAATCCAGGGCCAGTGCTTTATCCATTGCACTACCTAGCCGCCCCCTCATAGACTTTTAAGTCATGGACTCCTGTTTGTCTTTTTCCTAAATCCTTATACAATTAGCCTTTTTTTTTTTTTTCAGATTTTCCAACTTTATTTTTCTCTCATGAATTCTAATACAAAATAGTCATTTCTCTCACAAACTTTCCATCATTTGTACTGCGGCAACATAGTCCTCCTTGTTGGTATGACTAAAGTGCAGAGTGGCCCTTTCCTTTCTTGCTTCCCTTATTTCATGAAGGCTAAAAATGATCAATACGGTGGAAAGTCAAGATATGTATATTTGTGTGGTAGGATTTATAATAAGTTTACTCATTGATATTGTGATAAAAGGACTTTATTAATATTAAATGACTAGAGGGAGCAGCTAGGTGGCACAGTGGATGAAGCACTGGCCCTGGATTCAGGAGGACCTGAGTTCAAATTCGGCCTCAGACACTTGACACTTACTAGCTATGTGATCCTGGGCAAGTCACTTCACCTTCATTGTCCTGCAAAATAAATTAATTAATTAAAAAAAATATTTAATGACTAGAGAAATCTAAGGAGTTACTTTCTCCATTTCTGGAAATTATAGGTAGTCTTAACCTACTCCTTCCTTGGCCAAATGTCCTTTCTTCCCGTATTTTCTTATGATTTGCTCTGTCTTAAGTCATGCAATGATCTCTTTCATTAACTGCTCATGTTCTTTCCAGAGAAAAAAGCTTTCCTGTATACTTGAGTATGGAACAACTCAGTTAGGCAGCCTTGTTCTGGGTCAGTGGAGAAGGGACACAAACACCACCGTTTGTTGCACTCTTGTTGGTTTTGGTGCTACCAGTAATCAGGTGAAGGCAGAAAATAACTGTAGCAGAGAACCAGGTGACGGATGGAGGAAAGATGATAGGATCATAGAGCTAAAGTTGAAAAGGGATTGGAAGCGTACAGAGGGACTTCGTAACCTACTTTTTGAATTTGAGGTGCTATGAAATTTGAATTTTTTTCTGGCTTCTGTCTAGAATGCTACTCAAGAGAAAGTAAATCCAATTTTATTGTTTTTCAATGTAAAGAATATCTTGAGGAATCAACAATGATTTTTAGTTCATGTTGTCCTTTGCTAGAACTCTGAGGATTTTGAGACTAAATATGCCACTTCACCTGAATGATACTACTTCCTTTTTAATTCACAGCTCAAAAAGGTGTATAAGAGGTGAAAACATAAATTCTGAGATGTAGATTTTTAAAAACAGGAATCTTTTAAATGTATAAGGCCAAGTGGAATTAGACCCCTGAGAAAATCATAAAAGTGCATAATTAAGGTTTTTTTCTGCTCTACCTTTTAGATTGTATAATGCCTGTCTCTGGGTGTTGAAAATTGGATTTAGAAAATGTTTAAATAATACATGCCCACAGTGAATAATGTATCATCTTTGCCATTTAAGGCATCTAGTACAATCTTACCTGAGTGAGAAATTTACATGCTTTGCTGGTGTTATCAGTGAGAAAATGGGAGATTTATGAACTGTGATTCTTCTTTGTAGCAGTATAGGCCTTTGGGGACCCATTAAAATCCAGAACGTGAATCTATTTTATTTATTTTCCTGGATTCCTTAAAACAATGAATTATGTTGATCATAGTTCACAAAAACTCAGAAGATGGATTTCCTGAGTTTCAGACAATTACACTGAACACTAGCAACCTCAGATATTTACTTACAACTGTGTATTTCAAATCATATTTAAAGCTTCAATGACCTTTGGAGTTTTGTTCTCTTTATAGTAAATAATCTTAAAGGTAGTAGCTGAGCATCATTGAATTGTTTTTAAGATGCAGTAAACATTTTTACTTTATAGTTTTGGGTTTCAATTGTTATCCCTCCTTCCCTCCCTCTCCTCCCCCCTCCCTGAGGCAGCAAGCAATCAGATAAGGGTTAGACATGTACAGTTATGTAAAACATTACCATATTTGTCATTTTGTACAAGAAAATTTGATTAAAAGGAAAAAGTGAAAGTGAAAACCAGCATGCTTCTGTCTGTTCCATCAATATCAGTTCTTTCTTTGGAGGTGGATAGTATGCTTCATCAATAGTCCTTTGGGATTGTCTTGGATCACTGTATTGTTGAGAATAGTCAAGTCATTCACAGTTCTTCATCAAACAATATTGGTGTCTTGTATCACTGAATTTTAACTAGAATTATACTGAAACTCTAATGAAGAAAATTTGTGTGGCCCCAATTTCAGAGTGAGAAATTAGAATTATAGTTGGTTTATGCTATTCATCCTTCCCTTGAACACTTTTCATCAAGCACCTTAGTCTGTTGGTACTTAGTATACCATAGTCGAGTCCCATTAGCTCCTACTGTGCAATTATTTGTATAATTACTTTGCATTTGCTTCTCTGATTAGAGCATGAGCACTTTAAGAGAATGGGTCATTCTTTCTTTATCCCCAGCACTTAGCACAGTGTTTGGCACACAGTAAGTACTACCTGCTTTTCCTTTATTTTTGATGGTATGCTTTGCCTATTATTGGCACTTAATATTGAATTGAATCTATCACCTTCTTTTTTTTTACCCTGGAGGAAATGGAGACAGTAAGAAACTTGTCTTACTGACAAAATGTCATCTTCAGAAACTTAATCCAGAACTCTTTCTGCTTAAAGTTACATCTATATTTCTTTTCTTTTCTTTTCTTTTTTTTGGCAGGGCAACGGGGGTTAAGTGACTTGCCCGGGGTCACACAGCTAGTAAGTGTCAAGTGTCTGAGGCTGGATTTGAACTCAGGTCCTCCTCAGTCCAGGGCTGGTGTTTTATGCACTATGTCACCTAGCTGCCCCCACATCTATATTTCTAATATTATTTTATGTTTGAAGGAAAGCATGTCTTTCTTTAGGGAATAACATCAAAATGGTCCTTTGTTTGAATCTTCCTTTTAGTAGTTGGTATTTGTTTGGTTTTTACAAAATTTGTGCTAGGGCAGTAGAAGTTCCTTTAAAACAATCCTTGCCAGGAAGTAAAAACTTAAGAGTTTAATAAGAGCTAAACTACCCAAAAGATGTGGGGAAAGAAATGATAAAAAAAAATGTATGTGAAGAAAAATATTATGATAACAGTAAGAACTAAGGTCAAGTAAAGGCCCTTGACATGTTTTCATGGATCATTATCATCTTTTTGTGGCTATAAAATATTATATCCTGAGATGGTTACCAGAGGGAATGCAGAGCAATGTTTTTGTTTAATTGGTTCATATAGTAATCTTTGTGGTGTATCATCATATAATCATCATGTATTTTTTAAAAGGTGGATTCTTTATGGAGTCATAAAAATTGTGACAAAAGAAAGACATGAAATTTTTTAAGGGGGGATAAGTGAGCAACCCTAAGTATAGCACAACTAGTATTTGTTTTAGTACCTTTACTTTTATGTTGATTTGAGAATTTTAATGTTTTTCATGTTTGTTTTCTTTTTTACTTTGGTTGCCTTTCATGAAATTTCTGTGGACTTTAATCAATGGCTGTTATAACTAAAGCATTCCTTAATGAACATGGAATTTCTGTTTATTCCTTCCTCTCTCTCTCTCTCTCTCTCTCTCTCTCTCTCTCTCTCTCTCTCTCTCTCTCTCTCTCTCTTTTCTTTCGCCAAAAAGTGCCACTGGAAGCTAGAATTTGAGTTGGGACCCAGTTGAAACTGAGTGCCTTTAAAATCATCAGCCTCCCTTTTATACCTAGATCAGCACAGTACTATATAAAAATTTGCCCTGAGCTAATCCTGTCTTTAGAACTGGCTAAAAAGTAGCGTTAACAATTTTATTTGGAACGTTAGCTTGCATGCATGATTCCCTGAGTAATGCCAAGAGAAAGAAAACTGGCTAGTTGGGGAGGGGGCAAAGGGGAGGTTGTTCCCTCCCTCCTTTTAACATTAATGATATTGCCCTGAACCACCTACTCTCCCTCTTCTTGTAACAAAATGTATTAAGCAAAACAATCATATTGATCATAGTTGACAGACTATGGCTCATTCCACACCTATTCAATGCCTTTTCTACTGAGAGAATTTAAACTCATATGGGCCTTTTGGCTCCTTATCCAGTAGCATTGTCAGTATATCAGAGTAAAGCACATTTATGTACACAAATACATCTTTGATGTTATTACTGAGGATAGTCCCTCCAGTAATCACATAATATCCATTCCTATTCATCCTGTGTAATATTTTTCAAAACTTTCCTGGAAGTTCAACCGAAGAGTTCCATCCAATATTCTAGGGACATTTCTTGTTTTCTTCTTACATCAAGAGATTGTCTGAGTTATTTTTCACTATACACCTGTTATACTTCATTCTCATGACATTGTCAACTTATTTTTTAATTAAAATCATACATCTTCATAAGTCTTTATTCCAATTCTTTTGTGAAATTTCTTATTTTATTATATGCTGTAACCTTCTCATACCTAACCTGTGTTTCTTCGTTGTACATCAAATGGCAGTTATTTTTAATTGCTTGGATACTGTTTTCTCCCATGACTTTCTGCCATATAACAATGGTAGAATATTAATATTAAAATGGGGGCCTTTGTAGTAATCATCAAAACCATCTGATACCAGCTGAGAAATAGAGAGATAGGTCAGTGGAATAGATGAGGTACACAATACACATAATAAATGAACATAGTAATCTAGTGTTTGATAAACAGAAAGATCTAAGCTTTGGGAACGAGAGTTTAGTATTTGGCAAAAATTGGGAAAACTGGAAAACACTTTGGCAGAAACTAGGTATAGATCTATATCTTATAACATATAACATTGCACATAGTAATAGCAACATTGTACAATAATCAACTGTGAATAACTTAGCTCTTCTTAGCAATGCAATGACCCAACATAATTGTGAAGGACTTATTATGAAAAATTCTGTCCACATCCAGAGAAGGAGCTTCTGGACTATGAATTCAAATTGAAGTATACTTTTTTTGTTGTTGGTAAGGCAATTGGGGTTAAGTGACTTGCCCAGGGTCATACAGCTAGTAATTGTTAAAAGTGTCTGAGGCTGGATTTGAACCCAGGTCCTCCTGAATCCAGGGCCAGTGCTCTATCTACTGTGCCACCTAGCTGCCCCTGAAGTATACTCTTTAAAAAAGCTTTTTCTTGTTTTTGTTTTCTTTTGCAACATTGCTAATATGGAAATATGTTTTGCATGACTTCACATTTATAATCTATATCACAAGGCATCTAGGTGGCACAGTGGATAAAGCACTGGCCCTGGAGTCATGAGGACCTGAGTTCAAATCTCACCTAAGACACTTACTAGCTGTGAGGCCCTGGGCAAGTCACTTAGCCCCAATTGCCTTAAACATCCAAGGCCATCTCCAGTTGTCTTGATATGTATCTTGTCACTGGATCCAGATGGCTCTGGAAGATAAAGTGAGATTGGTGACCTTGTACAACCCTCCCTCACTTAAATCCAATTCATTGCAAATCATGACATTTGTCATAGTCCTCTTTGAGAATTAAGAACAAATAGCATCAACTACAATGTACATCACATTCCTTGCCTTCTCAAGGCAGGGAGGGAAGTGATAGAGGGAAAGAATTGGAACTCAAAGTTTACAAAAAAGCAATGTTTAACAAATTATATTTAATTGAAAACAAAGTAAAAGAAATTTTTAAAAAGAAAAAACACTAAAATAAATTTTAAGAAAGCCCAAATAGGGGTTTCTGTGGGAGAAATTTGGGATCAATAAAAGGTTTTGTAGTTTTCAAAAGGCTCTCTAGCCTGTCTTCCTCCTCCTATTTAATTCTGAGCCCATCTTTATTGTAATTTTTAATTGTTCTTAATAGTCTCTTGGTTGTTCAGCTAACTGCATCTCATTACTTGGACAACTGGCATTTTTAATCTACTTATTTTCTCTTGTGTGAGCAATGAGGCCTAAAGGTGTTGCAGAGTTAGGGACTTGTCTAAGGATATTCTGCAGTGTGCCAGGACTTGATGCAAGAAAGATTTCGTCTGCAAACAGGAGCATCTGGAGGGAAACCCTCCACAGGAAATGCCTATTCAACTTGGACTAAGCACTAGATCTCCTACTTGACATTGGCAAGCACCTTTGGCAAGCAGATGCCCTCTGCATTTTATTTCTATTCTCATATTTATGATCAGAAGGTCATCAAAGAAGGTTATATCTGTTATATCCATCAAGGAATCTTGAATGATTTTGATGTATGGATCAGGGAGACATCTTTTCGGAAGACAACCTTTAAGGCTATGTTTTGCTCAACTGAGTCAAATGCTTATTTATGATGGACACAGAATAAGATCAGTAGGATCTTAAATTTTCTATATCCTTCAGTCAGTTGCAGGATAGTAAAGATACGGTATACTGTGGGATATTGTTTGCAGATGCTTTCCTTTTCCTAATAAAACCCTCATTAAGGATGACTCAGTGCAATATGGCTGAGTGGAAAAAACACTGACTCCAGCATCACAAGACTTTGGTTTAAATTTAGTCTCTGAAACTTATTGCTTGTGTGATCTTGGGGAAATCACTTAATCTCTCTTACCATCTATATAATGAGGGGGTTGGACTTGTTAGTATCTAAGTTCTCTTCCAGCTCTAAATATATTATCCCATGATGTATGCATAGAACATACAGTTTCTATTATTTCTATGATTCTTTTTGTTTATATTGTATTTATGTATAGTTTTACATTAATTTACAGTGAATCATTTCATGTAGCACTTATTTTTTCATTGTTTTGATCATATTCTCAATTTTTTACCATAATACTATTCTATTGCTTTCACATTTTGCAATTGATAGGCATTCATCAATCATTTTTTCTAGGTCTTTGTATCTTCAAAAAGTTTACTATTTAAGTATATAACAAAATTATCATAAATATTTTGGTATATATGGGACCTTTCTTTTAAAGAAACTGATTATTTTTTCATCAATGTCTTACGGTTTAAATCATTTCTTTTTTTTTCCCCCCCCAGGGCAATGAGGGTTAAGTGACTTGTCCAAGGTCACACAGCTAGTTAAGTGTCAAGTGTCTGAGGCTAGATTTGAACTCAGGTCCTTCTGAATCCAAGTCCAGTGCTTTATCCACTGCGTCACCTAGCTACCCTAAATCATTTCTTTATATATATATATCCTTTCCCACTTCCCTACCTAACCAACCATTCCTTTTAACAAATACTTTTTCAAAACAAAAAAAAAAGGTTAAAAAAGTAGTGGAGACATTAACTGTGTCTGGAATTGCTTGTGTTTGTGTGTTGAATTGATCTGTGTGATATTTTACACCCACAGTTTCTCATCTCCACTGACAGCAGAAAAATGCATTTTCTCAACTCTTTTTTTGGCCTTGATTATTTTAATGACATCGCATTCAGTGTTATTTATTGTTTTTTTATTTTTCGTATTTTATTCTTTCCATTTATAACATTGTTATAGTTTGTTGTAATTGGGTACTTTTTTTTTCAGGACTTGACTTACTTCACTCTACATGAATCCATTTTTCCCTAAAATCTTCATGTTTGAAATATATCAAATAGTATCAAGTAGTAAAATTCCATTGTATTCAAGTACTAAAACTGATTAGCCATTCATTCAACATTGGATGGGAAACAACTTTGCTTCTAGTTATTTCCTGCCACAAAAATGGGTTTACACATTTAATTTCATTCTGAGTGGGTGCCACAAATTATCAGGAAGTACGTTGGTGTTTAAGCAGCATGAATAATATTAAGATCAAAGCTAGCAATGGATCAAGTTCAATAAACATTTTCAATTGTGAGAAAAGGTAATGGAGATATGAAAACAATATCACATCTGACTGGGAAAGTGCTGAATCTTGAAAGGGCTCTATAGTTAGAGTTGAAAATGATCTTTGAGTTTCTCTAGTTCAATCCTTTTTTTTTTTTTTTTTAACAAATAAGAAAACAAGTTCGTCATACAGGTAGTATCTGAGCTCAAAGTTGAGCCATGTCCTCTGATCCCAAACCTAGCACTCTTTCAATTTCTTTGCATCTGAGAAGTTTTAAATTTATTTTACTACTGATGCAGGATATTTTTAGGGTTTTTTTCTGGGAAATCATTTTTTTAATTGTTTATTTTTATAGAAATTTATTATTTTAGATTGTTACCACTTAAAGAATCATGTCATATCCTTGTGGCATAAAGCCAAAATCTATAATAAAATGTGATCACATTAAACAATATATGAAACAGCAAAGGAAGCAAAGATAGGAATTGGTTTCTGACTTATCATGTTTCCTGCCATAGCCTTGCTGAATTTTTACCATCCCATACAATGCCATCCTTCTCTAAAAAATATCTAGGTGTTCCTTGAACTCATTTATCCTCATTGCTTTGGTTTCCTTCCTGGTAATATGTTCCATATGTTTCATACCCTTTTCAGGAAATAGTTTTGCTTAAGTTCTCTATTAACCTCTAGTTTCTTAACATTTATATTATTGCCCTCTTCCCTTCGCCCTAACCTCTCCCTCCTGCTTTGATATACTTAACAATATGGTGGGGAAGAGGGGTGCTGTCTTGGGGTTTGCAAACTTATTTTCAGTCAGGTCACCTCATCCTCTATCATTTCCATAAACAAGAACAGTCACCTTAATTTTTCATCAAATTTTAGATTTTTTCCTCTCCTATGTTTCATGTTATGATGCAATTAGCATATCTGTGGTATGGCAGCCAGTATTGCATGTAGTATTCTAGAAATGGATGTATAACATATGCCTTATGCAAAACAATAATGTGTTGTTTGTTTTTAGTTCTCTTTTTCTGTGAATGCAACTTAATAAATTGTGTTTGCCATTCTTGAGGTTACTATGATGGCTTTTCAAATTATACCACCTTTTTAAACCACTACACCCCCATATTCTTCTATGAAAATCCTTTCACTGGGCCACCCAGGACTACATCAAATCAATCATCTCCCTTCAATCTAAATACTTACTGTGGTTTTTTTCTTTTGTTCCTGTATTTGTCATACCTACTGGTTTGCCTATATTGAAATTGCAGTTTCCAAATGAAAGTTGTTTTAAAATTTTCCTTAAATTATGTTTATTTTTTTGGCACAGCATCAGGCACTATCCTATATCTATGGGAAATTAATAAGTGTTGGAAATAACCTTTCAGCCTTCTTGAGAATAAGACTGCCTTCCTCTTTCCCCTTCCCTTGCCCCGCCCCCCCCACTTCCTTTCAATCTTAAAGAATATGAACTTTCTTATCTAGTTTATGAAAACTATTTCTTTACAACTGTTTTGCCATTGCATCCTAAGGACCATGGGACTTCCTTCTGACTTTCAACTGAAATAATCTATGTGTTTTTTATCCTCCATTAGAATCTAAGTTCCTTCAGAACAGAGACTATCTTGCTTTTCTATTTGTATCACTAGTGCTTTGCATATAAATGCTTAATAAATGTATTCATTCATACATTCTTTCATTTGCTGTACTTAAATCCCTTATTGTGAGCTAACAACATGTCTATAGTCTAGTTTTGTAGCAGAATAGTGAAGCTTAGAGAAGAGGTCGTAGACAGACGGTCACAGTGGAAAAAGCCTTTTATTTAGAGTTGGATACTTTAGCCCTATACTCTAGCTGTGATCCTTACATACTGTGTGACCTCGGGCAAGTGACTTAACTCAAGGACTCAAGATTCTTCATCTCTAAAATGAAAGGGTTAGACTAGACCAGGGGTTCTCAAACATTTTTGTGGCATGGAACACTTTCACAGTCCAATAAAACCTATGGACCCATTTTTAGAATAATATTTTTAAATGCATAAAATAAAATATGTAGGATTTCAAAGGAACACAATTATACTGACATATAATTATCAAAATATTGAAATTTCATGAACTTTAGCTTAAGAACATTTAGGCTACATGATTTTTGAGATCCCTTTTTGCTCTAAATCTATGAATCATTGATATAGAAATTGTTGCTTGCTTTTTGAAATAAAAAAAATAACTGTTCCAGGAAGAGAAACTCATGCTCTTCATTAGAAACTGATATAGTTAGAATTTTTGACATACTTTTTCCTAGATATCCATATAGAGAGCTAAAAGTCAAAGATTCCACACGACTTTTCATAGTAGGCTTTTCCCTTCCATGAAAGGCAAAATGAGGAAGTTTGGGTAAGGTCTGGAATGGGTTTATGCTATTAGTTGATGCGGGAGACAGTGTTTTTGCTAATAAGTGAGCCTACACTTTCAGGTGGGATAAAAAATGTGGACAAAAGCTTGTTGCACAGACTAATTCACTCTCCTCAGAGTCCTTTAAAAAAATTGAGAATTTCATTTTCACCTCCTTATTCACTAGGCCACAATTAGCTTCACACATCAGCTAGTTTCTCTAGAGGAAAAAAAACTGAAACAAAGGACAACAACCCTTATTGAATTTCTATCATTAACCACCTTCCCAGGTAACTCCCTTCCCCCCATGATTCTTATCTCCCTCCTGATGACCCCTGGAAAGAGGAGAAAAGTTTGAGAAGGGCCAGGAGAAACTTTTACCCACTGGACAATGCTTCTGTTGGAGAAGATATCAAAGGGGTATAGAGCCTTCCACAAAAGGGAAAACCCAATATAGAAGAAAGGGAAAGAGACCTTGGAAGGGTGAGTGCACATGAGCATCATATGTGAAGATGCCAATTACTGCCTCTTTTAGCCCAAATACAGTTTGAGTCTGCATGCCATACGCTCTTTTCTGTCACAAAGGGACATGTCTTATATTTGTCATAGTGGCATTGTTAAGCAATAACATTATGATTTGTAAAAAATGTTAGTAATTATAATTCACATACCAAATGGTTTAGAGAGAGAAGCATTTTATTCTCTATTGTTATAAAACTGCTTCTTTCAAGAAATGAGCCCACAGTAGAGCTAAGGAGCTTTTGGGCAGTGTTCTTATTCTTACCACTGCTTTTTTTTGGATAACTATATGCTACTTGCTGGGGTGAAGAATAATGCCCCCATCTAGCACTCTGTCCAGTAATACTTCTTTTACCATGTTGCATGCATATATACATATTCACAAACACACAGACATGCATGCATGGCCTAATTATCCTCCTTTCTTTTCTATTTACTTTCTTATTCAAAAGTTGTTAAAGAGGAAGGAGGATACCCAAACTGTTATATCAAGGATACCAACATATTGCATCAGTATGCCTCAATTCTCTCTCTGCAAAATAATTACCTGAAATTCTACATGAGGGCCTAAATAAAGAACTATCTACATGCATTTACCTGGAATGAAGCCAGGAGGTCTGTTTTCCCTACCTTATATCTTTAAGTTTCATTTGTTTTCATTGCTGCTAAAGAGAAGAGAACTTTAAATAAGGTCAGTTGTTGATTCATTAAAAGTGTAAAGGCTGCTCTGTGAAATTCCAAAGCAATAATGTTTTTAGATGATAAAGAATATTAGTTAAAATAGAATATATATACTATTTCTTCACCAAATTTTGGGTAACAGCAGAGTCTGGAGGAAAGAAAACCACTCAATTTCAAGAAGATGATTCTAGATGTATTGTTTAGTTGTTTCAGTCATGTTCAACTCTTTGTGATCCCATTTAGGATATTCTTGGCAAAGATACTGGAATAGTTTTACATTTCCTTCTCCAGTTCATTTTACAGACGAGGAAACTGAGGCAAACAGGGTGAAGTAACTTGCCCAGGGTCATATAGCTAGTAAGTGTCTGAGGCCAGATTTGAACTCAAGAAGATGAATCTTCCTGACTTCATATCTGGCTCTTTATCCACTGTGCTACCTAGCTGCTCCAATTCTCAATGTGACTGACTAACTTTAATTAATTAGTTTTTTCTTTTGTTTCTCAGGTTTAAAATTTGGGGATTTTTTTATTGGCTATCATGGTATATCTGGATGAATATTACTTTTCTTTGAGGAGTGGAGTTAGCAGAACGGGGGCAGGAATACGAAATAACACTGTTTATCCAGTAGTTAACCCATACAAATATAATTTGCCATGTTTGGTGAATCAGACTTAGAAGACTTTTAGGCAGTGGTTTACAGAGTTGCTTGAGAGTTTTGGTGTCTTTGATTGTCTCTGGACCTTTGTTTCTATTTAAATCTTGAGAAAGATTTATGCTTCATGGATTCCTGAGGATAGATTTTGTCATATTTCCCAACCCCCTTTTCACTTTTGCTTTTTAGTTATACCTACAGATGTGTACTCCTTCCCCATAATGATACTCATGGTCCTCCTGTTGCCTTTTCATCCTGGCATCCTTATTGGTGGAAGGACTCTTCTCTCATGCTGCTGCTGAACCATCTGGTGTTATGTCTCCCCATTAAGGAGAGGAAGGATTCATTTCCCATTGATCAGCATTTTCAAAAATGCTTAGTTTATATCATGATTTATTAAATTGGCAATTTTTTGGGGGGTGTATTCTAATTCCTTGTGTTCTGTAATTATATTTATGTCATCTGTGAATTTAATTTTTAAGCGATCTTCCCCTACCAAGTTTGGTTAATCCCTAGGATGGAAAGTACTTCTATCCTTTAATAGGTTGGATGTGGATAAAGGAACCAAACTGTGGCCATGGGACCCATCTTAGTTTCAAAAAAGCTGCCACTTACGTAGCAGTTTAAGATTTATAAAGTGTTTTATGAATTTCATTTTATCTCCACAGTAATATTGGAAGGTAGATACTCTTATCCCAATTTTGCATATGAGGAAACTAAGGCATAGAGAGGTTAGATGATTTACCCAAGGTCAGACAGCTAAGAAGTGGCTGAAGCTAGATTTGAACAGCTTCCTGACTCTGGGTCCAGTGATCTATCAATTTCACCAACTAGTTGTGAATTTCAATGTCAGAAACAACCTCACTGTTTATCCAACTTATACCTGAACAGCAATCCCCCTCTATAGAATTCTGAGAGGTCAGTCTACCTTTTGTTTGAAGATCTCTAGAGGGAATTTCTGACCAGGGAGTCATTATCTTTCCAGGTAGCACATTCTGAATTTGAAGAGTTCAAACTGTTAGGAAGTGTTCCTATATAGAGTATCAATCTGACTCTTTGTAACTAACTTTAGCCATTGTTCTCAGTTCTGCTCTCTGGGGTGGGGCAGCTAGGTGTTGCTGTGGATAGAGTACTGCCCCGGACTCAGTCTGTCTTGAGTTCAAATACAGCCTCAGGAACTTGATGCTTACTAGCCATGTGACCCTGAGCAAGTCACTTAACCCCAATTGCTTCAAATATCTCAGGCCATCTCCAGTCATCCTGATGTATACCTTGCCACTGGACCTATATGGTTCTGGAGGTGAGAGTGAGGCTGGTGCCCTCCCTTATTTAAATCCAATTCACTGCAAGTCATGACATCACCTCCAACTGTCATAGTCCTCTTTGAGAAATGAAGGGGAGGGGCGGAGGGGGAATGGGAATGAATATAGGAATGAATGAGAATTAGAATGAAAATGAAGGACAAACAACAGCTCTCTGGGGAGAGAGGATAATCAATTTCATTCTGTTTCCCTGTGACAACCCTTCAAATACATAAAGAAAACTCCTAGATTGATCCTGAAAACTTCTCTGTTTCAGCATCTGATCAGCATCTCCAATTATTTCAATTGATTTTTATTTGTCATGATATCATGTTCCCTAGTCTACCACTTAAGGCACCCTCCTCTGTATGCCCTTCTCTTTGTCAATGTTCTTTGTAAAATTTGGCATCAAAAATTGACACAATATTTCAAATATATGGTCTGACCAGGTCAGGGTATGGGAGAACTATATTTTTATAATTTTATATGTAGCATATATAGACATATATACTTTTATATATTTTTATAATTTCCTCATTCTGGGTAATGCTCCTCTTGATACTATAGATTACATTGATTTTGGGGGTTGGGGGAGGAAGGGCTGCTGGGGAGGCTTCCACATCATACTGGTTTGGGTTGTTTTTTGTTTGTTTGTTTTTGCAGGGCAATGAGGGTTAAGAGACTTGCCCAGGGTCACACAGCTAGTAAGTGTCAAGTGTCTGAGGTCAGATTTGAACTCAGGTCCTCCTGAATCCAGGGCTAGTACTTTATCCACTGCTCCACCTAGCTGCCCCACCATATCAAACTGTTTAATTCACTAAAGCTATTTATTTTTTTCTCCCAAATTGTTGTCCAATTATTTTCCTTCATCTTCTACTTGTGAGGTTTGATTCTCTTTTACATTTATCTTGGTTAAACTTTTATTCTAGTCAACATAGTGTTCAAGCTTGTTCAGATTTTTTTTTTTTTTTTTGCATTCTGAGGCTGTTATCCAGAATGTTAGCTAAGCCCTCCTTAGTGCATTTAATATTGCAATCAGGTTTAGGAGCAAGCATCCTGAACTTAGATTTCAAAGTCAAGTCCTCCTGCCATACATGTAGTCATTAAATAGCTCAAGTTTGGAAAATGGTAGCATTTTACTAGCTGTAAGAAGCTTCCATTCCTTAGGCCTTAGTTTATGTGAAACTAGTTTATGAATAACTACCAACCCATATGCATATCTCAATAAATTAGCCATTATTAAAACATTTATTAGCCTCATCTTTATCTGTACACTTTTACCTTTAAATACCAAAAAAGAAACTTTTGAGATTGGATATAAACAGAAGGGATTACAATTCCTACACTTTCAAGGTTTTGTTTGAGAATGTCCTCTTCTCCTTGAAGTGATACTTTGAGCAGGGATATGATTTTCAAGTTCTCCCTTATAATGAAAAATATTTTCCTACTCCAACCATTTCATATCTTTCTCTGGTTTCCATTTTATACTTCGCTAACAACTCTGTAATCCAAGAAATATTTTCTTTCATCCTTTCATAGGAAAAGGAGGTATGAACAGTTTATATCTATGCTATGCTCTCTAAAGCCCAGTAGAATTGGGTAGGATTAGGTTCTTATTACCTTTTGGTTTTCAAAAGGAGGTCAAAATAATAAGAACAGCAACACCTGCAATCCAAAGGACTAACAGCTCAACTGAGATTGGTACATTAATTGAAAGTAATTTAATATTACCTATAAATAAGCATTCATGCAAAACATTTCTACATTAGCCAGCTTGTGGAAGAAAATAGACAAAAATGAAACTTCAAATAAAGGAACTAACAAAAAAATATGCTTCAATCTGTATTCAGATACCCTCCATTCTCTCTCTGTAGATGGATTGCATTTTTCATAGGACCTTCAGAGTTGTCTTGGATCATTGCATTGCTGAAAATAACCAAGTCAACCAAAAGAAGAAAAGAGAAAAAATGAGAAAATCTAATTAATCTATCAAAAACTATGATATGCAATGTTTCATACCTGAAAATCCCTGCCCCACATTTTCACGAGTGGGAGGAGGTATCTTCAAGTATCATTGCAAGAAGGGTAGAGAATGATCTTTAAAACTTCACAGCCTTCATTTTAAGATATTTTACTTATTCGTGATGAAATTCTATCAATGTTTTTGTCATATGCATCCTAGCCCTGCTTTCTTTACTCTTCATCTATTCCCATTAGTTTTTCCAAGCTTCTCTTTTCATCATGTTTGTGATTTCTTATAGCAAAGATATCTCCTTACATTTATATAATAAAATTTGTTTAGCCATTCCCCAATCTAGAGGCAATAATTTTGTTTCCTAGTCTTTACTACTTAAAAAAAAAAGTTGCAATAATTATTTTAGAGGCTTTTTGTTAGTGAATTCTTTGGGGTATATTCCCAGCCATATGGATCAGGGTATAGGCATTTTATTTTTTTAATAAATAAAGCCATTTTATTTTCATTATTTGAAATTGCTTTCTGGAATGCTCCACCTCTGGTTTTTTTTTTGACCCATTTGAAGAGGAATTTCTATCCATAGAGCATAAATCATGTTTACATTTTCTGAATCAACCATGGGAAAATGACTTCCCAGCCCTCAAAGTAACTAAATTTTTTTAAAAAGCTAATAAGTTTTTGTCAGCCAATGAAATGTAATGAATTGCTCCTGTGTGTGCATAGATAAGACTGTTGCAGGCAGTGTTTGATGAAAGTAATCTTGAAGAAAAAGAAGATGTTTTAATACCATTTATGAGCTTGGTGAGTGATGTAACCCAAAAGATATTGATAGAAAGCTTATGGCAATGTGAGGGGAGAGGTAAAGGAGGTGAAAGTGAACTGATTATTCACAAGACTTTTCAGATACAGCTGATATAACTGCCTCTTGTGGAATTCTTTACTTATCTCATTGTTCTATGTCAACTTCCATAGTGTCTGATGGATAATTCCAATGAATATGTGATCACACCATTGGAATACTGCCTCCAGTGATTTAGATTAGAATTGATTCCTGTCTGCCCATTCTGTGTAACACATCCATCTATTCTCTCTCTCTCTTTCTCTCTCTCTCTTTCTCTCTCTCTCTCTGAGAAATGAGGGTTAAATGACTTGCCCTGAGTCACACAGCTGTTAAGTGTCAAGTGTCTGAGGTCAGATTTGAACTCAGGTCCTCCTGAATCCAGGGCCAGTGCTTTATCCACTGCACCACCTAGCTGCCCCCACATCTCTACTTTCTCTTAAAAGTTTGTCACAAACAGTCCACCCCGAATTTCAGAAACCTTCTCTCATTTCTCTTTACATTATTAGGATATCTAATGAACATATAGAAAGTTTACCATACTCCATGTCTAGCCCACCATCTTTTTCAGTCAGATTTCTGTTGATATATATTATGTTGTTTCCTTTCTAACTTCCTTTCTTGTGATATGTAAGTAGCATGTAGCCCATCAATGTGCCTCTGCCTTAGGTTATATGTCATCCTCAATGCCATTTTCTTCAGAAATTATGGTTTTCTGTGATTTGCAACCAAACAGGAACACCAATAGAATATCGATGCTAAAAATGTGCATCTTGGTCTTCTGGCTGAAATAGCACCCTAAGGAGTCTGGATCCTTCTAAAATTCCCTTTAGTACTTTAAAAATGCAACTGGAGGGAACAAAATAAAAAACAAAACAAAACGGAGGGAAATGGTTAAACCTCCATCATCCCTTGTAGGACTGCATAATTCTTCCAGAAATGTGTAAAGCCTCTGAGAATATATAAGCTAGGTTAGATAGAAGGCATAGCACCCATGTAGCCTGGAGCCATAGCAGGATACAGGGTCATATCAATACCAAGCCTAGAGCTTAGGAAGCTAGCCCTCAAGTTACAGTAGGAAAAAGATATATCAGCACCCAGGTAGATTGCACCTGAGCCATAAAAGGAAAGAGAGCTAGCTGGTGCCCAGGCAGTCCATATTCAGAGACTAGATCTTTTTTGCTTCAGGAGTGTTCAGAAATAAGCTGTTGCAATCATGAGCATAGAGAAAATGACAGCATAGGCATGATAGTAATATGTAAATGTGAAACTATGCTTAAGGTTACCATAGATGATCAATATCCAAACAGAATATATATGCATATATAATAGATATGTGTGTATGTGTGTATGTATATGTATACACACTAAATATCATACCAAGTGCTTAAAAGAAAATTTAATCAGGGAGCAGCTAAGTGGTACAGTAGATAAAGCACTAGCCCTGGATTCAGGAGGACCTGAGTTCAAATCTGACCTCAGACACTTGACACTTACTAGCTTTGTGACCCTGGGCAAGCAAGTCACTTAACTCATTGCCCCGCAAAAAACCAACCAACCAAACAAAAAACATCAAATTGCAGAAAGTAGGTAGTAAAACTTTCATAGTGAAAGATCATGATGTACTCACTCCAGCCCTAGACACAACTAATAAATAGAAAAACAACAACAACAACAAAAAATTAAGTACCTGGGTAGAATTAAAAGTTGCGTATGGTAGATCTTCAGTGATTACAGAAAGGGAATGGAAAAGTTATAAACCTTTCCCTCTGATGCATGGCACTTTTACAAAAAGTGACCATACATGTTAGAGCATAAAAAAATCCCAGGGGGCAGCTAGGTGGCTCAGTGGATAAAGCACTAGTCCTGGATTCAGGAGGACCTGAGTTCAAATCTGGCCTCAGACACTTGACACTTACTACCTGTGTGACCCTGGGAAAGTCAATTAACACTCATTGCCCTACAAAACAAAAAACTAAACTAAACTAAACAAAAAAAATCTCAGCCATATTTTTGAAAGAAGCAGACACATTAAACACATCCTTTATTCAACAAAATGCAATAAAATATTTAATAAAGAGTATCTGAAGAAAAGATTAAGAATTAATTGGAGGGGGGCAGGTAGGTAGCACAGTGGATAGAGCACCTGCCCTGGAATCAGGAGTACCTGAGTTCAAATCTGGCCTCAGATACTTAACACTTACTAGCTGTGTGACCCTGGGCAAGTCACTTAACCCCAATTGCCTCACTAAAAAAAAACCCAAAAAACAAAGAATTAATTGGATACAAATTAATTTAATACTAAATACTGGTGGGTCAAAGAAAAACTATCTAACAAAATATATCAGCAATGAGAAAACAGTCAAAAACTTTGCGATGCAACTGTAGTGCTAAGGGGGAATTTAATACTGTAAATGTTATCAACAAAAGAAAGAAAAAAACAGATCTATAACTTGGGCAACTTTTAAAAAATCTAGAAAAGAAAACAAATAATAAAATACATATTAAATACCAAATAAGAAACTCTGAACATTAGAGATGGGATTACTAAAATTAAAAGAACAAAATGGGCCTTCTATTTCAGGGAGATTATTAGGTTCCTTAAAATAATTTCCAAAGGTAAATAAGCTCTATATTTTGTTTAGTTCTGGGGACACAACATCATCTTATGCCTCATAAAGAAGATATGTTGGGGCAGCTAGGTCGTGCAGTAGATAGAGCACTATCCCTGGATTCAGGAGGACCTGAGTTCAAATCTGGCCTCAAACACTTGACACTTACTAGCTGTGTGACCCTGGGCAAGTCACTTAACCCCAATTGCCTCACCAAAAAAAAAAAAGAATATATGTTATGCTCAATACATGTCTATATAGAGAGCCAATAAAAATTAATAACCATGAAAACCAGAGAGAGCAAATTTTCATCCTTGGGAGCATGGTGTAGATAATTTAGAAAATTGAATAGTTTGTGAATTGGGGAAGTTAAAGGAAAGACCATGAGATGTAATAAGAGTATGCTGCTCTAAGTAAATAGAAGCCAGTTGGTGAGTTTGTTGAATTTCAAATAGCTAGCAAAGGATATGAGAGGCCAGAAGAGAAAAGACCACAGAATATGTGAATAATTAACATGGTAAATGTGTTTGGAAGGAGGCGTGGCAAAATTATCTTTGGCACAATATAGTAAATTTTCTCAATTTATATTGGTTAGGCAAGAGGAAAGAAATGTCTTGAAAATAGTGCCATGAGGAGGGGAAACTCATTGGCTTTTGAAGACCAAGTGGCGTGTTGAAACATTTATCCTGTAACAGTGTTAATCATAAATGAGTACACTGATAAATCAGTGTTCATTTTTATCTTTACTTTCAATCACTTGGAGGTTTTTGAAAAACCAGCCAGCTGCTTAGCATGATATCTCAAAAAATAAAGTTTGTTCAATTGTACAAATTCTGGGATTTTATTGCTATATGGGTTAGAAGCAAATGAAATTTTTGCTTTTGTAGGACTGGCTTCAGAGAACTAGGCTTAATAAGACAATGAGTAAAATGAACTAGAATTAAGATCTACCCCCCAATGGAAGGAAAGATAAGCTACAAGGTAGAAAAAAAAAGAGTAGAAACAATGGGCTTAAATAACCTAGACTATGCAGTAAGTCCATGAACAACTGAGTGTTGGCCTGTCATGGAAATGTGATTATAGAAATAATAAAATATTGCTTAAACATTTTGAAAGCCTTATTTGAAAGACTAATTTCAAGCAAATGCATGGTATTGATTCTTTATCTTAGATATCACTTAGAAAAAACCTTATTTTATGAACTTTCTAACTATAATAGCAAATTATAGAAAAGATATATTATAAAACTCTTAAATAATATGATTCAAAGGAAACAAAATCTAGAGAATAAGGCAATGTAAACTTTACTCTGAATTCTATCCTTGGGTGACAAATTTGACTTTGTACTCTCTGCCCTGAAGTTTTCTCTTTGCAAGATTGATAAAGAACCTAATATGGGAAGGGGGAAAAACATATGAAAGATTCTGGGAAAAAGTCTGAGTAGTAAGTTTCTGCATTTAAAATAATATTAAATATCAGCAAATATATGTTATCTAGAACCTTTCTCTCTCTTGTGGTTGGGAAAAAAAATTTGGTTCTTTTTTTTTTTTCCATTAGATGCCATGATTTTGCCTGAACAGATATTTTTGTAGTGAGTGACCTCACGTTGAAATGTGTGTTAAGATGACACTGCAATGTGTGCTATGACGTGTCATTGGTAATGCACATTTTTTCTAGATATTCATTTGCATTAGAAGTATTTTTAGGGCAGCTAGGCGGCACAGTGGATAGAGAGCACTGGCCCTGGATGCCAAAGGACCTGAGTTCAAACCCAGACTCAGACACTTAACACTTACTAGCTGTGTGACCTTGGGCAAGTCACTTAACCCTACCTGCCTCACCAAAAAAAGTATTTTTGTAATATTTATCATACATTATTAAAAAACTTTCTCCATAATCTGAGATTTTGCAATAGTTAGATTACAGAGGGCCTTAAATGCCAAGGTTAGGCTTTTGTAATTTGGTTGGTGAGATGAGTGGTGGGAAATTTGTGTTGAAAAAAATTCTACAGGGGGCAGCTGGTTGGCATAGTGGATAAAGCACCGGCCCTGGATTCAGGAGGACCTAAGTTCAAATCTGGCCTCAGACACTTGACACTTACTAGCCGTGTGACCCTGGGCAAGTCACTTAACCCTCATTGCCCTGAAAAAAAAAAGTTCTACAGTGAAGTCTTAGTAAAAAAAAAATGTGAAAAGAAAATGTAATTATATCTTAGTTGCCTTGTAGTCAAATATTGGAGCAAATATGTTTGGAAATGTTGGGAGGGGAAAAGGCTAGTTTTTACTGCAAGTGTATACAGACACATATACTTCATACATACATATATACATACACACACACAAACATATACATATATTTTTATATACTGGCGCATGACAATTGTCTAAATTGACAAAAATAATGCACTCAGGGAAATAAAAAAATCTAATCATGCTTTGTTTTCAAGATGAAAGACTTCAATATCCTTGTGTGTTTCCTCTCTGCTTCACTAAAATAGAAGAATGGATAGGCATTTGTCATCATTGGTTTTAATTTGAGAAGCATTTTATTTCATTGTTTTCTCATTTCTTAAAGAGGTTTCTTCTTATTACTGTGATGTAAATAGGAAGTGATTAAAAAAAACAATTTTGAAACTAAAGTAGCCATCTATTAGGACAAGGATATAAGTGTTGTAAAATGTGCTTACCACCCTTTATGTGATCTAATGGGACCTTCCCTGTGTGTACACACACATACACACATATTACATATTTGTAGTTATGTATTTAAACAATATTTATCTATTTACATGTGTATGTGTATAATGTACCCACCTGTACATATTTATATGTAAAGGGACACAATTCATACACACATGCAGCATGCATACCTGCATACCTGCATTCATGCATACATATGTAGACAGAGGGAGACAGACAGAAAGGCAGGCTCTAGTTTAGGCTAACCAAAGAGAAGACAAGTTGACAATTTATAAAGAGAGCTGAAGTTTTGATCTCTATAGTCAATGTTAGTATTGCTGCTATTGTATTTTTCCTTACAATCATAAGTCTTGGATTCTGGTAAGCTTTGCCTTAAAGTGAAATTTAGTAACCCCTAATCATTTGGTTGCATAGCATCTTGAAATTCTATCATCATGCCTAATATTTTTATGATACTCTTACCCCCCAAATTTGAACTAATAATATTCTCCTTTATGTGGGATTTAAAAATTATTATTTTCATTGTTGTTATTATCATGTTAACTTGAAAAGAACTCTGTGCTCTGTGGCACTTACATTGTGCCACTTAGTTGAAGCAGCAGTGGGGACCAATGTAGATGCATCTCATTCAATATCACATCTGCTTCTGCTGGAACTTAAATTTCATTTTCTTTGTGCACTTGAGAGTGGAGGAAAGAGATGGGTGTGATTGTAGTATCATTGATCTACAGCAGAAAGGGATGTCAGAGGTCATCTTGTCTTACCCCCACATTTAATAAATGAAACTGAGGTATAGTAAGATTAACTGACTTGCCTAAAACCACACAGTTAGTAAATATTGGAAGCAGAATTTGAACCCAGATACTCTGATTTCAGAATCAATGCTGCTCCAACTATATAACAGTCTCTACTACTGTACCATGCTAGATGGATGAGTCACTGGGATTCAGGGCTTCTGTAGGAATGACCTCTGGGAAAACCGCTTAACAGAATTGTCCAATAGTCTGCCTTGGGGAAATGGTGGGTTCCCTTTTTTCTTGGTTGCTTTCAAACAGAAACAAGCTAACTACTTGTTAGATATGTCATAGTGAGGCTAGGTTAGATGGCTGCTGAGGTCCCTCACAGCTCTCAAATTCTGTGTTTCTATCATTCCTGTTAAATATAGGAAACTTCCTGGCTAAATATATTTAGCTCCACCTTTCAGCCTTTTCATTTGCTACTTTTATATAGAAACCTGAAGACCCTTTTGGGTTTCAATGTGAGGTTGGAAACCAATGCTTTAAGTCAACATTCTTTCCTTTTTCCCTCTTTTATTTTTCTTTCCTTGAAAATTGAAAAATTCATCCAATTCCTAAATTTCAAATAAAAAATATCATGTTTACATTAATTTTTGAACATAATACATTAAGCCTATATTGTACTATATTCCATGGTCTACTGAAACAGGAATGGTAAAGATATATACATGAATAATACTTTAGCATAAAGTTAAGACAAATGTGCTTACATAATGCTTATTAAATATTTCAACAACTACCTTGTTTTAGGTTCCAAATAAACAGGTAACATCCTTTGTCTTCTGAGACCTTATATTATTAAATACAATAATACACAAGAAGAGAAAAAATGGGGGCAGGTAGGTGGTTCAGTGGATAAAGCACTGGCCTTGGATTCAGGAGGACCTGAGTTCAAATGCAGTCTCAGACACTTGACACTTACTAGTGTGTGACCCTGGGCAAGTCACTTAACCCCAATTGACTCACCAAAAAAAAAAGAGAGAGAGAGAGAGAGAGAGAGAGAGAGAGAGAGAGAGAGAGAGAGAGAGAGAAAATGATCTGATGGTAAAACCTCTCACCTCATTGATTGTCATGGTTGATTTCATCATCTGGTTAGCCACAAGTCGGTATAACCTTATTCTTTCATCACTCCAGGTGTGTTCCTTGTGTTTGGACACAGTGCTAGTATAGTGAAAAGAATAGTATTAGAGTCTAGATACTTTAATTTAAGTCTTAGCTTTGATATTTCCCTACATTGATGAGGTTGAGCAAGTTTCCTAATCCTTGCGTGGCTCACTTGTCTCATTTGTAAAATTTAGATAATAGTACTACCTATCTCACAGGCAGTATATAAATCTGAATTGTTTATTATAATATACCTCTTAAACTGTGGATATCATGTGACTGACATAGGTAAAAGCACAACTTGTCTGCATATAAATTTAATTTCATAAGGTAAAAATATAACTTGTCTGCATATAAATTTACTTATAATTATACTTAAATAATTATTTAATTATTAACTAAAGTTAATTATAGGACTTAAAATTTACTTTCTTATTTAATTCTGATTAATCCTGTTATGTTAAATGACAGAAGAGAACCAAAGAGGGAAAGAATTTTGAAATACTATATCTGTCACCAAACCATATGAGAGTTGGTAGTTATGTCAAAAGTACGTGTGGGGCAGCTAGGTGGCGCAGTGGATAGAGCACCGGCCCTGGAGTCAGGAGTACCTGAGTTCAAATCCGGCCCCAGACACTTAACACTTACTAGCTGTGTGACCCTGGGCAAGTCACTTAACCCCAATTGCCTCACTAAAAAAAAAAAAAAAAAAAAAAAAAAAGTACATGTGGTACACTGACCCAATATGAGCCTTTTATAATTTGCATATTTCCTTTGAATAAAGCCTTGAACTTGAGTTGGGGTACAATGAGGCCTAAAATAGTGGAATAAGGACAAGAATCAAAACTCAGCTGTAAAACAAAGTCAAATAGCCAATAAATTCAGGAATTGGGCACAGCTAGGGACAGAACCAAATAAACTGGTGTCCAGAGCATCCAAACTTGGTTTTAAGGCAAATATGGTACACAGTTAGGACCAACATTCTGTGGCCACACAGTCCATTGGCAGACTATCAGAATGTTTCAGTTGTTTTGTTCCATTTCAGGGTGGTGCAGAGCAAGGGCCAGAAATGGGAGGTGAAGTATGAGGCAAGCCAAGAGTTTATACCTGGGCCAAGGAGACAGGCCAGGAACAAAGTGAGGAGCCAGGAAAACCCTGACAGGTTGGAATGTGGTTTCTTTCAGACAACTGGATCCTTCTTAATTACTTCGAGATATCAGATGTCCCTTTTCCAATTAGCAAATTGTATCTTTTTGCCATTTTTTAAAAAAGAGCCTGAGCATAGGCTGCCCAAGTGGATGGGAACGTCTGGTGCCAGCCATTTGGAATAGAGATGTCATTCCTGGGATATGGTCAGTGTCAATGCCTTTTGTTGTGTGTGGAGGGCCTTGGAAGACTGTGAGGTCTGCCTGCCAGCCAGAGCCTGTGGCTCACTCTGTCCTGAGACTTAATGTTATGAACATGAGAATTTGGTGGTATAAATAAAACTGCAGCCCTCTTTGCTGTGGATGTAGACTAAGATATGAGATAACCTTTTGATCTTCAAAATCCCACATGTTGTACTCTTTTCTTTTTAAGACAGACTGTTGGTAATCTGCACTATTACTCTTGCTAGAGATCAGTAGACATTTAGGAACACTAGTACTAGTCTAATTTTTAGTCTCATTGGACCAAAGCCTATTCATATGCCTGGAGGCAGCATGCAAATTTGAAATCTCTCATTTAATAGACAACACTACATTCAAACAGTTGAGGGGTGGGGAGAGGGAAAAAGGCAGAGAAGAAGTTTTTTGGCTTGGCTTTCAGGATTCAAGGGTGCATCCTCTTAGTAGGTGGTGGTCTTGTCCCAGCTTCTTTGTCACATTTTTTTTTTTGTGGGGGAGTGAGGGTTAAGTGACTTGTCCAGGGTCAAACAGCGAGTAAGTGTCAAGTGTCTGAGGCCGGATTTGAACTCAGATCTTCCTGAATCTAGGACCAGTGCTTTATCCACTGTGCCACCTAGCTGCCCCCACAATTTTCAATATTCTTTGTATCTTTTTTTTAAACTTCAAATACAATTCTTATTGAAAATGGGCTAGATATTATATACTATGGATAAAAGCACTTTCAAAAATAGTTTTTCCTAAAGTGTTAGTGATTAAAAGAATGATACCGCATACAGTTTGAGAAGCCCTTAAATATTATTATTTTATTAGACAAGACAGGTACATTTTCGTTATTCTACAGATAAGGTAATGGATACAGAAAATTAAATGAAGTATCTAAGTTTACATGGCTAATTCAGTAACAGCTCAGGTTAGAACTTAGGTACCCTGATTTGCAGTTATTTAGTCATGCATGCATACATTCAACAAATATCTATTAATTACCATGTAAAAAAATTCTTACCCTTGTAGAGTCTCCAATACATATGAGGAATTGGGCATAAAGATGATACTGAAGTCAATAGGAACTTGCAAAACCAAGTGAGATCTGAAAGTGGGAAGCTGTGAGGGCAGGAGAGGTTGCAAATCTGTTAAGACTTTATGGAAACAATGATTTGAATTGGATTTTAAAAGAAAAATTAAAAAAGGATGGGCTAAAGAAAAAGCAAAACCCCTGATGTGAGAAAACCCTATGTATGCATGGATTTGCAGGTGGTGAGCAGTTCCCCAATTTGGAACACTAAATTAGGGAGGTTATGTGAACTAGCAGAGATTGATACACAATAGATGCTTAAAAACACTTGTTTATTGATTGACAAGAATGGAAAGTTAGAGTGACATTAAAATGTAACCAGGCATAAAGAAGGTAATACAGAGCTCCTAAAAAAGAAATGTGGCAAAACTCTGTCATCCATCCATCCATCTACCCATCCATCCATCCATCCATCTTCCTTCCTTCTTTTCTTTTTCTTTCTAAATTATTCACAAAGATTATGATGACTATTTTGCAGGACAGCTATGTGTCACAAAGTATATAAGTGGGAAGAATTTGTTAAGTTATTTTAGTAGTCAAGTTTGATATTACCAAACCTGAATTAGGATGGTGATAGTGGGAATAAAGAAGAGAAAGTCAGTTCAAGATATGTGCAGAGACAAAAAGGAACTAATTTAATGTGATATTTGAGAACAAGAGAAACAACTTCAAGATTTTGACAACAGGAGTCAGACTGGATAGTGATAACCCACAAAGAAACAGGGGAAATTATGAGATCAGTTGTAGCACCGGTTGATTTAGAAGTAAAGAGAAGCATCCAAGTGCTGGCCTCTAGGAAGTTCAGGATGCAGACTTGAGGCTTGTAAGAGAATCCAATGGATTGTTTTTGCATTACACAATGATGATCAAACCAGGAAGAATCCTGAGAAATGAAATTGTGACTAGATTCTTCTTTCCCTGTATATCAGTCCTAAACTTCTAGTTTAGTTTATCTCCTTTTAGTGGTTGTTCTCATTCTTTTCTTACTTTCCTGCCCATGTTAAGTGTTTCTGGCTGCTCTTTGTATGGTCCTTGAGTGTACTGCATACCACCTAGGATATAACCCCTTGCTCTGGCGCCTTGGTGAGGAGACTGATAGCTTTCCACATTCTGAGATTTTGCTTTGGAATTCACCTTTAACTAATCTCTGTAGTTGATTCTTCTTATCTTGCTCTGCTCAGAGAAGGATTTAGCTAACTGGATCTGGCCTCTCATTCCTACAGTGTAGTACACAAACTCTAGCATGAGCCAATGCCAAATTGTTTTGGGGGAAAGTACTATGTTCCTGCTGAGGCCTTGTATTGCAATAGAAGAGAGCTATATCAGGCTTTTAGGGACCAAGGTTCCATTCTTGACTTTGCTATGTGGCTTTTAAGTATGTGAGCAAACAAACTAGGGTTTCGTTTGTTTTCTCTGCTTTAAAAAAATAAAGTTTTTCCTTTAAAGATATATCATTAAGTACTTTTTAGTTGTTGTTTGACTCTGTAACATTTCCAGTTTTGATTAAAAAATATGTGTTTTTGATATGGCCTCCCAGTTCTGCAGTAACCCTACTCTTCTGACTTATTCCTTTTTTAAACAACTGTTCAATGTATGGACAAATCCTTCTCTTGATGTCTTCCTTTGTATAAGAAACTTATGTTATCCTATTTAGATATTTATATCACGTCTTTTCGATGTAATATAGAAGAATATTGATTCTATTGCAAATGATACAAATAATCATCTAATTGCACTTGGTTTTCGTCATTCAAGCAGCAAGCATTTATTTAATTCTTACATTGTTCTCAACCCTATTCTTAAGTGGCATTGTGTGGGGGTGGGATGTGAGGGGGAAAAGGGTATTGAATGTGGCATTGAATAATATGGAGTCTAAATTATGGATGGGTCTTGATCAGTGGTGTCAAACTCAAATAGAAATAGAGGCTACTAATCTATGCCTGAGTTTTAAAATGTATCATTGTCTATGTTTTGTTGTCTTGTTATTTACTTCCTTTTTTCCAATTACATTTTGATCTGGTTCTGACTGCATTGGGGAATTTTGAAGGCTACCAATTTTACACTTTTGGTTAAAATAATGATATTCTTGGGATTCAAGCAGGATAGATTAGACTTGATAAGAATGAGGAAGGATAGATACAAAGGTATGCTGGTAAATTCTTAACACCCAGTTGTCCAAAAAAAAAAAAAGTACATGAAACAAACTTTTAAGTTTAATTTGCATTGTTAATATCTTTTCCATCACTTTCTTAAACATAGACAATAAGCAAAACAATAAATAAAGGCACAATTCATAACATTTTACACTTCCTGAGGCGTAAATGTTCACACTGAAAATTAGCTAATTTAGCTCTACTGAGCCGGTGAAAGCTTGGTGTCAGCCTTGCAAAGGCTGGTTGTAATCTGCACCACTGGAGGGAGTACCCAGATTGGTAAAATCAGAGATTCATTAAAGTGGTAGGAAATAGGAAACTATTGAAAGTTTTGAGCAAAGAAGTGACCATGAGGGAAGGGACATTCATTTAGCAATAGTACCTAGGATGACTTGGAGTGAGAGAGATTGGAATTAGGAAGGCTATTTGGGTACCTGTTGTAGAAATCTAGATAGATGTGTTGAAATTTGTTAAGTTGTTAATGGTTAAAAAATTAAGAAGCATCTAGATGAAAAAATTAGTAGGAAAGGTGAATTGCTGGATGAAAGGGGGAAGGAAGGAATAAGTAAAATGTATTAAGCACCTATTTTTTTAACTCAATTTCCTTAACTATAATTGAGAGTGGATTGGACCAATAACCTCTAAGGTTTCTTCCATTTCTAAATCTATGATCCTATGAGTTAAATTTTGGATATACTGTACTTGGGAGGAATGGTAAGGCATGCTAATGTAAATAAACAATAGAAATTTGTAGGTATGAAATTGGATCCTAAGTGAGAGGGGCTAATGATTTAGAATTAAGAGTCATGTGAATGAAGAGGGTTAAAGCTATGCAAGGGAGCTCTCTTAGAGGAAGAGGAAGAGGGAGAGGGCCATGGGCCACTGAATTTTGGGATGAATGCCCATGTTTAGGATTTGGAGAGAATTACAAGTTTACAGAGTGTGAGCTAGAATACATTTTTATTTTGGCGGGGTAATGGCGGTTAAGTGACTTGCCTAGGGTCACACAGCTAGTAAGTGTCAAGTGTCTGAGGCCAGATTTGAACTCAGGTCCTCCTAAATCCAAGGTCAGTGCTTTATCCACTGTACCACCTAGCTGCCTCTAGAATACATTTTCAAGGTCATCTAGTCCAACCACCTCATTTAAAAAAAAATTTTATTTATTTAGCAGGGCAATGGGGGTTAAGTGACTTGCCCAGGGTCATAAAGCTAGTGTCAAGTGTCTGAGGCTGGATTTGAACTCATGTCCTCCTGAATCCAGGGCTTGTGCTTTATCTACTGTACCACCTAGCTGCCCCCAACCACCTCATTTTACAGATGAAAAAACTGAGACTCAGAAGTTAGGTGAGCTGGATGTCACTTGAATATCATTAGATCTACTCATGCTTCTCTGATTCTCTGTCTAAAGCAGAACTCATTCTTTTTTCCCTCATATGTAAAATGAAGATAATAATAGGACTTAAATTCTAGGACTGTTGAAAGGGGGAGGATGAGATAATATCTGTAAAGTTCTTTGCAGACCTTAAAGATTAGCCATAGTCATCTCTCTTGAATCTAAAAGTGACTGGGATGAAAGGTGTGGGGAAAGGCCAGTGAAGAAAAATATAATCTTTATAGACTTATTCTGGTGATTTCAGTTAGCATCTATGATAACACTGGCTTCTCCTAAGTGTGTGAGTGTGTGTGTGTGTGTGTGTGTGTGTGTGTGTGTGTGTGTGTGTGTGTGTGTGTGTGTGTGTGTGTGTGAGAGAGAGAGAGAGAGAGAGAGAGAGATTGATTGTGGGGCTCATGCTATCTGATCAGGAACAAATTTGGCATATAGTTTGTTTATCAACAAACACTGGGGCCTTTCAGGAACTAGGCTGCCTTTGACACAGTCATTTAGCCCACTGAAAAAATATATAGTTTCCTTTACATTTTGAAACTTTTTTCAACAAGTCTTCTAGGTCTCAGGCTGAAGTTTTGTAGTTTGTCTGATGTTGTTAGATCTTGTAGAGATTTGATTACTAGTCTTTTGTTGTTTCTCATTTTAATGGCGACGATAGTCTGTAGCCTGTAGGCCTAGAGTTCTGCCTAGTATGATTCCTTTCCCTTAATTTTCACTGTGGGAATTACTTTAGGCACATATGCTAATAGCCATGTTTAGTGAATTAGTACTATATTGTGTTACTTTATAAGTACCTTATTTAGAAGGTGAAGTAAGTGAATGGGAACTTAAGCAATTTCACTCTCGCCACAGTCCCCTCTTCCCTACCTCCCAAATTGATATATACAAAACATGGCTAAACAAAATTAGTGATGTCTATTCCTGTTTAAAACATCAATGGGCTCTTGAAGAATGGTAGTTTTTGTGAAAATAAATATGAGGGTTGTTTTTTCATTTTTTTTTGTATTCTCTATAACCAACTGCAGTCCAGAAATGATAGATTTCATACTTTCCTTTGTTTTAGTAATTATATGGTTATTTGGAAATTAAGAAAGAAAGAGAGATAGAGAGAAAGAGAAAGAAAAAGAGAAAGAAAGAAAAAGAGAAAGAAAGAGTCGCCTGGGGAAGGATTGACTGCTGGAATTGTTTATTGGTGCATGAGAAAGTATATCTTTATATCATTTCTAATGCAGAATTTGGGTGCTATTTCTTTAAAATAAGTAGGAAGTTGTTTAGAAGTGGTGATATTTGCATTGTTGCTAATAGTGTTTTCTAATTTATTGACCTCATATTTATAAAACAAATATATTTTATTCATCCATTAAGGAGGTTAATACTAAACACACACATGTATATGTATATATGCATATACATGCAACCCTGCACACATGTATGCACACATACACATGACTATGCACATGTATACACATATATGTGTATGTGTATATGTGTGTGTGTGTATATATATATATATATATATATATTTATATACACACAAAACATAAAATGTAAAAGGAAGGCATAGGATAGACATAAAGGAGGGAATCTTATGGGCCTCTAACATTGATCACTTCACAATGTTGCCTATAGTCTGGCATCTTGATTTTAATTTGTGTTTAGGTACCCAGAAGCCCTAAGTCCAACTTTGTTTACATCCCCCTACCTTTACTTTCAGGTAGCTTCATAGTGATTTACTTTCTCACTTCTCTTTCTCTTCTATTATAATCGCATGTTGTGTCTGTAGAACTGCCCCCTCTTCACTACTTCACGTCGTCTTCTTTTTTTTTTTTTTTTGGTGGGGCAATAAGGGTTAAGTGACTTGCCCAGGGTCACATAGCTAGTAAATGTCAAGTGTCTGAGGTCAGATTTTGAACTCAGGTCCTCCTAAATCCAGCACTAGTGCTTTATCCACTGTACCACTTAGCTTCCCCTCACTACTTCACTTCTAGAAAGATAATTTACTATACATTGGATGCCTCCATTTTCTCACAACAAATTCACTTCTCAGTTCCTTTCACTCTGAATTCTATTCCCATAGCTTTAGTGTATTGGCTGATTTCAAGGTCACTTTTCTCCTAAGGAAACTGATCTCTAGTTATTTCTTACTTGTACAAGCAGAGGATGATAGAATCATATATCTAGAACTGGAAAGCCCCTTAGAGACCATGTTACTTGCATATGCTAGTTTCCACATGCTTGTATAGGCCATCCTCTATGCCTTTAACTTCCACCTACCAGCCAGTTAAAATTTTTTTTTTTCATTTAAGTATTATTCCTTGGTGCTTTTCTAGGAAGCCAGGCTGCATAGTGGATAAAATGCTATCTGGGTCTGTGGTCAGAAGACCTAAGGTCATATGGAGCCTCAGAGACTTAGCTGTATGACCCTGGGTAATTCACTTAACTCTTGTCTGCTTCAGTTTTCTTAACTATAAAATGAGGGAGTTGTATTTGAGGGCCTTTAAGGACCCTCTGAATCTATGGTTCAATGAGCCTATATCCCTTAATTCATTCAGTACCTTGAACATGTACTTAAACTCTATTTTCTCACTTGAATGGTTCAGATTAAACAGATGCTAAAAAAAATGGTATGTGGGGAAGGGCACTATAAACAAGTGTATATATATATTCCCTTGAGATCTTGATTAAATTGTTTTGTCAAAGTAGCTAAGCATGAAGAGACTGTTCTTTTAAAGTTATAGAGAATTTCCAGAAGAAATTGTTGTGTGCTGTTTTTTCTGAATTTAGGTTTTCATGAAAGGGAAGATGTTTTATAGGGTGGCTTTGGTAGACCAAGTGGCTTCAAACTAAAGTAGTTTTAAAAATTAGTAACAACTTCCTCAGTGAAACTCAGAGATTTAATTGCATTTAAAAACAAACCAAAAAAGAGTTTGCCACAGATTTTGGGCTCAACTTTGCCCCATTTTCTGCAGCAAAATCTGTATGAAGGGACAGATGTACTGTGGAACATCGGCCCCTCCCCATAGGCTTTTTAACCTTAAGTTTCATAAAGGATTTATGCTGTTATGGTTATCATTCTGAATTTTTTTCCTTCTTTTTTTCCCCATGAGAACCAAGAAAGCTATTATTGCACTTACAAATATTGTTTTGCTTTGTGACTTTGTGTGACACATGGCTAAGATTATTTTATTAATTCTTTGATTGACCCAATTCCAACAAAAAAAAGTAAAACTTGGTGGGCAATTATGATAGCTGTTAAGGCAGCTGTCACTTCTGATCATTTGACTTTAATTGTTTTTCTTTTCCCCAAGTGTTTTTTTAAGCAGCTGTAAAACAAAACATCAGAAAGTTAGTAAAAACTTGAAGTTTCATGAATATGGCTTGCTTCTGGGATAGAAGCAACTTAGAAAATGGATGTATTAGTGAGAATTATAGAGCAACTAGGTGGTGCAATGGATAAAGCACCGGACATGGATTCAGGAGGACCTGAGTTCAAATCTGGCCTCAGACATTTGACACTTACTAGCTGTGTGGCCTTGGGCAAGTCACTTAACCTTTAACCCCATTAAAATTTTTTAAAAGAATTATATATATAACATGATTTCCTATATAAAGTATATGAAAAATACATATGTTTATATATATATATATATGCAGACACACACATACATATATACATACCCTTTTCACTCTATAGAGACTCCTTCATTATTGTTTTAGGAAGACTGCATTGGGGTTCTTAAGGAATAAACTAATGAAGAAACAAATTGATGAAGCATTTTGAAACCTGATATAGCCATTGGTGTGGTAGTTGGAACTCTTATTTATTTGGAAAGTTTCAGCCTAAAATGTATGAAAAGTACAAAAATAGTGGCACTGGCAGCAAACAGTGTAATTTTTAAAAGGTATTGTATAAAATGGAGTCTAAATCTACTCTGTGAGAAAAGTCATTAGACAATAACTTGATGGGACATTTTGTTTTTTTTTTCTTGATGACTTTACTAGTCCAGGGTTGGTATTATCCAATTGATCATAAAAAAAAAAAAAGATTTATGATCTCAGGCATCAGCCCAGCATGGGTAATAGTTTATGTTCTAGAGAGTAAACCAATTACCCAAATGATTGGGTTTTTACTTGTTGATAACCCACTCTATTAATAGAAAAGGTAGAAATTATGAAATTGAGACTACCAATGAATTGCTGGGTCATATATATGTGTAACGGTCCCAAATACAGCAAATCTCCTTAGATATAAAATATATGTCCTTCATATTTTAAGCGCTAACGCAAAATTGCCTCAGGAACCAGTATTACAAAATAATTAATCATAAAGTTGGATTGCAAATTAACTTCTGTTCTTTTTTTTTCTCTTTTCCTTTCTATCTTGAATAGGTTGTTAAGTTATTAAGCAACAAAAGATCGCAAGCAGTTGGGATATTGATGTCAAGTCTTCATTTAGATATGAAAGACATACAGCATGGTAAGCACAAATTCAACTTTAAAGTGCCATGTCTGGATTAGTAGAATCCTTTCTTCATGTCATTGTATATCAACAGCTAACCTTTCTCAATACTTTAATATCATCGCATTGAATATGTTTCTGATAAATAGTATTAATTTTTTCCCCTATGGTGTTTTTTTTTGCCGGATATATTTGTGTGTGTATGTATATATGTGCGGTGCATTGAAATTCTATGTCTTTAACTTGCTAAGGGCAGATTCTCATCCTTCATCATGAGACTGTTTTAAAGAGGAAGGGAGGGGCAGCTAGGTGGCACAGTGGATAGAGCATCGGCCCTGGATTCAGGAGGACCTGAGCTCAAATCCGACCTCAGACACTAGACACTTACTAGCTGTGTGACCCTGGGCAAGTCACTTAACCTCAATTGCCTTACCTTAAAACAAAAAAAAAATTTAAAAAGGAAGGGAAAGGGGATGGGCTGAGGAAGAGAAGAAATAATATCACTTTTCATTGTACTAATCAGGTGACATAAATTATTATATTCAGTTTGGGGTTCCATGATTTCAACAGGCTGCTAGTGATATTCAGAGAAAGGAAACAGGAATAATGAAAGGTCTGGAAGCAATACAGCAAGGAGAACTAGTTGAAGGAACTAAGGAGGTTGACTTGGAGAAAAGAGAATGGTATGTATTCAAAGATTTGAAAGATTCTCATGTAAGAGAGACAATGTAGGGTACTTTAGCAGCTTAGTGAATTTATTCTCATGTGTTTTAGATAGTAGAATTAAAGCAAAGAGGTAGGATGTATAGGAATTCAGGTTTTGATTCAATATTAGGAAGAATGTTCTAATATTTATAGTTGTACATGAGTGGATTGGGGTACCTCATGAAGCAGTGAGTTTTCCATTCCTGGAAATGTTTAAGCCACTGTTGGATTTATCAGGAATGTTTGAAAGTACTCTTACATTAGAGAGAGGATTGAAATAAATGACCTCTAATACCCATTTGATTCTAAAATTTAATGATATGAATGGAAAATCCTCTTGTAGAATTGAAGAAGTGACTCATAGTCAGTAAAAGAAAGTTATCCTTTATAACTGTGGGGGAATTTTCATAGCTTTTTATATTGGGTTCCTAGCTACCTTTACCCAACATGCAGAGATGGACATAATGCAAGATCCTTGGCTTTTTGCTATAGCAAGAATACACTGTGCTTTCAAACAAGCATCACAAATGGATTCTCAGTATTACCCACTTTATGTTATTGCTGGTGATCCACACACATGGAAGCAGTAATTTCATGACCTTTTGTAATTTCTTTTATGTTGTTTTTTTAACTTAAATCTTTAATTAGGTTTATAAAACAGTTTCTATGTTTAGTATTAGGGTCACATTTATAAGTTCTAAAGGGTTTTGCCTTTAATATTTTTATAATTGTCTTTAACCTTATTTAATTCATAATTATACACATAAAAACTAAGCATTTCTTTGCCTATCTCCATCATATTCATGCTAAAGGATATCAGTGCACAAAGGTGAAGAGAGGAATTAAATTTATAGTCAGAAAGTCCCTTAAGCTACCCAAAGGCTCAGAATAGATTTAAAGCAGATTGGACTGTCCTGTAGAGTGCCAGCCTACCTATTAAATAAATATGGTTTCAAGTATAACACAGACTTTATAAATCATGAAAACATTTTACTGGCTTTCTACATTACTCTGTTTTAAACATGAATTCTCTGTGCTGGACTTAAAATATTACGTGGAATAATTCATAAATAACACAATTTTGGTATATTCTATCAATTGATGAGTAACTCTTAATCACAATTTAAGTTTTTATTAAATTGTTTTGATGGTGAGGAGACTTCCTCAAGCTGAAACATTTAGGGTGGTAGTCATAGAGCAAGACGCCAGGGCTGGCGCCAAGAAGTACTTGGTATTTCTAAAACTGGCAGATGTAGTCCAGTTAAGTCATAGAGCGAAATCTGAAAACAATGATATGGTCCTTTCCTTCAGTCAAATATTCAACTTGGTTTGAGTTAATAATGAGAACCTTATGAACAAAGGAGTCCGCCTAACATCTGTGTCTGTGGTAAAGCCAACACAAGTTCATTGAAAATTTGCTAGCTTAACATGCAACACTAACAATAACATGGCATGAACGTCAGTAGTTGATGGGGTCATACAGTATTATACTTAACCTTTATCCTATTAGAATAAGAAGTGTTTGCTCTTGTCTCTTCTAAAGCTTGCACACCACTTTGCAAAGAATGGTTGTCTTAAAAGGCAGTGGTCATTTTAAAATAGATTTTGCTTTCCATGAAAGGGGTACTTTTAATTTCCAGCTTATTTGAAACATCCTTCAGCATGTGAATGAAATATCGTTTAACTGTAGTGTTTCATTTAATTTGACATCTAGAAAGCTATTTTGGGATTAAGAAATAATTGTCTATTAGAAACAATCAATTTTAGAACTGAGAATGCCTTAAGAAATCATCAAATCAGACTCTTTCCACTCTATCAGTGGTTTCTATTATAGTAGCTGTGGAGTTGTTGTGAGAGTTTCTCAAATTCATTTGTGCATTAAACATTGTCATTTTTTATTATGTAATTATACTCAGAAACCACCATGCTCAGATATGTGACATTAGAAAAGGGTCCTTACATAAAGAAAAATGGGAACTACTGTTTTATACCATATTTCTTCTCTCAAAGCAGTGTAATATCAACTCACATCCATATAATGCTTTAAGTAATATAAATTTTTCCTAATAGCACCCTGAAAAATAAACTATATATGAAATGTTAAAATATATTTATTTTATTTACATCTCTGAGGCAAAAACCAAAAAAAAAAAAGCTCACATTTAAATCAGCTATGTTAGTATCTTATGTCAATTTGGCTTATGTCATAGAATTTTATTTGCTAATGGTGTGGGTAAAATGGTGTTTCCTAAAAAACATAGAAACTCAAAACAGCAATAGCAATAATATACCATGTTCGATCTATAAAACTAAAAATTATTTCTATTCTACAACACCATTTATAAGGGGATTTATAGTGAAAATCCTCTAAACTGAAAGGGGACGGTTGACTTTGTATAGGTTTATTAATGTGGCTTTGATGATAGCTAAAAACAACCTTTTTGAGCCAAAAGAAGACATTAGCTTTGTGGTCTTGGGGAAAGAAATACTGGGCTTTGGGGATCAGGAGATCCAGGTTCAAATTCTGGCTCTGCCTTTAATTGTGTAGCAGCAAAGCACTCTGAGGAGTTTGCCTTATATTTTATTGAAAAAAAAAATTGAGGCCATTGACTATATTCCCTGCATTCACTAAGAGCTATCTCTCCTCTCCATCCAATATCTTCTGTGATTATCTCCTCCTTAAGCCTGCTCACATGAAGAAGTAGCTCTTCTCTTTACTAAGGCAAATCTGAATCACAAAAATGATCCCATTACAACCCATCTCTCCCAGCATATTATCTCTTGATCATTAAAACTCTCTTACTTATCTTCAATCTTTCCCTGTGTACTGTTCTCACTAGCCACAAAGAAGTCCATGCCTCCTCTGTCTTCAAAAAACCCTTACTTGATCCTTCAGTCCCCACTAATTATTGTGATATTTCTTTTGCCTTTTGTGACTAAACTTGGAAAGGCCGTTTATAGAGACGCTTCATTTCCTCTCGTTTCTCTCTTCTTAATTCTACAGTCTGGTTTGTGACTTCATCATTAAACAAGTTTCCTTCTTTTTCCAGAGTTACCAATGATATCTTAAAAACCAAATCTGATAGTCTTTTCTCATTTTTCCTCCCTCTTGATCTCTTTGCAGCCTATAACACTGTAGATCATCTTCTTGTTTTTGATACATAGTCTTCTCTAGATTTTAGAGACGCTTCTTTCTCCATGTTCTCCTCCTACCTATCTGATCATTCTTTCTCAGTTTCTTTTGGTGGATATTCATACAGGACAGGCAACTATCCATGAGTGTTCCAAAGGGCTCTATACTGGACCCTCTTCTTTTCTCCCTCTACTGTTTCACTTGGTGATCTAATTGCTTCCATGGATTTAATGATCAGATCTATTTTCATGATTGTCAAATCTACTTATCCATCTCTAACCTCTCTGCTAACCAGTAGTTTCCTTTCTCCATCTGACTATTGGATATATGGAACTGGAAGTCCTGTAGACATCTATTTTCCCCCAAATGCCCCCTCCTAAACCTTCCTATTATTTAAAATTTTTTTTTTGTGAGGCAATTGGGGTTAAGTGACTTGCCCAGGGTCACACAGCTAGTAAGTGTTAAGTTTCTGAGGTCAAATTTGAACTCAGGTTCTCCTGAATCCAGGGCCGGTACTCTATCCACTATACCACCTAGCTGCCCCCTGCTATCAGCATCCTTCCAGTGCCCCAGGCTCAGAACCTCGGAGTAATCTCACTCTCATATCCAAACTGTTGCAGAGGCCTGTCAATTTTGCCTTTACAACTTCTCTTCAATATGCCATCTTCTCTTCTTTAATACTCCCACCATGCTAGTGCAGCACGTTATCTCCTAACCCCAGAACTTTTTCAATAGCCTTTTGGTTGTTCAGCCTGTTGCAAGTCATTCCTCTCTTCAGTCCATCATCCATTAAAGCACTGGTTCAACCATGACCCTCACCCCCAATCAATTAGAAAATTTTCCATTTTGCATTAGAAGCCCTTCATAACTTACCCTCCCACTTCTAGTATCCTGTGATGAAATAATGGCATTTAGCAGATACTCAAAGACCCACCTGGAGATTAATCAAGGCTGATTGAATCAAGTGAGAGTAGCCTACTTCAAGTTAACTGGATTGTAATCACACCTGGCTAGCCCTTAAGAAGGTATTGTTCTCAGAAGCTAGACTGTGAACTCAACTTGAGAACACCTTCAAAACCAATGGATTTGGATGACCCCAACCAATCAGCTTGAATCAGTGTGTGAGGACCGCCTCTGTTCCAGACCTATAAAAAGCTTCCACAATCAGCTTGCTGGAGAGTTCCTGATTAAAGCAGGCTGTGGAGGAGGACTTGAGGAAGAATCCAACCAGGCTGGAACTCTAGGCTAGATAGGCTTTTTCTTAACTTTCTGAACTCCTTGTGAATATCTGTATGCTTTAATAAATGTTTAATGCCCAAAGACTGGTGCTGAAGCTTCTAATTTAAGGCAACCACAATTTAGATTTTAAACATCACAATCCTTATACCTAATCCAAAACCAACCTATTATTCCATCCAGTAACACTGGCCTCTTTTCTGTCCCTTGAACATGACACTAAATGTCTTATCACTGAGCATTTTCACTGGCTGTCTTCATGTTTGGGATTCTCTCCCTTCTCATTTCTTCCTTATGGCTTCCTTCAAGCACCAGCCAAAACTGTATTTCCTGTAGAATGTGTTTTCCTAAACCCTTTTACTTCTAGGGCTTTTCCCTCTGTTTATTATTTTCTTTTTATTTGATATAGAACATGGTTGTACATAGTTGTTTATCTTTTCCATTAAATTTGTGAGCTTCTCAAGGGAAAGGGCTGACTTTTGCCTTTCTCTATGTTCCCAGTGATTATCACAGTGCCTGACATTTTGTGGGCATTTAATAAATTGTTATTAACTAATTTAATATTGAAATATTATTTATTGTATTAGGAATTTGGGATGAAATTTGCCAATATAGTAGTCATCTTTCAGATAGCCAGAATAGGAGTTAATAAGACGAATTACATAATTAATATGATAAGCTTATAAGATCGACTTTGTTTGGACCCTTGATTATGTGAATCTTTTTTTCCTTAACCCTTGTCCCTAGTATATGGAGCTTTCAGTGGAGAACAAATCAGTATGTGTGTATGATGGAAAGTGACCTTATGCATCAGTCATAGTAGAAAGGTGATATAGACTTCACAATTAATAGAGACTACTTGGCGACTATAGGATTCTTTTCAGGATCTACAAAGGATGAACTTACGATGGCAATAAACAGTTAGAGATTTGTGTCAGAAAAGCACAAGTTGTCAGGATTTCCAGTTTTCCTTGCCTGGCAGAGTCCCTGAGTCTTCAACTAATGGCTAGCCCTACTGAATAGTGTGACTTGAATAATAGTTCCAAGGTATATTGTCTTGGTGAACCCATTGTTTTTTCAGAGAAGTATTGATTCTGGAAGCTATTAATAAATTGAATTGTGAATTTCTGAAAACTGCTAGGTTTTAAGCAGCCTTTGAATCACTTTGGGGCTGCCATATTCAGAAAGTAGAAATGGGAGTGAAGCTAGGTTGCATATTTTTTATGATGTATTACTTTGTTTCCAGTATTATTGATCCTATACCAAGATAAAAATGCCATATGCAATATTGAAGCATGTTTGTTTCTGTTCTTATGGGGCAGTATCCCCACGATTCTAAGATCACTGGGGCTCAGTGAAATTTTACAGGTCCAGAGAAGAGACTGGGTTATACAAACATTGGAGCTAAAGAGCTCATTTTGACTGGATGAATCTATAGTAATCCATGTTCATGATAGCTTGTCTGTGACCACTAAAGAAAAAATGGACCTGAGAAAGAGGACTCTCTACTTTCTGAGAACCATAATGAGCTGAACACTTCTCTAGAGCATCCACTTAGTAGAGTGGATCATTAAGTGATGTCTAGATTAAGGAGATTATCTAATGCCGGATCATTGTTGTTGAAGAGAGTAGCTATCAATAAAGTTAGTAGTTAAAATTATATATCTTCAACTGGGGATAGATTTGATTTGATTTGATTTGATTTGGGCTGCTGTAGACCAACACATGAGGGATGATTGAGTCAGATTATTATAGGGGGATTTTTTAGTTCCCCTGTGTATATTTAGTTTCTCCCTAAATTCAGCTACTATGATATGAAAAATCAAAATTTGGGGTTTTGCCATGTTCTGTTACTATGAGTTATTTAGACAGTGTAGTCAATGTGGGAAGTAGCTTGCCTTTCCCATCATCCAAGGTCTGCTTCCTTTTTGGGTGGAGCCCAAGACTTCACAATGAAGTATCATAAGCGTAAAAGATTATATGGATACCTGACCTGAAATTGAAACCTAACTGGAATGTGGAAGAGTTATTATCTCTTTAAGACTCAAAATTTGTTTCCCATCTGAGGAGAGTTCAAACCACAGGGTGGCACTCTGAGTCTGGGGGACTAGATAGGACCCTTATGGGAGTCACCATTAAGAAAGAAGAACTATATTGTTTATAGGCTAGTAAAAATTCTTTGTTTTTTGTATGTTCTGAGGGTAAAGTAAAGCCTGCTCGATACCTGATACTGAGTGCCTACATGAGAGCTGGGAACCATTGTACCCACATTTGTGAAGACCTAGTCACAAGCTATGTTTTGGTTATATTCCTTTTACTTCCTTATTTAGCTATATATATCTAAGGGAAAAAAATGAATCAAAGAACTGATTTTTGAGAGGCCCCTAAGACTGAAACGAATTCAGAGAAGCCTAGATCCTAGGGTCATGGACTATGGGTGTGTGTGTGTGTGTGTGTGTGTGTATCTATATCTATATCTATACAATTTGAATTTATTAGATGATGGAAGAAGAAAAATCTATATTGAATCCATGTAAATAATATTTAATAACTTAATATGATGGACATTTTCTGGCCTGATTTTTGGTGATGATTTAACTTTCATGAGGTTAGACTGAATATTCACACTGTTTTCTTCCTATATTAAGTTGCCTGATTAATTATTTTTTTGTTTCATTTCACTTTGCAGTTAATGAGCATTTATACTCCTTCCCTCCTATTGCCCTCCAATAAAAAAAAAGATAGAAAAACAAAACTTGTAACAAATATGAAAAGTACTGGCACTTCCAATGCTTCTGTGCCACTTCCTTTTTGTAGAAGTTCATCAGTAGTTGTTTCTGGCTGTGATGAGTAAGATGTGCTCCTTTTGCACAATGATTTCTACCATCAGATATAACTGTAGGGCTTATGCTTGGAAACAGGTCTGTTGGTTTGGTGGGTATTGCTATCACCAAAATCCCCAGGTCCATGGTTCTGAATAGAGTTACTCCAATAGCTGGCGTTTTTGGGTTTATCAAATACTAGGCAACTAAATTAATTTATTTTGATATATCATATATCTAATCTCTTTACCTGTTTGATCATATTATTATTTTTAAGTGGTACCAAGTTATTTTATAGTTTAATTTGAGATCTGGTCCTGTTCTTCATTCTGACTTTTTTCACTATTTTCCCTAAGATTCTTGACCTTTTGTTCCTCCAGATGAATTTCAATATTATATTTTCTAGTTCTATATAGTAATCCTTTGGAGGTTTCATTGGGATGACACAGAATAGGTTAATTAATTAGAACAGTATTCTCATTTTTATCATATTATATTGGCCTACTCATTTGCAATTAACATCTGTGCAGTTTTTAAGTCCATCTTGATTTTCATATAGAGTGCTTTATAATGGTATTCATAGTTTATTTGTCTCAGTAGATGACTGATTAATATCTGAAGCTCTCTCTTTCTCTTTCTTCCCTGCAATTAAAAACAGTAGATTTTTCCTTTGCGATGCGAAATCTAGTGGTGATATGTCCTTCCTTTTATATTCATCTACTGTTGATAAATGGAGGCAGTGAGATGACTCAGTAGATAAATTGCTGAGGCTGGAGTCAGGAAAACCGAGTTCAAATCTGGCCTAAGATACTCACTAGCTATGTGACCATGGGCAAGTCATGTAACTTCTGTTTATCTTAATCTACTGGAGAAGGAAATGGCAAACCACTCCAGTATCTTAGCCAAGAAATTTCTATGCAGAGGCACAGAGTCAGACACAATTGAAAAACCAAATGATAGGAATCATTACTAATATATATCTATTGTGTATTTTTTTACCATATTTAGATTAAATTTTAAAATTGTGAATATACAGGATGTACCAAAAATCCAAGTTAGTTCTTAAACTACTAATGATGAAAGATAATGTATTAAATGTTAGAACTGGGGCAGTGAGGAATCCACAAGCCACAGAGGCCTCAAAGCAGAAAGCCAGTGACCAGGCCCATATCCCCCGGAACAAAAAGCTTTCAATAGTGGCCTCTGTGCTCCAGGAGAAGACCTCAACTTTATTTTATTTTGTTTTATTTTTTTTGTGGGGCAATGAAGGTTAAGTGACTTGCTCAGGGTCACACAGCTAGTAAGTGTCAAGTGTCTATGGCCAGATTCTAACTCAGGTTTTCCTTAATCCAGGGCCAATGCTTTCTCCACTACACCACCTAGCTTCCCCCAGACCTCAAATTTAAAAGCCAAAAAATATGCTATTATATAAATAAGAAACAGAAAATGACCCTTACCATTGAGAGAGTCTATGATGACAGGGAAGACAAAAACATAAACTCAGATGAGGACAATACTGTCAAAATGCCTACATGTGATCCTCAAAGGGGAAGATGAATTGGTCTCAAGACCAAAAAGCCTTCTTTGGAGAGCTCAAAAAGGATTTAAAAATCAAATCAGAAAGGCAGAAGAAAAAATGGGAAAAAATGAAAGAAATGAGAGTTATACAAGAAAATTATGGGAAAAAAAATAAACAGCTTGGAAAAGGAAGCACAAAAATTTACTGAACTCCTTAAAAAATACAATTGGCCAAATGGAGAACAAATAGGCCAAATGGAAAAGGAGGTACAAAAGCTTACTGAAAAAAACAATGCCTTAAAATCAGAATTGAGCAGATGGAAGCTAATGATTCTATGAGACACCAAGAATCAGTCAAACAAAATGAAAAGAAGAAAAAAAAATAGAAGAAAATGTGAAATACCTCATCAGAAAGACAACTGACCTAGAAAATAGATCCAGGAGAGATAATTTAACAATGATTGGACAACCTGAAAGCCATGATCAAAAAAAGAATCTAGAGAACATATTCTAGGAAATTATCAAGGAGAACTGCCCTGATACTGTAGAATCAGAGAATAAAATAGTCATTAAAAGAATCCACTGATCACTTCCTGAAAGAGACCCCAAAAGGAAAACTCCAAGGAATATTGTAGCCAAATTCCATAATTATCAGGTAAAGGAGAAAATACTACAAGCAGTCAAAAACAATTTAAATATCACACAGCCACAGTTAGGCTTACATAGGACCTAGGAGCTTCAGCATCAAAGGATCAAAAGGCTTGAAATATGATTTTATGGAACATAAAGGAGGTTGGATTGCAAACAAAAATCAACCTCCTACAAAATTGTGCATTATCTTTCAGGGGGAAATATGAACATTCAGTGAAATAGGGGACATTCAAGGTTTCCTGATGAAAAGACCAGAATGAAACAGAAAATTTTATCTTCAAATAAAGGACTCAAGAGAAGTATAAAATGGTAAACAGGAAAAAAAAAACCAATGCTATTCAATAAGGTTAAACTGTTTACATCCCTACATGGGGAGATAATACATTTAATTCTGAGAATTGTATGTCTATTTGGGCAGATAGAAGGAGTATATAGAGAGGTTATAGATATAAATTGACTTTGATGTGATGATATAAAGAAAATCAAAGGATGAAAAAAGGAGTATACAGGGAGAAGAGGAAAGGGGAGGTGAAATAGGGGTGAATTACATCATATGAAGAGGCTCAAAAAAACCTATTACAATAGAGGGAAAGAAGGGAAGGATGAACATTGTTTCAACCTTACTCTAACCAGATTTCGTTCAAAGAGGGAATAACATATATACTCATTTGGATAAAAACACTTAGCTTACCCTTTAGGGAAGGAAAAGGGTAAGGGGGAAAGGGGCACTAATAGAAGGGAGGGCAGAAGCAGAGGAGGAAAGGGGAAAGAAAAGGGAGGGCAGCTGATAAAAGAGAGGGCTGATTGAGGGAGGGAGTGGTCATAAGCAAAATGCTGGTGAGGAGGAATAGGGCAAAAGAAGAAAAATAAATACAAAGGGGAAAAGAGGATGCAGGGAAATACACAGTTATTAATCCTAACTGTGAATGTGAATGGGATGAATGCTCCCATAAAATGGAAGCAAATAGAAGAGTGGATTAAAACTCAGAATCCTACAATATGTTGTTTACAAGAAACACATTTCAAGCAGAGAGATACACACAGAGTAAAGATAAAAGGTTGGAGCAGAACATATTATGTCTCAGCTGAAATTAATAAAGCAAGTGTAACAATCCTAATCTCAGACAAAGCAAAATCAAAAATAAGTATAATTAAAAGGGATAAGGAAGGGAACTATATCTTGCTCTAAAAGGTTCCATAGAAAATGAAGCAATATCAATACTAAACATATATGCATCAATTGGTATAGCATCAAAATTCTTAGAGAAGTTCAATGAGTTACAAGGGGAAATAGATAGCAAATCTATACGTGTGTGTGTGTGTGTGTGTGTGTGTGTAAATATTAACATTCCCCTCTCATAACTAGATAAATCTAACCACAAAATAAATAAGAAGTCAAAGAGGTGTATAGAATTTTAGAAAAGTTAGATATTATAAACCTCTGGAGAACACTGAGTGGGGATAGAAGGAATATACCTTTTTTTCAGCAGTACATGGCATGTACACAAAAAATGATGATGTATTAGAGTATAAAAACCACAGTCAAATGTAGAAAGACAGAAATAGTAAATGAATCCTTTTCAGATAATGATACAATAAAAATTAAATGTAAGAAAGAGCCCTGGGAGAGAGAAACTGAAAATTAATTGGAAATTAAATAAGCTTATCCTAAAGAATGAGTGGGTGAAAAAACAAATCGTAAAATCTGAAGTTATATTGTAAAGTGCCAGTCATCAAACTATTTGGTACAGGCTAAGAAATAGAGTGATGGATTAATGGAATAGGTTAGGCACAGGAGACATAGCAGTAAATTACTATAGTAATCTACCATTTGATAAACCCAAAGAATCTAGCTTTTGGAATAAAAACTCCCTATTTGACAAAACCTGCTTGCAGTTCAGAGCACAGCCCAGGGGCTGGTGAACGTTTCTCTCCTTTAATCATACCATCTTGGACCCTATGAAGCTTGGGACAGTGCATACTAGAAGCAGTGCCCTACTTTAAGAAGGAGTTAAAAGTCAAGAAATAGGCTAGGAAAATGAGCAGGCAGAAAAAAAAATGCTGACCCTAGAAAGTTTCTATGGTGACAAGGAAGATTGAAGTATACCCTCAGAAGAGGATAGCAAGGTCAGGGCTCCTACATCCAAAGCTTCCAAGAAAAATATGAATTGGTCTCAGGCCATAGAAAAGCTCAAAAATGACTCTGAAAATAAAGAGAGGTAGAGGAAAAAATGGAAAAAAAATAAGAGAGATACAGGAAAGTCACCAAAAAAAAGTCAACAGTTTGAAAAGCCAAATTGGCCAAATGGAAAAGGAAGTACAAAAGCTTTCTAAAGAAAATAATTGCTTAAGAATTAGGATTGAGGAAATGGAAACTAATGACTTCATGAGAAATCAAGACATGATAAAGCAAAACCAAAAGAATGAAAAAATAGAAGGCAATGTGAAATGTCTCCTTGGAAAAACAACTGACCTAGAAAATAGATCCAGGCAAGAGAATTTGAAATTTATTGGACTACCTGAAAACCATCATCAAAAAAGAGCTCAGATATCATTTTCCAAGAAATTATCAGGGAACATTGCCCTGATGTTCTAGAAGCAGAAGGTAAAATAGAAATTGAAAGAATCCACTGATCACCTCCTAAAGGAGAAACCAAAATAAGGTCAAAAGGAATACATGATTTAGACATAAAGGTTGCTACCATAGGTAAATTAGGAGAGGATGGAATAGTTTACCTCTCAGATCTATGGAGATGAGAAGGATTTATGTCCAAAAAAGAGAGAATATTATGAAATGCAAAATGGATGATTTTTATTACATTAAATTAAAAAGGTTTTATACAAACAGAAGAAGTGCAGCCAAAATTAGAAGGGAAGCAGAAAGCTGGAAAACAATTTTTACAACCAGGGTTTCTGATAAAGGTCTCATTCCTTTTTTTCCCCCCTTTTCCATTTTTTTTCAATGCAACAAACATTTATTTTATTTTTTCCAGTTACATTTAAGGGTAATTTTCAACATCCATTTTCATAAGATTTAAAATTCTGAATTATTCTCCCACCCTCATTTCTTTCTATGGAAGTGGATAGTATACTTCATCATTAGTCCCTTGGGATTGTCTTGCATCACTGTATTGCTGAGAGTAGTTAAGTCATTCACAGTTGCTCATTGAACAATACTGTTCTCACTATACACAATGTCCTCCCAGTTCTGCTCACTTCATTATATATCAGTTCATGAGTCTTTGCAGGTTTTTCTGGTATCATCCTGTTTGTCATTTCCAATTGCACAATACCATTCCACTACAATCATATACCACAGATTCTTCAGTCATTCCTCAATTGATGGACACTCCCTTGATTCCCAATTCTTAGCCACCACAGAGTTGCTATAAATATTTTTGTACAATTTTCCCCCTTTTCTCTTTTTCACAATTAACATTGTTAACTGTTTCCCTTCATCCTATTCCTTTCCCCCATGATATTTATTCTATTATCTATCTTTTTTTCATCCTATCCCTCTTCAAAAGGAATTTGCTTCTGCCTGTCCCCTCCCCAAATCTGCCATCCCTTATTTTGTCCCTCTCTCTTTATCCCCTTCCCATCCTATTTTCCTTCAGGGTTAGATAGATTACTCCCCCCAATTGAGTGTGTACATTATTCCCTCCTTGAGCCAATTCTGATGAGTATTAGGCTCATTTACTTCCCAGATTATATAGATTACTCCACCCAATTGTGTGTGTGTGTGTGTGTGTGTGTGTGTGTGTACATGTGTGTACATGTTAATCCCTCCTTGAGCCAACTCTGATGAGATTAAGGTTTTTGAGCCTATTCTGATGAGTGTAAAATTCATTTACTACCCTGCTCTTCCGTCATTTCTTCCCCCACTCCATAACCCCTTTCCTGTTTCTTTCTTGTAGAATTTCACCCCATGCTATCTCTGTCCTTCCTCCTCCCCCAGAGCATTTCTCTCACCCCTCAATTTAATCCCAAAGGTGTCATCATGGGACAGCTGGGTGACACAGTCAACAAAGCATCCACCCTGGATTCAAGGGGATCCCAGCCAAAACCTGGCCTCAGACACAAGATACCCACCCACTTCACAACCCCAGGCATGTCACCTAACTCCAACTTTTTGTGGTTCTCTAGGGTTTTGTATTTGGAAGTCAAATTTGCCATTCATTTCTGGTCTTTTCATCACAAATACCTGAAAGTCCTCTTTTTACATTGATGTCCCATTTTTTCCTCCAGTTTTGCTGAATTTGTGATTCTTGGTTGTAAACCCAATTCCTTTGCCCTCTGGAATATCATATTCCACACCCTCCCGTACTTTAATGTAGAAACTGCTAGATCTTGTGCTATCCTGACCAGGGCTCCACAGTACTTGAATTCTTTCTTTTTGGCAGCTTGCAATATTTTCTCCTTCACCAGGAGCTCTGGAATTTGGCTATAATATTCCTGGGAGTTGTCCTTTTGGGATCTCTTTCCGGAGGTGATCAATGGATTCTTTCAATTTCTATTTTAGCTTCTGCTTCTAGAATATCAGGGCAATTTTCCCTGATAATTTCTTGGAAAATGTTGTCTAAGCTCTTTCCTTGATCATGGTTTCCAGGTAGATAAATAATTTTCAAATTATCTCTCCTGACTCTATTTTCCTTGTGAGTAGTTTTTCCAAGAAGTTATTTCACATTGCCCTCTATTTTTTATTCATTTGTGTTTGCTTTATTGTGTCCTGGTTTCTCATAAAGTCACTAGCTTCAATTTATTCAATCCTAATTCTTAGGCAATTATTTTCATCACAGAGCTTTTCCATTAGGCTTTTCAAGCTGTTGACTTTTTTCTCATGTCTTTCCTGCATCACTCTCATTTCTCTTTGTATTTTTTCCTCTACCTCTCTAACTTTTATCTTCAAAGTCCTTTTTGAGCACATCTATGGCCTGAGACCAACTCATAGTTTTCTTGGAAGCTTTAGATATAGAGGCCCTAATGGTGACATCTTCCTCTGAGGGTGCACCTCGATCTTCCTTGTCACTGAAGAAACTTTCTATGGTCCTCACCTTTTTCTTTCTGCTCATTTTGCCTTCCTTTTACTTGACTTTTAGTTCCTTAAAATGGGGCACTCTTTCCAGACTGCACTATGCCAAGCTTCTGGAGGTCCCAGGTGGTATGATTTAAGGAGGAGCAAGTTCTTCACTCACCTGGCCTGTTTGCTAATTAACCAGATTTGTGTGTTGTGGTTGTCAGCTCTGACAAGCCTCTGCCCCACCCCTGGCCACTGCTACTCAAGCCTACCTCCTGGTTCCCAGCAGGGGTGAAAAATCCAAGTTCTGCCTCTGCACTAGCAGAGACCCTTGTAATCTTCCCCCTGCCAAAGTCTCAGCCCCCTCAACAGACAGTGAGCTTAGTTCCAGATGATACTGGCGCTTCAGCTGATTCAGAGGCTCTGGGGGGTCTCTTTCTCTGGCAAATCCTTCCTGGAACTGGTTCTTTGTCAGTATGACTGTGGGATTGGGCTCCACTCCTGTCTCAGTATAGCAGCTACCTCCTTCTGACTTTTCAAGCCATTTTCCTGTGGATTTTGCTGCTCCAGGAATTGTCCTGTGGGATTATTTGGATGTTTTTTGGAGTGATTGTGTCATGAGTTTGAGAGCTCACTAAAGGTCTCATTTCTAAACTATATGGGAACTGAATCAAATTTATAAGAATGCATGTCATTCCCCAAATGAGAAATGGTCAAAGGATATGAAGAGGTAGTTTTCAGATGAATAAATCTAAACTATCTTTTGCCATATGAAAAAATGCTCTAAATTGCTATTGATGAGAGAAATGCAAATTAAAACAACTCTGAGATAGGACCTCACACCTATCTTATTGGCTAATATAAAAAAAAAGGAAAGTAATAAATGTTGAAGAAACTGTGCAAAAAATGGAACATGAATGCATTGTTGGTAGAGTTGTAAACTGATTCAACCATTTCAAGAAAGTAATTTGGAACTATGCCCAAAGGGGTATGGGGACTGTACATACCATTTGACCCAGTAATACCACTACTAGATCTGTATCCCAAAGAGATCATTAAAAAAGGGAAAAGGACCCACATGTACAAAAATATTTATAGCAGCTGTCTTTGTGGTGGCAAAGAATTGCAAATTGAGGGAATCCCCATCAATTGGGGAATACCTGAACAAGTTGTGGTATATGAATGTAATGGAATACTATTTAGCTATAAGAAATGATGAGAAGGCAGATTTCAGAATATCCTGGAAAGACTTAAGTGGACTGAACCTGAGTGAAGTGAGCAAAACCAGGAGAACATTGTACATAGTAATAGCAATATTGTGGGATGATCAACTGTGATAGACTTAAATGTTTTCAGCAATACAATGATCCAAGGTAATTCTAAAGGACTCATGATGGAAAATGCTCTTTACATCCAGAAAAAAGAACTGTGGAATCTTGATGCAGATCGAAACATACTTTTCTACCTTTTTTTTTTTTAATTTACCTTTTGTTTTGATTCTTCTTTCATGATATAACTAATGCAGAAATATATTTAATGTGATTGTACAAAAATAACCTATATATCAGATTGCTTTCTGTCTTGGATAGGGGGGAATGGAGGGAAGGGAGGGAGGGAGAAAAAATTAGAACTCAGAATCTTATAAAAACAGATGTTGAAAACTATCTTTACAAGTAACTGGAAAATAATAAAATACCTTTATGATTAAAAAAATGGTTAGAACTGAAGACAGATTTTTGGGGCACCCTATATTTATGTTTCTAAACCAAGGAAGACTGATTTCTCCTGTCTGGTCTAAACCTAAAAGATCAACTCTTACTGTCTTTCTAAGCTATTAGCTCATTGGAATGGTATTTTTTGGTCATAACAAAGTAGAAAAAAATGCTTGTATTTATTCTTTGGTCCTTTAAGTTAATTATTGGTTTTCCAAAGGCCCTTCTGATGTGGTAAGAGTACCTAATGAGGATAGTAAACAAGCTGTTAGATTGAGAACAGAAGTACAGATAACAGTCACAGTGTGTCAATCTTTGATGTACTATGGTTTTTCTTGTTATTGGCATTAGATCCATCTTATTCTTTCTGCTTACATGATTATTACTCTAGTTTCAGTACTTCAACACTCTGGCCTGGACATTTCTCCTAGACACTTAAGTAGTCTCCCAGTCTTTGCTTTCCCTTTTCCAGCATCACTGTCAATGGTGCGATTAAGAAACCTTCCCTCTTCCCCTTGCTCAAGAAGATTTGATGACTACCTACTATGTCTTTGAAGAAACAGAAACTCCTCAGCTTATTATTCAAAAGCCTTGATAATCTGGTTCCTGCATACCTATATGAATTTATTCTCATATCACTCCTCTTCACACATGTGCTTTGTTCCATGCAAAATGACCCTTTTGTTGTTGTCAAAATCCAGAGTTGCATCTTCTGATTCTTTGAATATACTATAAGAATTTAGAGTTGGAAAGGAGCTTAGAGGCTATCTGGTCCAACCCATGCCTAAAGAATCTCAATTATAATATATTTTACCTGCCATCCTGTCTTTGCTTAAAGACCTGCCCTGAGGGGTATACTTATTGCCTCTTGAAATAGTATAGTCCACCATTCCATAGTTCTAATTTTTAGGAATTTTTTTTCTGACATTGAGACTAAATTAGCTTCTTTGCACCTTCTACCTATTGCTTGTACTGCTTCATTCTGGAACAAATAAAAATTCCTCCTTTAAGACAGCTAGATGGCACAGTGGATAGAGTGCCAGGCCTTGAGTAAGGAGCACTCACCTTCCTGTATTCAAATCTCACCTCCAACACTTATTAGTTGTGTGAGCCTGGGCAAGTCACTTAACTCAATTTTCTTCAGTTTCCTCATCTGTAAAATGAGCTAGAAAAGAAAATGGCAAAGCATCCCAGTTTTTTTGCCAAGAAAACCCCAGATAGTGTCAAGAAAAGTCAGACATGAATGAAAACAACTGAATGACAACAACAGACATTCTTCATTTATACAATAGAACTTTAAATACTCGAACATAGCCATCATATCTCCTCTGATTCTTCTCTTTTCCAGGCTTCAGATCCACAGTTCCTTCACCAGGATCCTCTACTACCTCAGTTGCATTCTGGCTTCCTTGTAACTTATTTAATTAGTTCAATAGTTTAAGTTTTATTGATGTGTTTTGTTTTTAAATTATATTTACAGATCACTCCTGCTTCAAGGGAGGTCTCTTATAATGAAACAAAACAACTAGGTAAAACTAATAATATAGTGATCTCATCTGAAAATACATGTAACATTTCACATCTGTAAGAGTCCTATTTCTTTTCTTTTCTTTTTTTTTTTTTTTGCAGGGCAATGTGGGTTAAGTGACTTGCCCAGGGTCACACAGCTAGTAAGTTTCAAGTGTCTGAGGCTGGATTTGAACTCAGGTACTCCTGAATCCAGGGCCAGAGCTTTATCCACTGTGCCACCTAGCCGCCCACAAGAGTCCTATTTCTTGATTAAAAAATAACAAAGCAAAACAGAAATTAATTTCTTTTTCCTACCTTTGTCCTCATTGAAAAAGAAAAGAAAAACACAGTTCTTATAACTGCGCAAAACAAATTCCCTCATTGTCTATATATCAAAAATATATGGCTTATTCTGCAAAATCAGGTATCTACATAATGGATTGCATGTTTTATCTTTGATCTTCTGGAATCATGAGTGTTCATTACATTCATCATAATTCTCACAGATTTCATTGTTTTTTCAATGTTGCTATTGTATTAATTGTTATATTGTTTATGCTCATTTCACTCTCATATAAGTCTATTCATGCCCTTTTGAAATTATCAGTTTCCTCACTTCTTACACCACAATAGTACTCTAGCTTATTGATGCTCTACTTAAACTGTGGTGTTCTGAACTGGACACAGTACGCAAGTGGTGATTTTACCAGGATAGAGTAAAATAAGACTTCCCATCCCTCCTTATTCCCATAAACCATGACTCTCAATGCAACACAAACTGTTTTATATATGTTGTTTCATTTGATCCATACAAAAAACCTGTGAATTAGGTGCTATTATTATCCCTGTCTTCCAGATGAAGAAATTTAGGTTAGGAGAGGTTATAACTTGGACAGAGTCATGGATTTGGACTTGAGTTTTTCTCTTTCCAAGTATAAACACTCTCTCTATCCATTGTACCAACTAGCTGCCTTTAATGAATCGCCTTTGTATTTACACTATATGAATGCTTATTGCTATCTTAATTTCCTTTCCTCCATTTATATAGCACATAAAATGGAGTCATGAAGAATAAGATATGGCTGAAACAACTGAACAACAACAATATGTGAGGCACTGTGCTAAGTCTTTACAAATATCTCATTCGAACCTCACAGAAAACCTGGGAGGTAAATGCCAAGGAGCTAGGTCCTCCTAGAAGGGAGGAACCTTGAAGGACATGTGAAGTTCATCTTTGCTATCTGAGGTCAGGGTCTGTATTTAGCAATAGAATTAGACTTGAAATAAAAAAATTTGGCTGAAGCCCTGGGAAAGACTAACTAGCCATGAGAAGGTACACAAGTCATTTAACCTTGAGGAAGGCAGAGTGGGGTGAATGATATATTCCAATCCTGCCTCTAAGTGAACATGGGCAAATCATTTAACTTCCGTAAGCCTCAGTTTCCTCATCTGTAAAATGGGGCAAATAATAACTAAGATTTATCTCATAGGATGTCATCAGGATCAAAGATCAAGCCAAGTACTTTGCAAAACAGTGTTATATTTGCCAGTTATTATTTTGGATTATTAGTATTTTTGGAATATTACTATTGTTATAATTGGTATCATTAACCTCTATAAATCTCAGTTTGCTAGTCTATAAAATGAGGATAATATTCACAAAAATCTTTCTCTACTTTTGACTCCCTCTTTGGCAAAATCACCACCCCTTCTCAGCTACAAACAAACCTGCAGTTCTCCTCTAGGACATCTAACTTGAGAAGGCTCAATTGCAACAACATTCTTTCTATAAGTTTGTTTCCTTGGTAGTCTTCCTATCTATGGGTAGCAAACTCTCCTAGATTTATTTACTAATAAATCTCTAGATTCTACTAATCCCTGTCATCCCAAATTGCTGCTGAAAACCTGTTATTTTGGAAAGTTCTCTCTATATTCTTCTGGCACTGTTACCTTTGGAACCCATGCTCTTTTCTTTGTTATTACAATAAAAGGCTTTATTTACTCTGACTCAGTTGGTTACCCCACTCATGGCAATCTTCAGTCCTCCATAGGCTTTTCCCTTTTGCCTTCAAATATACTTTTTAGTCTTACTTTAAACACAAAATAACCAAATAAACTTTATCTTCAAAATCTAAACTTTCATGTTATTGTTCTACATTTCTTTTCTAAACACCCAGAGAACAGTCACAATTTCCTTCCTCTATCTTCCCACTACTCTCTCCCTCTTCTGAATCCCTTGCATTTTGGTGTCTAGGCCTTAAACTTCTTTGGAACTGCTCTTTCTGAGGAGTTTCTTTCCTTCTCTACATTCTTGCCCTGTTCATTCTCATCTACTCATGACTAAGCTTCATCTCTGTGGGAATGACTCCCAAATCTATAGCTTTATTCCCAACCTCTTCCCTAAATGCTAGCTTCTAGACATTTCTACTTCATTGTCCATTCATCCTCCCAAACACAATACATTCAAAATGGAATTCACCATCTTTGCTCCCATCTCTGTGCCTTTGTATTCGTTTTCCTTCCTTGTTTTGAATGGACTCCTTCCTCAATCCTGAGTCATCAATCCCTCTCTTCCTTTAAGGTAGAACTCAAGGGGGCAGCTAGGTGGCACAGTGGATAAAGCACCGGCCCTGTATTCAAGAGTACCTGAGTTCAAATCTGGCCTCAGACACTTGACACTTACTAGTTGTGTTACCCTGAGCAAGTCACTTAACTCCCATTGCCCCCCCCCCCCAAAAAGATAGAACTCAAGCTCCATCTTCTACAAAAGATTTTTCCTTCCCTACCCCTTGTCTACCAGTGCCCTTTCTCCCTAACTACCTCTTTTATAACTGCTCTGTATTTATCTTGTATTGTTCTCTGTGTATATGCGATGTGGTTTTCCCTGACAGTATATTTCTTGAAAGTGAGGAGTGGACAGTATTTAATTTTTTGTCTTGTGTCCCAAGCTCTGAGCGAAGTGCCTGGAGCATAATGGTAGGTAATCAATAAGTGCTCATTGGTTGATTCTTCTTTGTAAAAACTGCCCAAACCTCCAAATTGCCATTTTTTAAATTGAATCACTGTCTTCACTGTCATTGAGGAAGAGTCAATGGATACATCTTTGAATCTCTTTTCCTTACCTCTTACATGCAATAATAATAATGCTATGAAGTAGGTAGTGCAAGTATTTTCCCTATTTTCACAAATAAGAGAATTGAAGTGACTTACATACCAGCATGTGACTTACAGGTAGCATTGGCATAAGGTTATGGCCTCAGATATAAACATGGCATGGTGCTGTCTCTGACTTTCATTCCTGGATCAATGTTATTCAATTATTTCGGTCATGTATGACTCTTCATGACCCCTTGTGGGGTTGACTTAGTAATGGTATCAGAATGGTTTGTTATTTCTTTTTCCAGCTCATTTTACAGATTAGGAAACTGAGACAAATAGGGTTAAGTGACTTGCCCAGGGTCCTTTAAGGCCAGGTCACTGAGGCCAGGTTTGAAATAAAAAAGATGAATCTTCTTGACTTCAGGACAAGCACCCTATGTGCTGTGCCATCGAGCTGCCCTCAAAGAACAATAATTTTATTTAAATAAAAAATGTTGTTGTGGTTCTCTAACCTTATTCTTTGAGACTGAATATGACTGAATTAGACACTTTGATCTTTTGTTGGTTATGGGTATCATCTTAATGTGGTAGCAAAGAGGTCTATTTGGTTTTACTTTTATTTGATGAAAAGTATAGCATGGCATAATGCTTAGAAAGTAAGCCACAAAACCAGGAAGACCTGGGTTCATCTGGCATTTGACATTTTCTGGTTCTGCAACCTAGAGCAAGTAACTGTGACATATATAAAGTTCAAGAGACATAGTTTCTGGGTAATTAATCATTTTATTAATTAATGCTAGCAGACAATTAATAAAAAATGATTTTTCATTTGACTGTCCATGAACCAAAAATGGATCATGGTGGCTTCTTGATACTTATATGCCCTTGGAAGAGTGGGAGTTCCCAACAGGCAGCAATCAACTCTGACTGGTTAACAGTTAATGAAAAGAATGAGTATTATAATGATACATTGGGTTTTATTCTAATGAGGAGCTGGGAAGGTGACTTTATTATGCCACTTTTACTCCCAGACCACCCCCAGCCCCAAGCAATCTAGACAAAGGACCTGCCCCCAGTAGAAAACAATTGGCTTTCCCACTTGGGTGGGGTTTGAATGAGACTGAGGAGAAAATTAATCCCATCTCATTCTTAGCAAGGTCCTTCAGATGCTGACTTAACCTAGTAGAGAATGAGGAAATAGGAAAGGAAAAAACCCTGGATCTCTCCAATAATTGATTATTTAATACTTATTTTTCTCTATAAGTGAGGCAGTCAGCTCTTTAAGAGTATAAATTGCAAACCTAGAATGGTAGAGGGAGTTCACTCACAAATGAGTTCCTTATGCAAATTAAATCATAAGTCTATTCCCTGTCCTTGGTAAAATCAAGTTTTGGGATGTGAGTTGTACTAATATATCTTTGAGAGATGATTCTACTTCTTTTGACATATTCTTTCTCCTGGTGGCTAAATTGGTTATTAAATAAATTGTTTCATAATATGAGACACATCAGATTTTTCTCTTGAGACTCTAAACATGGAACTTAAAGCCAAGATTGCTACCTAAAGACGAAATAGCAAATTTTTTCCCACACCTACTCTAGCAAAAACCTGAAAATAATATCAAACTAAATAGCCATTGAGAAATCGATTAAGAAACTATACTAAGTGAATTCTAACATAGAACTTGACAGAAAGTCAGTCAGCAGTCCACAGGAGATAGGAAAATGCGCTACATTCAAAGTGAATAACAGCATAGGCAAACAAATTCCTAGCTTCCCAAAAGGACCAAAGATGGGGCTTTCAGTGAGGCTATCTGTAGGCAGCAAAAGAGGAATATATCCCCTTGCCCTCCAGTAGTCCCAGAGCTGTTGTAAGCAAACAGCTGGCATACTTGGGAGTTATGGAATCAGCAATAATTAGTCAGGTTGGTCTGACTGGGATACCCACTGGGGCTCCAAGTTCCTTGTACACTGCCCTGAGACATGATTGGGGGCCTCAAAGATCTAGCACAAAAATCTGGAGGGCCCCAGAAGGATTGAGGTTATGGCAAGAACCTAAGTGATCCAAGGGGAACATAGCAGGGACCTTAGACTGACCCTGGTAAAAAGCTCCAGGAACTAAAGCTGGAGAGATGAGGAAACTGAAGTTTGTAAAGACTCTAAAGTATGGAATGTTTATATTTTTTCTTTGTTCTTTAGATATCTTCTCTTTCATGATTATGGTGGTTTTTAAGAACTGTTTATAATTTTTGAGACCAAAAAAATGCAACAAATGTTGTTGGGTATGGTTTTCATACCTCTGCGTGATTAATTTTAAGATCAGAAATTTGAGAAGGGAGGTTCAAATGATCACAGTGTAACCTTTAAATCAATTACTGTCTTGAACTGAATCTCATGTTAAAATCTATATTTTTATTAAAATTTACTTTCAATATATTTAATACCAAAGTATATTTTAATTCAAAATATGCTTGTTATTTGAAGTTTACTTCAGGAATGAAGCAAAGGTCTCTTAAATCATTTTAACTCTCACATATATTACTAAATAAATGTAAAAATGAATTATGACAATTAAATTCCCAATATTATTGTAATGTTAATGAAGAACTTTGATTGAACTTAGATTTATTTTTTAAATTATATTTTGATCTTTTCCCTTCTATTTAAGGTATGAACAATTTTTAAAATGCGTTATTTCATACCATTTCTTAAAACAATAATACTTTGTAAATGGCATGCCAAAATTCATGAAGTCATCTGATGTTTTAATAAATTTCTAAAAAACATTTTCTCTTTATATTTCTGCCATTTATGAGATTTGGTTTTTCATATGTAGTGTAACTCTCTTCTATATATACTGTATATGATGCTGTGATATTATAAATTAAAAACAAAAAATAAAGGAGTTACAAATATTTGTGACTTTTGGCCCATCCTGTATTTATAGGGAACTTTGCAATTTTTTAAGTGATATTCAAAAATAGGCAAGTTTGTTATTATCCCCATTTTATAGATGAATAAACAAGCCGTACAGTGAATGGTGCGATCCACACTCATCTAGGTCACCTGTAGATAAATTAATAACAATGATGTTGCATATCATTAATTATATCAGTTTTCCATTGTTCTGGACCACTCACTATATGCTTTCAAAAGATACAATTCCTTTTCCATCTCAATCTACCCCCCCACACACTTCTCAAAGCACTAGGCACTAGAACATTAGATAAAAAAGGTGATAGACCAGTTACATAAGAGCAAGTTATCTGTCAGCATGATTGCACTAATGATATTCTATGCTAATGAATATCACACATTTTCCTTCAGGGTAAGACTTCAATTTTCCCATTCAGAATGGAACACATATACAATATTGCTTGTACTTTCTTACTAAGACTTTTCAGGCAATCATTTGTTTGTATTTTGACCAACTGATATTCAGATTTGTATTGTTTTGAAATATCCAATGCTCATATTTTGAGACCCCTGAACTGCATGCAGTTGGTCTAGTAAAAGGAAACTATTTAACCTTACAACAAAATCTTTTAAAAACATTATAAGAAAAAGGTAAGGAGTTTTCTAGCTCATCCCAAATATGTATAATTGCATTTTGATAGTGTTATATGTAAAACATTTGAAATAGTATTTTTAGTTCTGGACAATACATTGTTGAAAGGCTAGTTATTAGTAGGAGAACACTCAGAAGATGGTGAAGGGACTTAGGATCATACTATATAAGGGCCAGTTGAAGTAAGAGAAGAAAAGTGTAGGAGGCACATAAAAGCAGCCTTCAAATATTTGAAGTGCTCTCACTAGGAAGAGGGATTAGTAAAATTTCCTAAAAATATTAGTATTAAATATTTAGTACATTTATCTATTTCCAGTTCTTAACAGTTAACAGTTCATTTATGGGCTAGTTGATAACTGTTGTAATTGTACCCAATGCTTTCTTATCTTTACTTTAAAAATATTTTATATTTATTTGATCTTTGTGCTAACCTATTGATTATCTAATTATAAAAAGAAAACATACATTAAAATAACATCTAAGTCAAGAACCAAGTTGTTTCCTGTTATTACCACTTTCATCTTCTATTGTATTGTTCATCTATTACCACCCAATGCTTTTCAACTTTCTTTTAAAATTAAATATTCTTGATATGCATTTCTTGATCCAAACCATATTTTCTAGCGTAGTTGTCATTGTTCTTGCCTTTGCCTACCTTTACATTGATGCTTGGTCTAAGCAACAAGGCACTGCTGTTTCAGTTTGGAACTTTTTTCAAAATCTTCACAGAATTTCTCTACTTATCCATCTTTTATAACAGATGTTGGCATATTAGATGCAGTTATATTCATGGCAGTCTGTTAACTTATGCTTATTTTTGATCTCTTTATAATAAAGAGAGGTTACTAAGTTTCTCTTAAATGATGTTTCTCATCATTGGACCTACCATGAAACCCATTTCTTTGTACCTCTTTCCAAGAATAACTTTTGTACCCTCCCTTCAATTAAGTTGCAACTGGTTTCTCTTCTTCTTGCCTGTTTGGTGTACCTCTTCTTATTTGAGTTTGGCACTACTGCTTTACAGGACTAAAGACTATTTAAAAAACCAAACTACAATGCCCTACCATACTACTTTGCATTTAATTAGTTTATACATATTTTGCATTTATTTACTTCCCCTCTTGAAGGTGAGCTCCTTTAATTCTTCATACATGTATCCCCCCAGTCTTGGCAGCACCATGAAGGTACTTTATAAATACTTGTTGATTGGCTGATTAATTGAGGTTTCAGAATGGCCAAAAAAAAAAAAAAAAAGATCACTTAATGGCCGTACTTTTGGTTGCCAAGCCTCCTTCCACTTAGTTAGACCAGTCCTTGGACAGTAGATGCAGTTTGTACTTGGGTCTGTAATTAAAACAGTTTCAACTTGATAGAACCTCCCAGAGTCTAGAATCACACACTCAGGGGTTTCTTTTCAGCATGCTGTGAATATTGAAGGGAGATATATTAGAGCCAGATGCAGTAATTGATAGAAATAACATTAAATAGGGTGTGGTTTTCTGCCCTCATAGTATTTATATCCTTTTTCTATTCAGATACTCATTAGCACTTATGTGCAAAGAGGAAATCTACTTGGGCAGAGTTAGAAGCAATAGATCAAAATAGTAGAGAGATAATCCTGCATGATACAAGGCAAAGTTACTGAGAAAAGCCATCCAAAGATGGTCTGGACTTTTTTTCATCTAAGATCTTTAAGATGAGAGTTGGTGATTTTCCATCTAGGTTGCTGTATGGGTAAATCCGATTCTTATATAAGTTGGACTAAAAGAGTGAGGTCAATTCAATTCCATATTTATCAAGTTCCTACTATGTGCAAGGCACTATCCCAAGAACTGGGGACATAAAAGTAAAATCAAAAGTCTGTGACTCCTAAAAAGCTTACTGGAGATCCTTTCTAACTGGGAGGTTATATTATTCTGTTACCAGATATCCTAGTCCCAAATTCAATATTCAATGAAAATATACTTTTTATTGAGGCTTTAGACAAGGCAAATCCTCTGTTTATATCATTTATTGTTATTTTTATTTAAAATATATTATATCCCATAAGTCTTAGAATCATAGAATATCAGAAGTGGAAGGAAACTTTAAGATCATTTGCTCTACAGTTTCTGTAAATTTTTTGTTTAAATCTGGTGATCTGATCTTGACTTAATATGACTAATCATAGCTAGGATTTGTTTTAGAATTTATATTATACTTCAAGGTTTGGAAAGTACTTTTTATGTTAAATGACTTCATCCTTTGAAGCAAACTTGTAGGGTGGTGGTGAGGGTGGTAGTTAACATCTAGCATTTATGTGGCACTTTAAGGTTTGCAAGGTACTTTATAAATATTCTTACAACAATCCTGTGAGGTACATTCTACTATTGCCATTTAATAGATGATGAAACTGAGGATGGGAGGAGGTGAGTCACGCAGGGTTGGACATTCATCTACTAAGTATTTGAGGCAGGATTTGAAGTCAGATCTTTATGTCCTAAAGACCCACTTCTAGCCAATGAGCCACCTAATATTTCTTGGCAGAGAGGTGCTGAATTAAGAGAGCAGAATTAAATATATCCTTTCAGTTATGGCCATTATGTATTTGTTTGATTTGACTATCCATTTTTAGAATGAGAGAGGGCTCTTAGATTCAGGGATAGGGTAGAATTTTAGAGGAAGGGGGATTGATGGATGTTGAAAGTTATTTTAAAAATACAAAAAGAATGAAAATAAATTAAAAAAAATGTAAAAATACATGGAAGAAAGAAGAAGGAATTTCAGAAGGGGAACAACAATGAGAATTAACTTGGGGCCACTTTAGTTACTCATGTTGAATTTAGTACAAATTTAAAAACAAATTATGCTACAGAAGTTCCAAGTGTCATATATAAGCTTCTTTTTTGTGCATTTATTTGTATAGTGACTTGTTCAAATTGTTGGTTGATATTTTAAATTTTATAATAAAAATGGAAATTTAAAATAAAAGAAACTTGATGTTCTGCCCAATGTGAATAGATTCCATGAGCATTTTCATTGCTGCTTATATTTTTCTTTGTTTGAGGAATGAGGAACCTGAAGGCCAGAAAGGTGAAAGGGCATGTTTTCTAAAATAATTAGTAGCAGATTTGGGATTAGAACCTAGTACTCTAAATGCATAATCCAGAACTCTTTCTGCTTTGCCCCTTTGTTGTCTTTCCCTTTAAGGTTCTGGGCCAGGGGAAGAATTCTGGTAGGTAGATAGATGTGGTGTGTAGAAACATGAGGTAATACTTGAACTTCTTGCTAATTTCTTCTTGGTTCTTAAAGGTTCTGCGACTTTGTGTGCTTGATTCAAGTAGAAGTAGGGCATAAATCGGAAACCTGAATTCTGTTCTACTATGTATCAAGGAAGAAGGAATGGATATAGAAAGAAGCAGTAAGCGATATCTAGTAAATTAAATCGACAGATTGAATGAGTCCAAAGGAAGAAGATATGTTCTATCTCCATTTCTGTGTATCTCTCTGTCTTTCTCTCCCCCTTTCCTCTCCCTACCTTTCCCCCCTGTCTCTTCTCTCTTCTCCTTCACTTACCTTCTCCCTCCCTTTCTCTCTTTTTCTCCCTCCCCCCCCTCTTTTTTTGTTTCCTTCTTCCCTTTGTCCTCCTCTCCCTCCATCATCATATAAAACTTTTGTTTTAAAAACTGAGTCATTTTCCCTGAGTCTCTGATTCCAAGTGCTTACATGAATTATACTCCATTTTATTAGTGTGACTTTCTGTATAATTTTGTCATGGAGTCAACACCTCTTTGTAAATGGTTCATTTTCTTCCTTAAAATTTATAATAAGAAAATGATTCAGATTCATTTAAGTCTTTTTAAGGTTTCCAAAGTACTTTTGCTGTGAGGTACATAGTCCAAGTAAGTATACTTTTATCTGCATTTGGTAGATGAGGATCTTGGAATTCAAAGTGATGAAGTTTTTACAGAACTTGGATTTGAAAAATACAGCTTCTGTCTCTAAGACCATTTTGCTTTTGTCATGGGGAAAATGGGGTAGGGGGTTTTGGTAGGGGTTAGGGGTTTGGTATAGGGGTAGGGATTTGGGGTCCTTAGGAATTCCTCTCTAAAGAATTATGCCCTCTTGCACACAAAAGCAGTTAGCATAAGATAGTAGTTTATTTAGAGGAAGGGGAAGGAAAGGGAAGGGAAACCATGATCCTTGGACTTCTCATGGGGAGAAAGGCATGACAGAGTGTGGCTCTGAGATACCAATCTCCTTGAGCAAGAGACAGGCAGGTACTTTTATAGAGCACTGATGGGGGTGACCATCTGACTGTGCAAAGTTCCCTTAGTGAGGGAGGACCATCCCCCACTGATGGTGGCTGGGGAAATTGGGTGAGGAGTGGCTGCAGATCTCTCAAGCCATCTCTCTCCTCAGGACACAAAGGAAGCAGCCACACCTAATTTTATCTCCCCAGGGTTGAGGGAGACTAGAATGAAAGGTGGAGGTCCAGAAGCTAGCTCAGTTCAATATGGTTCCACTTATCTCTTTAGGTGTGTCTTTCCTTTGGTTTAGCTTCTCAAGAAGAAGGTTCCTTGATGTACCCCAGAGAACTTCTGGGGTGCTCTGGGCCCATAATATTTTCTACTACTGTAGTTACATTTGGGATTATGAAGGTCCATGGTATTTTTGGCTTATTTCAAACAACCCACATCCCTTCATAGCATTTTTTTTGTGGGGCAATGAGGGTTAAGTGACTTGCCCAGGGTCACACAGCTAGTGTCAAGTGTCCGATGTTGGATTTGAACCTAGGTTATCCTGAATCCAAGGCCAGTGTTTTATCCACTGCACCACCTAGCTGCCCCCCTTCATAGCATTTTGCAAGGTGATAAGGGATTTTAGCTGATGTCAATAACAGTTACAAAAAGAAAAAAAAATAGATAAGCAAGGGTAGGAAAAGAAAAGCACCAAAAAACAAAAAAATATAAACAAAGCAAACCACTCTCATGATATTTATTGGCAAGAATTAAAGGGACAGAATAAGTTCATTGTGTGTTTGATGTAGTCATGTTGCTACTAAATTATTAGCCTGTAATCTTAGGAAAGTCAATTAACCTCACTGGACCTTTCTCAGCTTGACATTGCACAAGAAATAAATCTATAATTTTGAGGGTTATGATGCTTTGGTGCTTGGGATTTGGACTACTATAAAGATATTTCAGTCAAGGAGGAGGAAAAAGAAACAAAACAAAATAAAACTGTATAGGCCATATTTTTCTATCATGCGATTTTCCCTTCTCTTTTCTTCACTTGTCTTTTCCCACCACCATCTTGTTCAACTATTCTGTCTCAATTTACTGTTCCTCAATAATAAATAAGTGTGTGTGTTGATCAATGCCCTGATTGTGCTCTTAATCTTATTTTGAAGTAAAATTTTATTGATTCCTAATCACCTATATGTAGAATTCTGTAAATATGTATGCATGATACATAATTATATAACACCCATATATGTAACCATATATCAATCAAAAAAAAACATTTTTAAGCACTTATTAGGCATTGTTCCAAGTACGAAGGTAACAAATAAAGGAAAAAAGTAACTGCTTACAAGGAGTTCACATTCTAATGGAAGAGATATCATGTAAATAACTTGGTATATATCTTTATATACTAAATAGACAGGAAGTCGTCTCAGAGGGAGAGTCATCAGCAGCTGGCTGGGACCAAGAGAGAAGGCAAGAAAGGGCTCTTGTAGAAAGTGAGCATTGAGCTAAGAATTGGAGTAAACCAAGAAATCCCAGAGTCAGTAATAAGGGAGTAGGATGTTCTAGGCATGAAAGATAGCAAATGAAAATTAGATGGAATATGGAATGTTCTATTGGAATAGTTGCAAGTTGGCAAGGATAGAAGGCTTGTAGAATATGTGCAAGGGAATAAAGTACTCAAACACTGAAAAGATATGAAGGGATCAAGTCATGAAGAGCTTTAAAAATCAAACAGAGACACTTATATTCGATCCTAGAGATTATAGGGAGGCACTACAGTTTATTGAGTAGTATTGGAAGCAGTTGACATTTTGAGAACTATACTTGTTTCCCCCACATTTATTTATTTTATTTTTAATTCATGGAATAAAACAAGCATTTTTATATCTTATAATGGAAAAGATGATTGTATATGAAACTAGAAATCTATTATGTACAACTTATTATTCCTTGTAAAAAAAGTTAACATGTAAATTTCTTTTTTCCTACCTCCCCCTGCTCTAGAGATACTACCATGAGATACCATGGAATAATAATTGTACATCATGGTAGCATCTCTAGGGCAGGGAGAGGTAGAAAAATCAAAATTTGCATGATAACTTTATTATATATTTAGAAGGAATAGTAATAGTATGTATAGAAAAGTTTTACAAATATAGTAGTAGTAATAGTATGTATAGAATAATTTTACATATATAAAATTATAGAATAATTTAATATTCATTTATTAAACATTTATTTGTATATTTAATAATTATTCCATGGATACTTCTATTTATCAGTTTTTTTCCTCTGGATGCGGATAATATCTTTCTCTATATGGCCTTTACAGTTGATTTGGATATTTATAATAGTCAAAAAGACTTATTCACTCAAAGTCATTCTTAAAATAGTATTGCTGTTACTGTGTACAATGTTCCCTTGCTTTTGCTAATTTCACTCTTCATTATTTTTGTGCAAGTCTTTCCATGTTTTTCTAAGATCATTGAGCTCATCATCATAGTATTTCATCACAATCCCATACCATGACTTGTTCAGCCAGTGCCCAATTGATGAACATCCCTGCAGTTTCTAGTTCTTTGATGCCCCAAAGAGAGCTGCTATAAACATTTTATAACATTTGGGTTATATTCCTTTTTCCCTAATCATCTTTAGGAAATTCACTTTGGCAGCTGAATGGAGGTTAGACTAGAGACTTGAGGCAAGGAGACCAATTATAAGTAGTCCAGGTGAGAAGTTATGGAGGCCTTGGATGTGTGAGCAGAAAGACTTTACTATATGAGAAGTATAAGCTAAAATAGGATCAAACAATATTTGTCAACAGTTAAGATATATGGAGTGAGAGTCACAAGACTAATAAGTAGGATCTGACTTCACATCTTCCTTAGGGTAAAAGAAAGTGTGCTAGATTTGGAAAACAAGTACTTGGGTTTGAATCAAAGTATTGATACGACAGTAGTGGTTGTCCTTAGGCAAGACACTGCTTAGGGCAGCTAGGTGGCATGGTGGATAGAGTGACAGGCCTGGAGTCAAGAAGAATCATCTTACTGATTTTACATCTGTCCTCAGACAGTGGTGACCCTGGACGACTCACTTAATCCCATTTGTTTCAGGTTTCCTCGCCTGTAAAATGAGCTGGAGAAGGAAATGGCAAGAGCACTCCAGTATCTTTGCAAAGAAAACCCCAAAATGGCATCATGGAGAGTCAGATAAAACTGAAATGACTGAACAACAATAGTCACATCCTTACCTTAGGTCTCAGTTTCCCCATTTGTAAAACATGGAGGTTGAATTGTATAACATCTAAACTTCCTTCTCATGCTAAATCTATGATCCTGTGATTTCAATTATGAGTCCAACATACTATTCTTCACACTGTGCATCTGGCAAAAGGATGGGTAAGAAAATAGATATGGTTTTAACTGTCCATGTGGTACATTACAGTTTTTATTCTGCTAAAAATAAAAAATCTTAATTCTAAAATGTGTATATCATTATGTAACTTTGGCTTGCATGTATGAGTCATATTATAAAACACGGCCTTTATTCAGAGTAATTTTGCACTTAGAAGGATGGTTTATGAATAACTTGTGCTTATTGCCCCAGTTAGAATATAAAGACTCTAAAAATAGGCTAGTGTGGAGCCCCTGGCCTTGGAAAGATCCCTTTCTCCTGTGTGGGATAGCTTTGTGCCCATATACTTCCCACTGCAACCCTCATGCTGCAAACAAGAGATACCCAGCAACATTAGGAAAGGTTTAGATACAGGTGATTATATTAATTATTATATCCAGAAAAGTTTTTATCAGAATAAATTTTAAAAGTACAATTAAACAGGAAGTAAAACTGGGGCCAGGGTAGGCCCCACCAGTTCTTCATCTGGCTGACTTGTTTCTCTCACTGCTCTTGCTTTATCTCCTGACCAAAATAGTAGTAGGTCTGATACTATCAGAATACTAGTAGTCAAAACCACCCAGTCAAATAACTCCCAGCGTGTCCATTTAGAAATGATTTCTCATCTTCTAAAAAAGGGAACTGTACATGCTATATTAACAGCTGAGTGACATAGTAGTGTTGCTTACTAAGGGATGACCACTAACTGTCAAATTTTATCCTTCCTGCCTTTATATCATCTCTCATAAAAGTCCGGTTTCTCCCCATAACCAGTGAAAAACTCTACCTCAGGCCCTCATCATTTCTCACATGGACTTTTGCAAGTCTCAAAACACCTGCATTCACTGTGTGAAAACCTCTGTTACACAAGTAGCAAGTCCAAGGGTTTGCTACCCAAGTCCATGGCTGAATTTCTTCTCTTCACCAACTGGGGAAGAATTAAAAGTCTCAAGGAGTTTGGTGGACAGGTAACCCCTGCCAGAGGCTGTTCCACTTAGGTTCTTAAAAATTTACATCTTTTTAATATTCAAAACTTACATTGCACAATCAATAGTTCCCACAGCAAAAGTCTCACAGCAAAGCAATTTGAATTAGCAGTTCAGTCTCATTTGTCAGCTATTTCGGCCAAAAAATCTTTGTAGTTTCATATTTCTATAATCCTACTACACTTAGATCAATGGACTGAATATCACTATAATTTATGTCACTGTTTCTAGCATCTGTGACTCTCCTAAGTAGTAATTTCAGAATACTGAGTGAAAGGCTTAACGTGTTGAAATATGATGACATCTGGGAGTTTGTGGAGGTAAGATAGCTGGTTATTTACAACCTTTTAAATGTTTCATTTTGTTCCAGAGAGGAATTTTGCAAGAGAAGATTAGCTTTTTCATTCTGGTAGTCTGGCATAGGATGGTCAAATATATCGTTTCCTATCTCTGTTTTGACTGAAAGGGGGGAAACGGAAATAAAACAATATCAATGCAATCTCAGATGCATGTGTATATCCCCAAAAGAAAAAAAATAGTAAATATGATGTACAAAATATTTATAATACTAAGGGAACCTACAGTTGATTTTTTAATGCCTGTGGCAATTATTTGAATTCTTCACAGATTTTCAGTAGTCTTTTTGAATCAGTGAAGGTTGGCTCTCACTGGGCAATTGTTACTTACACACGCAGCTTTTGCATTTGTTTAGTCCTCGCCATGCAGTTTAAATTCGAGTGGAGGCTCATCAGCTCAGCTCTCACCTGAGACCTTTTTTAATAGTTTCCTAATTAGGCTCTCTACTCTACTTCCAGTCTGTCAAAATTTAGATTCCTCAAATACGTATATCTGACCCCATCCTTCAGTGGCACAGCAGATAGAGCACTGGGCCTGGAGTCAGGAAAGAGGCAGAGTTCAAAATCTGCCATCATACACCTGTAGGTAGGGTAAAAGCAATCCCTACAGGAAATTACAAATTTGCCACAAAATCTATGGGGCAGCTAGATGCTTCAATGGTATAGGAGCACCAGGCCTGGAGTCAGGAGTACCTGAGTTCAAATTCTGGCCTCAGACACTTGACACTTACTAGCTGTGTGACCCTGAGCAAGTCACATAACCCTCAGTTGCCTCACCAAAAAAAAAAAATACATATCTGACCATATCACTTACCTACTCAAAGTATTGACTTTAAGATAAAATGTAAGATCCCCCATAACACACACCCCCATCTATCTTTCCATTTTTCTTTTCAGATTGCTATATCCCCTCTTCATGGTCCTTTACATTTTGGTCATGAAACTGGCATTCCATCTCCTGGTCTTAATAGTTTTGCATTGCACAGATTGATGCTTCCCTTTGTGGAAGGTGCTCTCCTCACAGCATTTTACTGCTTAGAATCTTCTGGTTTCCTGAGCCCTCTTAGTTAAGGAATAACTCCTAATTCAAAGACTCTCTTGACACTACTCCACTTCAACATTATCCCCTTCCCCCTTGTAGCACCATCTTCCTCTTCAAATTATCTTGAATTTACTGATCTGAATTCAAGTATAATCCTTCCATTATAACGGAAGCTCCTTAATCACAAGGATTGTTTCATCTTGGTGTCTATATACTTATGTCTAACATACTGTCTTGCAGTCCTAAGTACTCAACAGATACTGAAATGAAGTAATTTTGTTGAACTTTCGTTCAGGTAGCAATTATTAGATTTAGCTAGCTATTGTAGGTGGTGTATATGTGATGGTATCATTGTAGAGGTACCATAAAAACAATGCCGGCTTCTTCCTGAAAAACAAGCATACAGATAATAACCCTCCTCCCCACTCCCTACCCCTCAATGATTAGAAGACTCCAGGGAAATCCAAGAAAAGAGAGCATTATAGTCCATGAAGAAGAAAGAAGGAGCCACTGTGCACAGGGCCTGGCAAGTGGCTTGTACTACCCCTGTGGTGAACATGTGCATTATGGAGTTGGTGACAGATGGACATGCTGATATGTCAACAGTACCTCAATGGGGAAGAAACAGGGTTGCTGTCCTTTCTGGTATTGGAGAAAATGTCACTTTAGCGAATAATAGACACTAAGAAAAAAAAGAAAAAGAAAATAAGAAAAAAATAAAAAAATAAGAAAAAGAGACACAGATATTTGACAGGAGGTGGGAGAGAAAACCCAAGGGGCCTGGACCTTGATCATCATAAAGGATCAGCCCAGCAAGGAACAATATCTACTAAGGAGCAGTATAGACCTATCCTTCATTGGTATTGAGGGTAACATGAAGGACTAGATATCTAAAGAAAAAAGGACCCTCTAGAAGGGAAAGTAATTTGATATTCTCCTCAAGAGGGGAAGGGAGTTGCCCTAATGTTTAAAAGGGCAAAGGTCTGAGACAATTTGTACCTTTTGTTGGTTTAACTAAAACCAAGATAGATAGATTGATAGAATGGGTAAGCATTATTAATACTTACTGTGTACCATACAGTGGGGGAAAATTACACATAACAGATAGTGGAGTAGGGAGGAGAGATACCTGAGTGTTTTCATGGTATGTGGATGGCCAGAAAGAAGCATGGAGGTCTAGTTCCAGACAAGTTGGATTTAAATCTCTCAGAGCCTGACTCCCAAGAGCAGAGTCCAAAGTTCTATTGGGAGGGTTATTAGATTGAACATTGCGGACAAAAGGTGGCATAAAGTTCTGGTTCTGGTTTGATGATGCTTACAAGAAATGAGGAACTCTTTTGTGAGAACAAAATGAGCCAGACAGATATTGATTTTCTCAAGGTTTCCTTATGTAGATGCATCTATCACACAGCAGAGACTGATATCTAGTTGACTTAATTTGTATATAACAAGAAGTTTGTATTTTTCACTCTTGAATGGGTATCAGAAAAGTATTAAGACTGCCTAAAGCATTTGTGTATATTCTTGGTTTCTCTATAGATTGAAATATTAAAAATAGCATGTGAAAAAAAATTACAGAAGTTACCTCCTCTCTTCTAATACTCCCCCAATTCAACTTTATACAAATTTTGCAGATTAATAAACCAATTTAGACAAGCATTTATGGAGCACCTACTTTATTCAAAACACTTTGGCAGGCTTTTGACTAAAACCTGATTTTTGTCCTCCAAGTGCAAACTGAATATTAGAATATTTCCTTTTTTAGTGCTTGTACTTTATTTTTTATTTTTATATTTTAGTATTTTATTATTTTCCAGTTACATATAAGGATAATTTTCAACATTTGTTTTCACAGGATTTTTAGTTCCAATTTTTTTTCTCCCGCCTTCCCTTCCCTCCCTCCTCCCCAAGACAGAAAGCAGTGTGATTTAAGTTATATATGTACAATCACATTAAGCATATTTCTTCATTGGTCATATTGTGAAAGAAGAATCAGAGCCCAAAAGTATAAACAGTATGGTTCAATCTGCATTCACAATTCACAGTTCTTTTTTCTGGATGTTGAGAACATTTTCTATCATGAGTTCTTTGAAACTGTTTTGGATTGTTGCACTGCTGAGAAGAGCCAAGTCTATCACCATTGTTCATGACACAACGTTGCAGTTACTGTGTAAAATGTTCTCCTGGTTCTGCTCCTCTCAGTCAGCATTCAGTGTGTATAATCATCCAGGTTTCTCTGAACTCCTCCTGCTCATGGTTTCTTACAGAACAATAGTATTCCATTACATTCATATACCACAACTTGTTTAGTCATTCCCCTATTGATGTTCACTCCCTTGATGTCCAATTCTTTGCCACCACAAAGAGAGCTGATATAAATATTTTTGTATATGTGGGTCCTTTTCCCTTTTCTATGGTCTTTTTGGGATATAGATGAAGCAGTGGTACCCAGTTCTCTTCCTCCCTTCTAATTTTGGCTGCTTTGCTTTTGTTGTATAAAAACCTTTAAATTTATATGGTCAAAGTCTTCCATCTTGCATTTAATAATATTCTCTATCTCTTGTTTGGACATAAATTGTTTTCCTTTCCATAGATCTGAGAGGTAAACTATTCCTTCCTCTCCTAATTTATCTATGGTATCGCCCTTTATGTCTAAATCTTGAACCCATTTTGACCTTATTTTTATATAAGGTGAGAATATTTTCTAATCTTATTTTAGAGAGTATAATTTGATTTAAATTTTAAACTGTTGGGGCAGCTAGGTGTGTAGTGGACAGAGCACCAGCCAGGAGTCAGGAGGACCTGCATTCAAATCCAACCTCAGACACTTAACACTTACTAGCTGTGTGACCCTGGGCAAGTCACTTAACCCCAATTGCCTCACAAAAAAAAAAGAAAGTTTAAACTTTAAAAAAATCAAATGTATGGGTCCATGCCTTTCTCTCTTTCTCTGTATCTTTCTAAATAGTGATATATTTGTGTGTATGTTTATATACATACACATGCTCCCCCTTTTGCAGTGAACTGCATATTTAATAGGGTTTTTTGTTTGTTTTGTTGTGGGCAATGAGGGTTAAGTGACTTGCCCAGGGGTCACATAGCTAGTAAGTGTCAAGTGCCTGGGGGTGGATTTGAACTCAGATCCTCCTGAATCCAGGGTCCTGCTTTATCTACGTGCCACCTAGATACCTCCCTTTTAATAGTTTCTTAATGTGAAATGATTGCCCTCTAAGTTTTTTCATCTTTAATTCTGGATTTTTGCATATGGAGCTTCAAATTCTATTAGACCTCTATGTAGTAGATTCAGAAAAATATGGTTCATTGAAAAATGTTTTACCAGAAGCCACTACCATGTATTCATAAATTCTATAAAAATAAAACAATATAGATTCATTTAAATGTAACCTCATAGTATAATATAGCCAGTTCATGTGCGAGAAAGCAATGTCAAAACATGAGCTGAAGTTTAGCTTCTTTACCTTGAAGGGAATTCACTTTTCCCTTTTATTAAAAGAGAACTTTTGATCATTGTTTACCCAAGCTAGAAGGTGAAGTATGTATGCCTAAGAAAGGAAACTTCACCATACCAGTTTACTAAAAATATGAGACAGTGGATATTTTACACAAAGTAAAGTATGTTGTTAGAAACTATTTACTCATCTACACACTATGCTTAAAGTAAACATAATTTGGAAAGGAGCCAACCTTTTTTTTTCTCCTCCCTTATTCCACACCCAAGATTTGTCACCTGCCAAAGTCAAATAAATCTTATCTAAACAATTGAGATAAGCACAGAGCCATACTCCTAATAGTCAAATCAACAAAACCTCTCCAAAACCAGAAATGAAATACAATATCACTAGATTAAACAGTCTACAATGGCAATCATGTTGTATTTAAGGATTTTATTCTGAAAGGGTTACAATCTCAGTCTCCATTTTTTTCTGCCTAGACAAGAAGGCGACAACTGACTCAACAAAACTTATTGTTCTTTAACAATTTAACTTCACACCAGTTTTCATAAACGAAGCCCATAGGTGTATGCAGCCTACTGACTTAATCAGTAACTTATGTCCACAGACTTGTATGAGCATGTGTACTTGAGATGTACCAGTGGTGGAATGTATACCAACTGTTTTCTATAAGAAAGACTTTCTTTGTGTAATTTAAGTGGAGAAGATGTTTTATCCGGCATTTCATTGTGCCCCAGTTTTAGAAAATAAAGTTAAAATTTACCAGTGAGAAATAATTGGATAGCATTGGGAGTAGGAGAAAACCATTATGAATTAGTTAAATGTATGAATTAGTTAGTATTTTTAAATTAATTTGACTTTCCAGCACATTTAATATTTAAAGCTAAGGCAGTAAATATATTCTATGGGTATCAGAAAAAATTAATGACTGCCTAAATCATTTTTGTATAATCCCAGTTCCTTTATACAATAAAATATTAAAGTAAACATGTGAAAAAAAATTCCAGAAGCTACCTCCTCCCTACTATACTCCCCCAATACAACATTATACAAACTTTGCAAATTAGAAACCAATTCAAACAGGTATTTATGGAGTACCTACTGTATGTTAAGGCACTCTGATAGGCATTGATAAGGATGCAAAAGGGACTAAGACACAATCCTTGTCTCTCAAGTAATGCATATTAATTTATATTTTTTCCATGTTCACATTTATGATTAGAAATGAATGTGCACACAAATGTATTTATAATGGAATAAAATGACTTTCAATTAATATGAAAATTGTTTCCTTTTAAATAGATGCTTTAGATTTAAAAAAAATAAGTGAATTAAATGGTCCCTTGTAAAACCTTTTTTTTTTTTAAAGTAGAACATGGGACAATATATCCTCTCATTTTTGAGCATGTTCTTCCCTGCCAGTGGGCTTGTACTTTTCACTCCCTCCTGCTCCCACTTTCCTATATGTTCCTCTGAAAATCATAATCACATTAATTCTTACCTTTGCCTCTGGAAAGAGCATATCAATTAATCTACTGACTTCAATTCACTTTTGTTCTGCTTACCTTCTTTGTGGCTTCCAGGACAGTAACTCCTTTCCTGGCTACCACTTGTCTATATCTGTGGCCTCACTTATAATAGTGTCTTTTGTATTTGTCTCCTTAACTTTTGGCAAAGTGCTTGGCATATGATAAGTGCTTAATAAATGCTTTTCATTCATGTAGTACAGAGAACCTCAAATAAGTCCTTCTCTGATGCCCAGTACTGAGCCCAGACTTGGGCTCTTGATGACCGTGTCAATGAATCACAAGTCCTGGAAGGATATATTTTACATCTTTTACCTAGGGACCAAGCTGTCTGTCTTTGGAGAGGCTCATCAGCAGATTGGTTTCAGAATAATGGAAAAAAAATGTACAAATAAGCTACTTGTTGATGTTGTTGTTCAGTCATTTTCAGTCACGTGTGACTATTCATGGCCCCATTTGGGTGGGTTTTTTGGGGGTTTTGGGTTTTGGGTTTTTTGGGCAAAGATACTTCAAGGGTTTGTTATTTCCTTCTCCAGGTCATTTTAGAGATGAGGAAATTGGGATAAACAGAGTTTAGTGACATGCTGAGAGTGACACAGCTAGCAAGTATCTGAGATCAGAATTGAACTCAGGAAGATGATTCTTCCTGATTCCAAGCCTGACGTTCTATCCACTGTGGCACCTAGCTGCCTCCAAATAAGCTCTATACAGGATAAATAGAGGGGGAATCTTTTTTAAACAAGTAAGGCACCAGAATGATGATTGGGAGCTTTCTGTGGAAGACAGTATTTTGGCTGGGACTGAAAGAAAACAAGAAAAGCCATAGGCAGATATGAGAAGGGAGAGCATGCCAGAAATGAGGGACAGGCAAAGCAAATGTTGGAGCTAAAAAATGGAGTATTATCTCTCTTTTTTATTCATGATTTAAGACAGATCCACATCCTTTTAGGTCATACACATCAATCAAAAACCAATCAAAAAACACCTATGAAGTGCTTATTCTGCATCAGATCCTTTGCTATTCATTGGCAATACAAAGAAAGGTTAAATATCTGTGCCCTCCAGGAATCACATCATTATTAACTTTTAATGTCATTCCCTGTAAAGATGTTGTTAATAGTGACAGGCTACAGTCTCCTTACTCCCATCATGTATCTTCCCATTGCTTCTTGGGTCATTTGTTATTTTTGAACTTCCAAGATTAATGTATGCTATGATTTATATCCACAAGTCAATCAGCAATCATTTATAAATTACCCAGCTAAGTGCTAGGCATTGTGGTTATATAATGATTAAAGGGAAACAGCTTCTGCCTCCTCTTAGGGGAATCCAACAGAAATAACTAAATATAGTCTCATATTCATTAGTTTGGCATTCAAGAATTGGCTATGATTTGATTGGAAACTACTTTTTTATCCTAATCTCCTGCGACTGCCTCAGCATAAGCCCTCAGCTTTAATTAGGTTGATACTTCCTCAAAAATTTCTCTATACCTTATATGGTTTGTATCTTTTGCTCATCCCATTTTATATTCTGAAATGAATGTTCCTACCCTCCTCCTATCAAAATCTTATATATTCTTTAAGGAACAAGCCAAGAGGATGATTTTCCTCAGTAGAAAAAGAACCTCCTCTCTAGCAAAATGCTGCAATATGGACACATCTGGAAATCTAGAAATTAGTTTGGGGTTTTTCCCCCCACAATATTGTGCAACATGGTATAGGTTAATTTACCTCCTCCCTGTGATGTGTTTCCCAATTTATAAAATAGATGTAGTGATAATATATCATGGTAAGTAGGTGAATAATAGTTGCTTAATGATTAAAGCCCATCTCTGTTAGATTTCCCCCATATTTTTAATTCCTTCTCTCTTTATCTCCACCTCTTAGAACAACCTAGTTTCCTTCAAAGCACAGCTCAAGATCTGCCTTCTCTATGAGGTTGATCCTCCCTTCCACTTCTCAGGGCCTCCATCATCCCCTAATTATCTTTGATTTATTTTGTAGATAATTAATTTGTACCTCCATATGCACATTCTGCCTCCCTAAGATAATGTACTGAAAGAACAGAATCATATCGATGTTGACATTCTTCGTATTAAAGAAACTAGAATATAGAAGCTCTTGATAAGAAGAAATGGATACCAAAGGCAGAAATACAGAAATTTTAAATTTGTCAGATAGACAATGTTGGGCCCAAGATTTTTGTAGGGGGTGCCAGGGAAGGGGGATTAGAGAATTGGGATGAGAGCTGGATCTGTGATTTCACTGCCATAAAAAAACAAAACAAAACAAAACAAACAAACAAAAAAAATCCAGATACAGGTCAAAAGGAAGAGATAAGTAGAAGAATCATTGCCACTTTTTGTAGGCCCTAACTGGAATGAATGACACTGTATGTCACTTAAACTTCCTTATTCTTAGTTTCCCCATTTATAAAATGGGCATAACCTACCTAATGGTAACACCTACCATACCAGGTTATTTTAAATGTGAACATCAAATGAGATGACATGTCTGAAGTGTTTTTGTAAACCCTCAACATCATGATGAAGATGATGATGACAGAGGGAGAGGAAGGGGAGGAGGAAGAACAAAAGAAGGCAGGATTAGAAGCAAACTAATCATGAATCAAACTGTGGATTAAGAATTAAGAGCCTTGGGAGGAAAAATACTGACAGTCAACAATATGTTGTCCAGTTGTGCCTTCCCTTTAAAGATTTTGTGCCAGAGTAGATATTTATGATGACCTGCTAATATAGCAGATACAGTATTAGACTTGGAGTCAGGAAGACCCAAGTTCAAAGCCTGCCTTAAACACTAGTTTTATAATCTTAGCTAATGCATTTAATCTTTTTTTCTTTTTTAAAAATCTTTTTCCTTTCAATACAACAAACATTTATTATATTTTTTCCAGTTACATGTAAGGGTAGTTTTCAACATTCATTTTCATAAGATTTAGGTTTCCAAATTTTTCTTTCTCCCTCCCTTTCCTCCCTGCTCCACAGGACAGCAACCAATTTGATGTAGGTTATATATGTACAATCCACAAGTGCCCTTTTTATCAGTTCTTTCTATGGGAGTGGATAGTCGTAATGCATTTAATCTTGATAAGCCTCAGTTTCCTCATCCAAAAAATGAGTATAACTTATGGAGTTACTGAAGAGGAATCAAATGAGATATTTCATCTCAAGTATTGTTGCAAATCTTAAAGGGCCACATAAATGTCAGCTAGTATCATCCTTCTGATCCACCCCAAACCCTGCTTTCCCCTATATTCTCTGTCCCAAAGCATCTTTAAATACCAGGCCTATAACTATAATATTAACCTATAACTATATCCACATACATATATATATATATCTTTCTTATTTATGTCTATAGCTATATCATCTATACTATGTCTGTATCTATATGTATATACTATAATCTTATATCTATATCTCGTGTCTAGTCTCTATCAACCAAGATCATAGACCTCATGTTAAGAACGTTTGCTATAGACAGAAAAGAAGGAATATGGACAGAGAGAAAATATTTATTTCTCCTTCTGTTGTCGTCTTCTTCATAGTTGGGATTATTGACTTGCCCAGGGTAACACAGCTAGTAAGTGTCTGAGGTTAAATTTGAACTCAGGGCCTCCTCAGTCCAGGGCCAGTGCTCTCTATCTACTGCACCACCTCTCTACCCCATGGTAATGTATTCTTAAAGACTAGTGTGGTGGATACTAAAATTGGACCAATGTAGAAAGGCTGTACCAATGTAGAAAGGTTCTGCCAATGTATAAAGACTTCAAGTACTACCCTGGGAATGGGACATATGTACATTTAAGAACTAGCTTAGATAAGCACAGACATACTCATCACAAAACAGGTGACCTTTATTCACTATATCATTTCATGAATAGTAGAAATGAAATCTGCATTTGTAGAGAGAGAATAACTACTTTAGTTGAACAACATTTAGAGTAATGAAATTATAGTTCCTTCAAATATTTAAGTATAGAATGAAGTCCAGGATGTCTGTTATAGGGGATGGAATTTTTCTCATCTTAGAACCTTCCTTTAACCCTCAGCTGTTTACCCTATTTCATATTCCTGTGATGTACTGCATGTTTGTTAAGGAATGATCAGCCTAGCTAATTTGTGAAAGTCTAATCATTAGAGCAGCTGGAAGGTGATAATTCTTTGGCTACAGCCAAAATCTTTGAATGATTTCAGTGTGCATCAGTAGAATGAGTATTTATACCAAGAAAACCAAAGATCCTTGAAATTTCAAAGTATGTCTAATTTGTTTACTTCTTTAGCCATTCTAACTTTTTTTTTTAAATTGAAGCATATTTATATGATAGGAATAAGTCTGGTAACATGACTCAATATACACAGCATATGTATGTGCATACATGTGTGTATACTTAATGGCAAGAATTTGAAAGGAATGCAGCCTTTGCTTTTCATATTGAATTTAAAGTCTAGGATGTAAGCTAAGATGAATGTGGTACTAAGCCTTTGTTGGTTGTATTAGAGAACTTTCACCATACCTCATTTGATTGAAATATTCAGTTGAACTGATTTTTAAAAAGATGATTGTAGGGCTAAATTATTAAGAAAAGGTTTGTTGTATAATGAAGTTTTAGGGATTTTGTTTTTTAAGGGAAATTCAGAGGTGTGCAGATTTTTAAGTGAGGATTAACCTCATCAGATATCTCATTATGAAGAAGGCTTTATTTCATTTTATGAAATTGCACTCTATTATGACCAAGTTGCACAGTGACATTCCTTAACCAAAGATTTCCACACTTTATTGAATTTCATCTAAAAATTTCAGAGCCACATTTCTTTTCCTTTTTTTTGGGGGGGGGGGGGCAATGAGGGTTAAGTGACTTGCCCGGGTCACACAGCTAATAAGTGGCAAGTGTCTGAGTCCTTATTTGAACTCAGGTCCTCCTGAATCCAGGCCAGTGCTTTATCCACTGTGCCACCTAGCTGGCCCCCTCAGGAGCCACATGTTTCTGAGGAACTTCTAGCTATCTTACTCTTTTATTTCCTCACTGGCAGGCTAATCATGGAAGCTGTAAATGAAGTAACAATTGATATTTATATCCAAGACAAATGGCAGCTCAAGAAAAGGAGGGCCCCTTACTTTGGAAAATTCTCCCTCACTCTCTTAATTCAGTGTTATTACCAATGTAACTTGACTGCTTTATCATTCTTTGTTCAGAGGATTTTTTTCCTACTTTCTGCTAATATTTAGTTGTCCTTTATATTTTAAGATATTGCTACTTTTCTTCATGTGTGCAATTATGGTTGAACAGCAATGTGCCTGTCTGATAGCTAGCTCCTGTCACTGCTAAACTAGCTAAGTTATGAGTGTTATCTTAATTTCCCTGGATTTCGTGACCTTCAGAAACTCACCATTCTATAAGATGAAATCATTACTTAAATTCATACCTCCTCAGTAGCCCCTGTTCTTTCTCTGGCTGGAAAGGGTGGGTGGTAAACATATGGGAACTTCTCCCAGTCCCTCCAGTTGAGGAAAGCATTTAGGAAATTCACATCATCATTTCCCACTTGGCTTTCATGATATCCAGAAACTGCAAGATGCAAGATGCAAGATGAAATCAGCTTTATAACTCATACCTCCTCAGATCATTTTCCACCCCATGGGGAGGTATACTCCCATTAGTCAATAAATATTGTTCAACTAATATGTCCAGAGCACTGTGCTAACAATCACCAAAGAGTCATAAAAACACAAACTTTTCCTCTAACCTAATGCTTATTTTTCTGATGAACACAGAGGAGTGAGTTTTCTCAGAAAGATGAAAAGCAAACAAAAGGTTTGGGGTGGAAATATGATAAATACAATGGGGGACAATTAGTAAATTTCTTGGTCTACAAGAGTAGCTTGTCTAGAAGAGTACTGGTGGAATAGATTACAAGATAGTCTGGGATCTTTGTTTGTGGAGGCCAAGCAGTTTGGGTAAAGGGAAGGGGAAAATGAGAAAAAGGTTTTAATAATTTCCATGTAGAACAAGTCTAAACCTTCTGTTATATGACAATCCTCCAACTATTTTTCTGCCTCTAAGTTAAAGGATTTCAGAATGTCTACCAACATGGATGGGAGAAATGTATTTATGTTTGCTAACCTCTAAACAAATTAGTATTTCTTTAATTATGAATGTAGGTAACAAATTAAGGTAATATAACAGCATCATCTGCGACTTTGTCACCAATAGAAATCATAGATATTTTCATATCACATTGTAGTTTCTGGAAATATGTCAAAATATGGTTTATCTCATCACTGCCTTGAAATAACTGTAGTTATTAATGCTGACTAGATATATTACTATATCACAAATTTGTTTTTTAAAATATTTTTGACTAATATATTTGATTTCTTTTGTAATCCTATATGTTTTGTTTATGCTTTTAAAAACATTCTGAGAGGGGGTCCACTAGATTCATCAGACTGTTGAATGAATCCATGATGCAAAAAAGGGTTAAGAACTTCTACTCTAAATCCATATATTCTGTAGGCTAAATCTATTCCCAGTACTACTTTTTCACATCCTGCCCAGGGGCCTGCTCGTGATATAAATACATTTATCCCTCATGCCTCCTTCAGTTGGTGGATTCTTTCACAGAATTTCCATTTGAGAAACACCAACCAAGCTTATTTCAAATCCATCTCAGTCTAGTTAGCTAGTGTCTGATGCCAGATTTGAAATTTAAAGTTCCCAACTCCAGACCCAATATTCTAGCCACAGTACCACCTAGCTGCTACTATGTAGTGCTTTTAATTTGTATTCTTTAGTACTTAGCAATGTTCTTGGCACATAGTAAATGCTTAATAAATGCCTTATTTAATCTAATCTGCAATAATCCATCATGGTGTATTTCAATTTTTGTATTATATTCTATTTCTTCTATGTTAGTTTCTAACATCCTTCCTAAAATATAGTGACGGTATCTGGATAAAGTATCCCATTTGTGGTCTGAATGTACGTGTGTGTGTGTGTGTGTGTGTGTGTGTGTAGGGTGTGTGAGACAGAGACAGAGACAGAGATACAGAGACAGAGAAACAGAGACAGAGACAACAGAGACAGGAGTCATAAAGAAAGAGACAAGACAAAAGGTAAGCTATACCTGTTTTGGACAAGTTAAACAGGTTTTTTTTTTTTTTTCCTTTTACTTAATGTGAATTTGAGAGTCAAACTATAGAATACATAGAGAGCTAGCCCTCAGAGGCAAGAAGAAGTTGTATTCAAGTATAGTAAAGCTTTGAAGCTTTGAAAAAGAAAGCTTTGAAGACTATAAATTGTAGAATACGTTGCCAATCTGCATTGGTGAAGGAATTTTGCTCAACAAGAGTCCCCTCAACCAATTAAATTGCAAATCTGGAATATTATACGATTGTGAGTATTTTGTATCTATATATGTTTACATATATTGTGTTATAGAATTATATTCTTCTTTATTATAAAACCATACATTTTTCCATTTAAATAAAATTAATTTTAGAGGTTTTTTAACTCAATATTAGAAAATTAGATTAATTTTACTAAGAACAAAAACTTTGAATTTAATGAATTTTTAGACAATACACATATACCTATACCCATACCCATTACCCAGAAGAGAAGGGGGAGGAGGGGAGAGATAGTAAAGGAGGGACGGAGGGTATAACAAACCAGCCCTGTTAATATTATAAATATTCAGAGGGAAAAGTTGTTTGAGCAATATTTTTCAATTTGTGAATATGGCTAAGGAGAGCTTAATATATTGTAATGCCTATCTTCTGAATAATAATAAAGATAAAGGAACACTGGTAGTTTTGGTGGTGTGGGGTGTGACAAGATCAATGAAGTTACAGTTTCAGTTACTTTAGAACAAGCTTGGTTTTCAATTACCTAGGTTAGCTATAATCTTAGCACTGAAATTTTCTCGTTTTGTCTTTATGTTTTCCCCCTCCCTAGAAGAATAGGTCTCTGTTTCTAGAAATGAAATTAGTAGAAAATGACTGACCTTGCTAGATTAACATTAAAACTATTCTAATGGGAAAAATCTATTAGTTAAATCCCATTATAGTAAATATCACAAATTTATGAATAATGATATTACTGTCATTATTGCTCGCCCATAAAATGTTGTTTTATTGAGCTGTGTACAATAAACTTTATACAAGTGATAAGTACAGAATCCCTAAATTATTTAGCAGAAAAGGACCGCAAATGTTTTCTAGTATAAATTGTAAAGGCATAAATCAATGCCAAGATACTTTCTTCATTTACTCCCTACAAAACAGTGGCTTTTATCTAGAAAATATGTATATATACTAGTTATACTACCAATAAATCTTTAGTTGTATTATTGACAAGGAGCTAATTACATTTTTCCTAGAGAATATATTCCCGGTAGAACGCAAACTTCTTCAAGAGAGGAACCCATTTTCTTTTGTCTTTGTATTCAATGTCTATATTCCTTGTACATAGTAGGTTGTTAATAAGTTTGTTAATGCTTACTGCCTCAGGGAAGGGGGAGGGGAGAGAGGGAATGAGGGATAAAAATTAGAACCCTCAACTATAAATAAAAATGTTATTATTTTTAAAATGCCTGCTAAATTGAGTTTTCCCACATGCCTTCGTAACAGTCATTCTAACCCCCTGAATATCAACATCATTAACTAGAACAAAGCAAAAAGAACTTAAAATTTAAGGGAAGGAAGGGGAGGTTTCATTAGTGATGTTTCCTTATTTCTTGTAATGGATTTCCTTCACTTCTTTTTATTTGCTAAGTCATTCAGTGATTTCTAAGCTTTTACTTGTTTCCTCTTTTAATCCTAGAAAATTTGGATTGTAATTTCTGACATTGTACTCACATCAAAATTCCACTGCAATGAAATAATTGGGTTGACTGGTGAGGTCTGTTAAAATGAGAATGGAACTAGATTCCTTAAACTGAAGGATATGTGTATGCACTTAAGTCTCACTGGCTGAATTGTAGAGTTTAACTGAATTACAGAGAATTGTTAGCATACAGCTATGGGTGACTTGCAGAATGTTAGTAGTTGGAGAGAATATTAGAGGTCATCTTATCCCAAAATCCCATTATATAGGAAAAAACCCCAAAACAAACAACAACCAAAAAAACCCAACTAGTGTTCACAGAGGGTAAATAAAATGCCCCAAACCAGAAAGTTAGTGGAAGAGTTACTACTAGAACTTGCTGTCCTTAGTGTCAGACCTGTGTTCTTTCCATTACCCATGTTAAAAGAGTAGCTAGAATTCTCTCAAAATGACTCTGATATGAAGAAATTCAGAGCACTTCATTTGCAGAAAAGGAAGACCTATCTAGAGATTGAAATAGCAAACTTCTGAATTTGCTTCTAATGTGGTAAATACTCAGGAGAGGTATCAGAGGAATGATGTGATGAGAGGAGATACATTTGTTATTTTAACCCCCAAATTAAGGTTTTCATTTTTATACTATACTGTTTTTTGTCTTTCAGACAGTTGACTGCATTGCCAGTCAACAAGTTTTATTGAGTGCCTTGTGTTTGGAGAACTCTATCAGTGCTAAAAGTAATACAAATGAAGTGGAAACACATTTTCTGTCCTTAAAAAGTTTATCATCTAGTTTGGGAGAGAGAAGACACACATAAAATGAACAAAACGTATTTATATAACAAACATAGAAATTAGTGCTGAAGGATTGACAATTAGAGGACTTTATTATTAGTTGAGTAAGAAATCCCAAAGAAGTTTTGAGCCATATAAAGAGCTAAAAGGGATAAGTTGAAGGGGATAAGGAAGCAGGAAAATATTCAATATAGGCATTCATAGAAGCAAGTAAGAAAACAATGTCTATTCTATAGTTCGATTATCTTAGTTGCTAAGGAGAATCCACATAAGAAATAGATGTAGGTTGGAAGATAGTGTGTTCAGTTAGTAGAGTAGTTATGAATTAATTCTGCAGTGAGTTGCAATTTCCTCAGGCAAGTGTTCAGCACTCAACCAGTTACTAAGGTACTTAAAAAGTCTCAAGGATCTTTATCACTTAGAAGCTGACATTAGTCAACCTTTAAATAACATTGACTGACATTGTTCAATATTAATATTAACTAATACATTATTAACAGAAAAATTTAGCCAGACCAATTGACTCAATTTTAATATTTTTCTGCCATAACATGACAATTCAAAGTTTTGCCTTATTAGCTGGAATGTGGTTTTCTTTCTTCAAATTATTTACTCTAATTTGAAGAATAAAAACAATACAAATTATGTAAAAGGTGACAGACATTTTTCTTCATTAAAAAGACAAATCTCTTTGTGATAGGACAGAAGAAAGTCAAATTAAAAGAGGTAAAAATAAACAACAAAAAAAAAAATGCTGTTTCCAAGGCAGATTGATATAGCTGATAATGTCAGCACCCCACTCTGAACTTCAGTGTTTTCCTTTTCCCTATAGATCCAAATACAAATTTCTTTGTTCAATTATTAAAACCTTTCACATCTTGACAACTATTATTCCATGAACCAAACCTATTATTTCTCATTATGACATTCCAACTCCTGTCTATAAGTCTCGATACTGGTTGGCCTTTATGCTTGGCATGTTCTCCTTTCCCACCTCTCCTCTCTGAACACTTTACTTGTTTCAAGGTTTAGCTTAAATACTTGGAATATTTCTTACCTGATTACTCTAGGTAAATCTACTCCCCTCTAATAATTTCCCTGCATATGGTATACATACATATGAGTGTATGTATATAATCTATATTTATTTTTAAATAAGTTTTAGTTTATATTTTCTGTTATATCACCATAGTATATCATGTATACTTCCCCACTCCCTCCCAAAGAGCCATCCATATGAGAAATAGTATTTTTGAAGAGGGAAAACAAAAGACAGCACAAATAATTAATATTTAGAAAAAGTCCAAAAACATGTACAAACTGTAGACATCCTACTTCCACAAAAAAAGGGTAGGTGGAAATGTCTTTTGATTGAATCCCACTTGATCTTTAAAATTTGTCTACAGTTACTTTGACTTTTTGGTGTGGTTTTTCTCTTAATTTGCTTTGTTGTAGTTTCTGTGTTTATTGTTTTTTTTCTTTTACTTTGCTTCACTTTGCATCAGTTCATATAGATCTTTCAATGTTTCTATATATTCATCACACATCATTTCTTAGAACATAGTAGTATTCTATTACATTCATGTACCACAGTTTGTTGAGCTATTCCGCAATTAATTTCCCATCTTAGCCATCACAAAAAGTGCTGCTATACATATTTTGGAGTATATGGATTTTTTTTCTTATCAATGGTTTCCTTGTAACTAATAAGTTTAGCAATGGAGTTTCTGGTTCAAAGGGTATGGATGTTTTTGTCACTTTATTTGCCAAATTCCAAATTTCTTTCCAAAATGATTATATAATTTTAAAGTTCTACCAAGAATATATTAGTTGATCTATACTTTTACAGGCCCTTTAATATTGTCTGTAGCCATTTTTGGTCATTTTGCCAATTTTCAAGTTATGAGGTGAAACCCCTAAGCTTTTTTTGATTTGTATTGCTAGTGATTTGGCACATTTTTTCCATGTGGTTGTGAATGCTGTGCAGTTTTTGAGAACTGGTTGGGTTTTATTTTTCTTTCATTTCCTTTAACCCTTATCAGAAAAATTTGATTTAAGATTTTCTTCTTATTTGACCACTTCTCTTCTTATCCTAGATATATTAATATTGTCTGTACAGAAGCTTTTCAATTTCAAGTTCTCTCTTATGCTGTAAACACAGTTTTATATTGTTTAGTTACTTTGTTTTAATCTTTTTTTCCAGGTGACCCTGTACCCACTGTCTCTCTTCCTTTCACCCCATCCCCTCTTCTCAATACTACTTCCTCTTTAGGGTTTTGTATATTAGTTCCTTTTTTGCTCCTGCTTTTATCTGGTTATATCTCTTTCCTTTTTTTTCTTCTCAGTCAAGTAAATTCTTCTTCCACTCCTCCCCTTCAGGTAGTCCTTTTCCTTAATTTGGAAATTACATTTTTGGAGACCTGTCCAAAATGGATTTCTCTCACTCTCTTCATTATCCATCTTCTGTTTTTGTATACTTTAGACTCATATTCATAACCCCTACAATTAACTAATCTCTCTCTCTCTTTTCTTCATATTCTTCATGCAACCAAAGGCATACATTCTAGGCTTCTCTTCTAGGATATCTCTGCCATGACTATGTAGGACTTGCCCCATATAGTCCTCTTTTCCATTTCCCATAACTTCCAGAATACTACCAAGTATTGCAGATGTCAAAGAGAACACTGCCCCATGGTAGGGCTCTTTCCTACAACATGTCCCTGATTACACAGCCTACTATGGATATATACCCTCTGTTGTTGATTTTTTTTTTGCATCTTTTTACATTTCACAGTCTCCTCCCTGTGTCTCTACTCTCCCTTTCTGCCAGAGGACAGTTGTCCCTAGGGGTTCCAAATCCTCCCCTGCCAAAGGGAAAGTAGATTTTTTAAGAGCCAAAATACCCCCAAATGTTGTAATACAATGTAAGGTCCTTATCTCTCTTCATTGAATGTTTCTATTCATCTATATAGGAGCATTCATCAATAGAACTCCTGTCTACCTCCAAAGTAGGTCTTTTCCCATTTCCTACCCATTTTATTTCCCCCTCTCTTCTCTCTACTATAGGTTCTTCTCTTTCTGAAACCACAGAAGTCACCTTCCCCTCATTGCTAGCCCTTGATTTGACCCTGATACACAGTTTGCTCTTCCCTATCCCCTAGCTCCACTCCCTTACTTCTATAAAATCTTCCATATTATAATGGAGTCCCACAAAAGAAACATTCTTCCATAGGTGTCTCTGTATGGTGTCACTAGATTGTGTCTATAATACTCTTATCCACCTCTGCCCTGTTATCTCTACCAGATTTCTGCCTTCACTCCTGTTTCATGTGTACATTAGAAAGAAGTTTATTATTGGTCTTTCTGTTGTCATTCTCTTTCTGTTACTGTCTTTGCCTGGTACATTTATATACGCTTGCATTTCTGCTGCTTGTGGCATTTGAGAAACAAATGATCCCTTCAGTTTTTGTTTTCTTTCTTAAAATGTTTCACACTTCTTATTATTGAATGTCCATCTTTTATCCTGTAAAGTTAAGCTCAGATTTATAGGATAGGTCACACTGGACTGCATCATGCACTCCACTGCTCTTAGGAACATATTCTATTCCCTTATGCAATTTTCTTTTTCTTTGTATTTGAAAGTCTTTCTCCTGATTACTTGAAAAATTTATTTCTTAATTGAATTGTAAAATTAACTTAAGTATTGGGAGTATGTAATATTGTGGGGTATTCTGTTTGTTTTGTTTTGTTTTGTGTTTTGTTTTGTTTATTTTGTTTTTCCTGGAAGCAATCTGTGAGTTCTTTCAACTGGAAATTTCTAGTTTTAATGAATTTTCTATATTTAAAAATTTTAGGCAATTCTCTTCTATTATTCCCTTCATTATATGGTTAAGAATTTTTGTCCTATATACTTCTTCTGGGAGACCTATAATTCTTGGGTTGCTTCTATGCCTTCTGTTTTCAAGTTCAGTACATTTTGTTTGCTTCTGGATCCTTCATTTCTGTGTATTTGCATTCCCAGTTTACTGGACACTCTTTTGTTTCTTTGGTGTGGCTTGCCATTGCCAATTCACATTTTCCTATTCTGTTCAGTATTTTTGTTGTGCAGGACATATATTCTGCTATCATAATTCTCTTTCCTCTTTTAAACCGCTCAGGAAGAAGCACCTTCTGGTTCCACATTCACCTCAAATTCTACAGGGTCAGCAGTCTCATCATGTTTTGTGTCACTTTTCTTCATTTTGCAGTATTTATTCAGAGATGCCTAAACTCATTCTCTGGAGGCCATATTTCCTTCTGCTGTTGTTGGTTTTCCTATTGATTTATCTGTTTGTATTCATGTTCTTTGAGTTTTCTTATTCCTGAAATCCTTAGTGCTTTCAGTCTTTTTTCCTCCTTGTCACTCATTTCCTGACTCCCTCCCCTCCTTGGGGGCTAGATGTCAAGGTTTCTTAGCCCCAGAATTATTGGGGTTTTTTATGTAACACATAATTTTTAAGTACCTGATGATCAGGATTCAGAGGCAAAGGTGAAGAAAGAGTGCATTTCAGGCATAAAGGACAAACTCTACAAAAGGACAGAGACAGAAAATAAAATACTTACTTCAACAGTAGGCCAGTTTGGTGGTAACAGAGTTGTTGGAGGGGAATAAGATGAAATAAATTGAAAAGGTATGTTGCACACAAATGGTGGAGGACTCATTCAGACTGAGGAGTTTGGATTTTATCTTAGAGGTCATAGAGAGCCTCTGAATTATTTTTAAGTGGGGTAGGGTCTGGATCATACCTATGCTTTAAGAAGTTTACTTTGATAGCTGTTAGGATACTGGCTTGAAGAGGTAAGAGACTGAAATTAGGAATGCCAATTAGAAGACTATTGTCCTATGTATACCCTTTGAGCCAGCAACAGCAGCATTAGGTTTATATCCCAATGAGATCATAAAAGAGGGGAAAGGACCCACATGTACAAAAATATTTATAGCTATTCTTTTTGTGGTGTCAAAGAATTGGAAATTGAGGGGAAGCCCATCAACTGGGGGATGGCTGAACAAGTTATAGAATATGAATGCAAAGGAATAGTATTATGCCATAAGAAATGATGAGCAGGCAGATTTCAGAAAATAGTGGAAAGACTTAAATGAACCAACACTGTGTGAGCAAAAGCAAGAGAATATAGTACACAATAACAGTAACATTATGTGATACCCAACTGCCATAGACCTAGCTCTTCTCAGCAATACAATGATGCTAGACAATTCCAAAAGAGTCATGACAGAAAATTCTCTCCACATCTAGAAAAAGGACTGTGGAAACTGAATGCAGATTGAAGCATACTATTTTCACTTTTGTTGTTGTTTTTTGTTTGTTTTTGTTTCTTCTTTCTTGTGTTTTTTCCCTTTTGTTCTGATTCTTCTCTTACAACATGACTAATGTGGAAATATGTTTAATATGATTGTAGTTTATAACCTATTTCATATTGCTTGCTGTCTTGGGGAGGGAAAAGAGAAGGGAGGGAGAAAAATTTGGAGCTCAAAATTTTACAAAAAATGAATGTGGAAAACTATCTTTACATGTAATTGGAAAAAAATTTAAATGCTATTCAAAAAAAAAAAAAAAGATTTGTCCTCATGAAGCAAGAGGTAATAAGGGCCTGAATCAAGATTGAATCTTCATTAATGGAGAGATATGGCCAAATGCAGTAAATATCTTGGAGATAATTCTAAAGAAATTAAATAGAGGGCTGGACTCAGAATTCAGACTATCTGGGTTATGTCCTATCTCTGATCTATGCCTATGTGGAATGCCTTTGCTTCTCAGAGTTCCAGATAACTAGTAGTTCTATTCAATTGAAATGGTGCCAGACCAGGCATCAGAAGTTCTGGGTTTGAATCCTGACCCTGCCATTTACTATGGCACATCATCTTATCTCTCCCCATTTATGAAATGAAAGAGTTGGCCTAAATGCCCTCAAAGTTCCTTGCCATCTCAAACTCTCTGATATTATGCTGAAAAACTGTTGACAATTCAGATTGATAGAGGAACTTGGATTGATGAAATCAGTGATCCAGCCCAAAACAAACAACTATTTTAAACCTCCCAGGGACAGAACTGGGCATCACCTTCTACAAAAAAAGCCTTTCCCAGACCTCTTTAATCTTAGTGCCATGCCTTGGAAGTTATCTCTACTTTATCCTCTTTATTTCCTGTTTGTTCAAGGCTGTTTACAGGTTTTATTCCCTACCTACCACCCTAAGACTGTGGGCTCCTTGAAATTAAGGATTCTTTAAAAATTTTTTTAATTTGCTTTCTTTGTGTCTCCAGTGCTTGACATAGTGTCTAGCACATAATAGGTGTTTTATAAATGCTTGACTGACTGACCATGCCTAGAAATTACCAAAAGTTGTATTTCAGTTAAGTGTAAGGAACAGATTTCCTAAGATACCTCTCAAAAAATGGAATGGGCTACCTCACAACACAGGGAGTTATTATACAAGAGGCAGGATGACAAATATTTATCACAAACTATTGCAGTCCTTTTTCTGGATGTTCAAGAGAGATTTGTGCATCAGAGAGTAGATTAGCTGAACTCAAATTTCTCCTCTAACTCTTAAGGTGCTACAGTTCTGTTATTTCCACATGAAAGATCTTAAAGGTTATATTCATACTTTCTCAAATCTGTTTTTTTAAAAACTGACACAAAATGTACCATTTTATTAGATCCCAATAATGTTCTTTACACAGGCCAGTTATTGGAATAAGCTTTTGCTTAACTGTGGAAACCATATATCTATTATATTGAAATTAGTGTTTCATGAAAACATACTTGTAACTGTCTTGCCTCACAGTGATTCAAGTTATGTTGATCGTTTTACAGGCTTTTATGAAGTCCTTGGGCAAAGGCAAATCACTTACTTATTCAAGCCAGAGTGAGTTAACAGGAATTATAAAGTCTATGATATCAGGATCATGAGGCACGAATCAACTCTTGGGCTAAGGTTATCTGCCTCTCTTCATTCTGCTTCTCATTCCAAAGCTTGCTTCCTTTTATTATCTGTTCCTTAGGATGGAGTCAAGGAAAGAGACCACTGTGAAGTGGAACAAATACATATAAATTATTTGGGGAACCAGACATAAGGACTAGAGTATGTATTATGTTTAAAAGCAGTCATGGGAAGAAGATTCAAATAGGAATTAGTGTCAAAGTCTAGTTAGACTGTGACAATGGTGTATTTTTAAAAGACACTTAAAAATCATCATCTCCTATTGTCTTTTCTTGTTAGAGTAAGTTTCTCTTACGGAAAAAAAAATATTCAGTACTTTCAAATGTGGGTTTATGGTCCCTTTGGATAATTGAAATTTAATGTTTTTTTCTTGGACAAGTTTGTTTTAAAATAGACTTAAAATATGATCCTTTCCTTTCCACAGAGCTTTTCTGTTGAAAGCTCACAGGCAGACATTTTCTTATCTCATACAAACATTCAAACAGAAGTGTTGCAGTGCTTTCTAGATAATCCTTGGGTGATTCTAACATTGTAGAAAGTCAGACTAGGAATCATTTGCTATATTTCTTGGTCCTAAACAGATGAATTCTGAAAATAAGAAAACAGCCAAGATCCATTATACAAAGAATGTTAAGCTGATGTCTGTGGGCCATGCATGTGTGAAAGTCTTTTTGCATAATCATTGATTATGGAATGAATATCCAAGCTTTCTATTCATAACCTGTTCTGGCTTTTTATGATATTGCTTTATCCCCCTTTCTAAATAATAATGTATCTTGAGAACAAGAGGAAGTAATTCACTGGCATTTTATTGGACCTTTGATAATTTTTTATTATTTCTGGAATATAATTATTATTTCATATTTGAAATTAAGTGACTAATTGAATTTTAGCAATTATAAAGTAGGATTTTCACTTCTAATTTAGTAATAGCATAATTCATTGAAAAGACCATGAAATTTAATGATTTTGTCCAAATTAGCATTCAGCTTTAGCCAACTGAAACAAATGGACCAAAGTATTAAAGATAAGAGAATGCAATTGATATTTTGTCATTTGAATTCTTATTTGTCAGAAACAAATAAATACTCATGTAACAATTATTTATTTGAAATTCCCATATTATTCCCTCTTTCTCCTCCATAACCTTTTCCTCCAGGATATAGCTGATATATTTCCAGAGACTTCAAATTTTATTCCTTTCTAAATTAAATAGAAATAATTTTCTTAGTATCCCTTTCCATTTTAATTAACTTCTTTCCTCTCTGTGATTTCTCTTTACTAAGAGATACAACCATGAGGCAAATGAGTAATAGGGAAAAGTAAAAAAATAATTTACAAAAAATGAAATAGCTGGTGACACAGAATCTAATCTATGCTTATTATTTTCTTAGTTTTAATTTAATGTGAAGGCACAGAATCATTAACCATTCTTAAATAGAAATTAGCCAAATGTACATATTAACTCCATAAACATCTACATTATTCTTGTCCTCATAAGTTAGCAATGATCTAAATAAGTGAATAACCTATTCTACTCTTTAAAAAATGTCCAGTGTTTCCTTTTGGCATCTTCCTGATCCATGAGCCCATTCACATAAAAATAAAACAGATACTCTCTAGTAAAATTAGGAGTAACACTTCTTTATATATATGTATGTATATATATATATATATATATATATGTGTGTGTGTGTATGTACATATATACATACATACATATATATATATATATATATATGGAATATAGCAAAAAATACTTTATAGACAGTTTAAAATTCTGATGAGTCCCAGACACTGATGGTATTTGTGAAGGCCCTGGAACAAAGATGCAAAAAAAATGAGTGCAAACTATTTATCCTTTAATCTTGAATTGCATTCACATTATCACTTAGTTGACTATTAAGGGGCCATGATTTATAGTGAATGAAGTAATCATAATTAGATATTACAACACTGATTTCCTGTCCAGTTCTTGGATTTATTCTTTGTTCTAAGATTATGTCTGTGGCTAGAAGTGTATTTGGTAAATAAATACATCAAAATGAAATAAAAAACACAACATCTATTTCTAGCTAACTGAAACAGATTTGGCTCTAGTTCCGTACTGAGCTAATTATGTCACACCCCAAGATATGTGAATAGTATTTCACTCTTTTATAGGGGAGGAAATTGAAACATAGGCCAAAAGTGAAATGCAATGTTTACTTAGTAAAGTAGTAACCAAGCCAGGAATTTATCTGAAATCTCAATGTTAAAATTCTGTAAATCGATTGTATGGTCCTCATGTAATGTCCCAGTATCCCAGTCCTTGGTTCAGGTAAATAAAATTTATTGAGGAGATGGGGGAAAAAAAAGCTAGAAAAAAGCATAATGGGGGCAGCTAGACGGCACAGTGGTAAAGCACCAGCCCTGGATTCAGGAGTACCTGAGTTCAAATCTGGCCTCAGACTCTTGACACTTACTTGACACTTATCCTGGGCAAGTCACTTAACCCTCATTGCCCTGCAAAAAACAAAAAACAAAAAACAAAACAATAACAAAAAAAGCATAATGTTGTGAAAACAGCCCTGGACTTGGAGTCAGAAAACCTGCATAAATAAATTTACTGGTTCCAATCATTACAAGCTAAATGACTTTCATTAATATTACTGATCCTCATTTTCCTCATCTATAAAATGAGAATACTTATCTATGCCCTATATTATAAAATGGTTGTTGTGGGGACTAATTAACATAATCTATGTAAGATAACTTTACAAATGGCAAAATGATTGATAAATATTCATTGTGTGAATATTTTATTTGTCCGTCTCTATGAAGCTCTAATGCTTATATATTTGCTGCTCATAATATTAGCTTCAATTTTACAGATGAAGAACTAAGGCCTGGAAAGGGAGTTCTTTGTAATAAGTCAATCAATAAGCATTTATTAAGTACCTACTGGTACTATGTACCAGACATCTTGCTAAGCACTGGAATAACAAAGAAAAGACAAACAACAACAACAAGAAACAAAAAACCAAATAACCCAAAAGAAAAACAACCCCTGCCTAGAGGAGCTTACAATCTAATGGGAGAGAAAACAAGAAAACATGTACAGACAAGCTATATACAAGATAAGTTGGAAATACTTAACAGGGTTGAAGGTACAAAAATTAAGAGGGATTGGGAAAGACTTCATGTAGAATTTTAGCTGGTACTTACTTAAAGGAAGCCAGGGAAGCCAAGAGGTTCAGATGAGGAAGGAGAAAATTCAAGAATGGGAGACAACCAGAGAAATTAATTGCTTAGAGCTGAGAGATGGAGAATCTTTGTTGTTCATGGAAGAGCAAGGAGCCTAGTGTTCACTGGATCAAAGAGTATGATATTTGAAAAGAGGTATAAGGTATAAGAAGATTGGAAATGTATGGAGGGGGTGCTATATTATGAAGGGCTTTGAGTGCCAAACAGAGGATTTTATATATTATCCTGGAGGTAATAGTGAGCCTTTGGAGTTTATTGAGAAGAGGAGGGTAATATGGCTACACTTACACTTTAGAAAAAGCACTTTGGTGGCTTAGTTGAGGATGGATGACTTGACTGGGGAGAAATTTATAGTAGACAGAACAACCAGCAAACTATTACAGTAGTCTAGGTGTGAGGTGATGAGTGCCTGTGCCATGGTGACAGCAATATCAGAAGAAAGAAAGGTGAATATTCAAGAAGTATTGCAAATTTTAAATCAGTAATCATTGGCAAAAGGTAGGATATGGGGGCATGGGAGATTATGAGTCAAGTATGACACCTAGCTTGTGAACCTGGTAAACTGACTCCAGGGCCAGTGCTCTACCCACTGCACCACCTAGCTGCCCCTAAGAATAAAGATAATACAGAGAATGAGAATGACAGAAGGGGCACACTGTTGGAGAAGATGAAGAGGGATTGCATCACTTGTTCAGGGAGAGGGCTTTGTCTTGGCAAGGAATAAGGCCACTTCTTTGTGTAATACTGTGGTAAATGAGGTAATGGGATGAGGTGGAGCTGAGAAGAGGAAAGGCATGGTGAATGGTCACAATTTTTTCAGTATCATATGAGACAAAGTTCTCAGCTGAGGTGGTGGGGAGAGGGGGAATCATGGGAGGTTTGAGGAAGCATGAAAAGGTTTAGAAGAGGCACTATGGGGAGTTGGGATAGTAAGTTGATAAGGGCGGTATAGGAGGGTTGCTTGGAAGTAGTGAGGGCCCAGTTGAAGTTATGCATCATAAATTTGTAGTGGATGGTTTTCTACCTTTGTTTAGCAGCATGTGTATGTGAGTGAAAGTGGCAGGTGTTGGGAGTAACCCTAGGCTGAAGTCCAGCCTCAGCAGGACATAGTCAGCAATATGATAAGAGAGCCAAGGACTCAAGAGAACCCAATGCAGAGTTGAACTGGTCTGCCAAGGGGTCAGTGTGAGGAAAAGAGGAGATCTGAGTATTTCCCAGAAATTGAAATGGGTTTATCAAGTGAGTAGAAGTATCATCTTTTCTTTGGTATAATTCTGGCTGATGTATCTGGAGCATGCCCACAGCTTGAACATAGAAGCGCTAAATTATCTTGCTCAAATCACTCATCCTTTTAGCAATTCTACCTCCTATCTGCATTCCATGTATGTTGCCAGTATCCATAAGATAATGTTGTATTTGTGTTTTAACCTTTGTGGAGTTAGAGGCATACTGTATGATATAAAGCAGAGCTATCAAACACCAGCATCATTCCCTAGTGTAGCCTCAACCAGACTAACTTAATTTAAATAAATTAAAATACAATAGATCATAAATAATATTGATATGCAATTTTCTAAGTCAATATGCAACTGGCAGGGGTTGTTATGTACAGTTTATTGGCCCCCATTTCTATTTGAGTTGGACAGCACTGATATTGAGAATAAGTAAATAATACACATGAGTATTAACTTTGTGGATTAGCTCTAGGAAGACTTTCATCTCAGATAACTTTGTCTCTTGCCACACAGCTTATATTTGGACTAACTTGCCCCATTTCCACCAATCATATAGATTAATTTAAATACTAGGCTAAATAAGATGCAAATAAAGATTATCAAGTATAATGTATAATAAAGCCTCATACAAAAATAGTCTTTGAATTTTGTTATTACTTATTTTAGACTGGGGCAGCTAGGTGGTGAAGTGGATAAAGCACCAGCCCTGGATTCAGGAGGACCTTAGTTCAAATGCGGCCTCAGACACTTGACACTTACTAAAGCTGTGTGACCCTGGGCAAGTCACTTAACCCCTGTTGCCCCACAGTGCAGTTTATTTTAGACTATCTATGGTGCTTTATCCCTTAGAATGAATAATCAAGTTGAGTATAAAATGTATTGGCACCCTTTTAAATTTTTTGAATAGGTCCTATATCCTTTTAAATCACAAAATGCTGCACCAAAGAATTAGTATTAATGGACAGCCAGAAAAACAACTTGTTGGTTTAGTAATAGAACATTTAACCTTTGTCAAGTGTTTTAAAGTAAACTGGATGATGTCTGGATTAGTCATTTTAAGACTGAAGTCTACTGGTGACAAGAGAAAAGCTGCTTATTTTTCAGGCATGGTAAAGATTTTTCTAATTCTTTTTGTCAGGGCATGAATATCAGGGCAAAGCTTCCCAATGATCTTCAGTTTATAGTTAAACTCTACTTGTGAGATTGGATAGCTAGATCCGTGCAGCATTATGAGGTTTTCTTTTGTTTCTTCTTTGTTTTTTATCATGACACCTACATCTATAAGAATACTGACTTTTGGTTTTAGCACTGGAGCTAATGGAGTCATTTGATCTCAAACTTGAAAGTATGTGACTGCAGACTTAGGAAGCCATTTTGCAATGTATAGAATGGCCAGGAAGCTTTTCATAATGAGTTTACTATCACCTTAATCACTAACTAGTATTTCTTTTTTGCCTTTTTTTTTAAACAGCTGTTGTGAACTTGGATAACTCTGTGGTTGACCTGGAGACCCTTCAAGCCCTCTATGAAAATGTGAGTAGTAGAAAGAAGTCTGAATACACACAGAAACACATAAGTCTCTCTGTCTCTCCTTTTCTCTTCCCCTCCCTTCCTTCCTCTCTCTGTCTCTCTTTCCCCCCATCTCTCTCTTCCTCCCTCCCTATCTCTTTATTTAGATATCTGTAAAGATATAGATGTATTCATATATATGCAAATATTTGTATATACATTTACATATATGCACTGGGAGTGAGCATATATGCAAATAGGATATCTTTTAAATACATTTATCTATTGCTATGTATTTTTTAAAAAGAAAATTATCTACCCTGTTTAAAAATTAGAAGAGATTTTGGAGAGAGAAATTTAGATTTATCTCTTTTAAAGAACATGTATGCAATAGGCTATATAGTAACAGGTCTAAGGCCTAGATACAGTATTCTCATGAATAAACACTTTAACTTGGTCCTGCCTAGCTCACAGATTCATTAGTACACTAAAGGCTCTCACAAGTACCCACTGGCAGAAAACTTATAAACAGGATGTGGTAACTTATGATTACTATTAATATAGCAGCATGGTTGTCCCATTCCTGATGAATCTTCTATTCCTTCCTTCCACTTAAACCTCTATATTCTCCATGAATATTCCCTTTTTTTTTTTTTTGGCGGGGCAATGGGGGTTAAGTGACTTGCCCAGGGTCACACAGTTAGTAAGTGTCAAGTGTCTGAGGCCGGATTTGAACCCTGGTCCTCCTGAATCCAGGGCCGGTGCTTTATCCACTGCGCCACCTAGCCACCCCTGTGAATATTTCCTGAGCAGCTCCAACCTGGACTTTCAGTTTGAATATTACTAGCTATGAATCTGTTGGTGGACAACTGAAATCTTGGCTTGACATGCAGAGAGTTTCCTCTTTTACACTCCCTACTCCCTTGAGCATTACTTAGTTTTACAAATTATACTACTTACCCTACAGTATGACCCATATCACAGATACCATTAGTGTTATTCAAAATATATCACATGGTACCTAAGATGCTATTAAACACATAAAAGGCTTTTGATGAATAGTTGTTAATAATAAATAATAATAATATTAAAGATTACTCACATTTATATGTACAAATATAAAGTTTTTGTTAACAGCCCCTCTGAAATTATATAGTATAATTATACTCATTTTATGAATTGGGAAAACTGAAACCCAGAGAGACTGAATCATCTAAAGTCATATGTCTAACAATTAAGAACCACTACTTCAATAAATTTACTTATTTAATAACAAACCAATCAAACTAGCAGAGGATTATTTTATAAAGCTAGAAAAATAATAATTAAATTCATCAGGAATAACAAATGGTCAATAATCTAAAAGAAAATATTTTGTAAAGTGGCAAAAAACAGGAGCCTATCAATTTATAATATATACATTTGGTGTGTATACACACATAAAGATATAATCATCACATATGAAAGTTATAATCATCAAAATAATTTAGTACTGGTTAAGAAATAGAGAGATGGATCAAACTTATGAGGTATGTAGCACACAAAATCATATGAAATGTGTAACCTAATATTCAGTAAACACAAATATCTAAGTTGCAGGGTTAATTCACTTTTTTGACAAAAAATAGGGCACATAAAGGTTTTCGTTGTACATTTTAAATCAGGAATGGGACAGGTATTTATTTACTCTACTGAAAAGAAATATTAGACATTTTTAAAAGACTATGACAAGCACATATTGGAAGAAGACATAAAATAGGATACAGTAATTTGTAACTACTATTGCATACGCCCAGGATGCTAAGATTTTAATATCAGAACATGAAGCAGTTTGAGGACTATTGAATAGGTAGTTTACATTTGGTTTTGACTCTGTCCTCAAAGTCTTCAAAGTCACTGTGTTCTGGCCAACTAGACAAGGGGCTAGACTTATCCCCCAGCTGTTGTTCATTTTCTCCAAAAGCACTAGAGTAGGTGCCAGGAATTCCTTCCAAAGTATATCTGGCACTGACTGAGGACCTAGGATCTTCAGACATCTCAAACTTACAAGGTCTTCTCAGAGTCTAAAACACCTCTCTCCACAATGATATTCAATTACCTCTGATCAAGGAAAGAAACACAATACAGAAAAGATAGCCAGAGGCCAAGGCACAAGCTTGCTGAGTGGAGCCCTTCTCTAGGTGCCTTGTGGAAGTAGTTGACATGCCAAAAGGTCATGGTACTAGAAAGGCACCAGCTCTGTTCCTATACCTTTAGTAAGAGGCACAAAACATCTTCACAGATTCAGGTGATGGAAAGAAAGAGATCAGTCATGTTTGGGTCATTCCCTTTTAAAGATATACTGAGTCAGAAACTTTTCCTTCCCAGCAGCCAATAAGGGAGTTACTTGATCATACTTGAGGATACCCGAGTGCTAAACTAGCACACATGGTCAGCCAGAAACAGGCAGAAAAAGTCTTCACATGCCCTGTTACTCATCAATACTAAGTGGCAGAAATGACAAATCCAGGTTTTCTAAGTCCAAGGTTCTTTTCATGCTGCCACACTGAATTAAATGCATTTGGATTAAGCATGAAATTAGATTAGACCATCAGTTATTGGAGGGATTTGGGGAGAGTGTGTTCATGCCTCATTACAAACATATTACTACTACTGGAAAAGTAACTAAAAGCATGCAGACCATAAGACCAATGGCTGTGCAATACATATATCCACTTGGAAATAATAGAACTCCAAATGAAACACATATCACTTCCTTACCCACTAATAGGGGAAAGAGAAGAATAGAGATGTTGCCCTGCTTTTCCTTTTTCTCTTGTCTCTATGGTGTGACATGGAAAGAAATGGAAAGTAGACTATCAACTTTGGCACTGAATAAGATTTTCCAAATTTGCCTTTATAATAAGTCCATAGTCACTACTGCAGTCAATCTTTGTATGCTAAGAAAAGTATATGTATTCATGCATATTATTTAGCAATATCCTTGATCTGATATGTTCTCCAGATAGTTTTACTTTTTAAAAAAAATACTGATTTAATATTACAATGATCATATTGCATTTATTTTGTCTTTCTCATACCCACCCACAATTGAAAAAGGAAAAACAAAATATTTTTAAGAAACATGCATAATGGGAAGGCAGAGCCAAGATGGCAAAGAGAAGCCAATGAGTTGCCTGAGCTCTCCTTAGATTCCCTCCAAAAGAACATTAAATCAAGCCTCTGGATGGATTCTGAAACTGCAGAACTTGCAAAAAGACAGAGAGACACAGTCCTCCAACCAGAGATAATTTAGAAGACTTCAGGAAAGGTCAGTCTCACTCGGGCAAAAATGTGGTGCAGTACACCACAGCACAGTGCAGTGTGGAGGGGGTCAGGGCAAGGCATCAGGAAGCTGTAGGCCACAGCCAAGCAACTGAGGCCCCTGGATCCTGGCTCAAAAAGCTGGTGGCGCAGCAGGCCAGTGGTGAAACACACCAGCACTAGCTGAGAGGGCAGGCTGCAAGCTAGAGGGCCACCCACAGGACAGGTATGATGAGGTCTGGCCATCCCAGCACACCGGGGCAAACCCATGGCAGTAAGAAATCCACAAGCCATGGAGGCCTCAGTGTAGAAAGCCAGTGACACAGCCCTTATACCCCAGCACAAGAAGCTTGAAACAGGGACCCTGGTGCCCCCAGAGCAGTCCTCAACTTTAAAAAAAGAAAAAATAAGCTGCAATATGAGTAAGAAACAAAAAAGATCTCTTACCATTGAAAGCTTCTGTGTGGACAGGGAAGAGGCAAACACAAACTCAGATGAGGACAATACTCTCAAATTGCCTACATGTGAAGCCTCAAGAGAGAAGATAAATTGGTCTCAAGAACAAAAAGCCTTCTTGGAAGAGCTCAAAAAGGATTTTCAAAATCAATGCAGAGGGGCAGCTAGGTAGCACAGTGGATAGAGCACTGGCCCTGGAGTCAGGAGGACCTGAGTTCAAATCCAGCCTCAGACGCTTAACACGTACTAGCTGTGTGACCCTGGGCAAGTCACTTAACCCCAGTTGCCTCACCAAAAAAAAAAAATCAATGCAGAGAAGTAAAAGAAAAAATGTAGAGAGAAATGAAAGCAACACAAGAAAATTATGAAAAAAAAATCAGCAGCTTGGAAAAGGAAGCACAAAGATTGACTGAAGAAAACAATTCTTTAAAATTCTTTAAAAATGTATTTGTCCAAAATTTGGCCAAAATTTCATTGGGAAAAAAAGGTGCACAATCTCACTGAAGAAAACAATGCCTTAAAAATTTAAATTGGACAGTTGGAAGATAATGACTTTATGAGACAAACTTTATGAGGAAAACTCCAAGGAATATTGTAGCCAAATTCCAGAATTATTGGGTGAAGGAGAAAATACTCCAAGCAGCCAGAAAGAAGCAATTTCAATATCATGGAGCCACAGTCAGGATTGCTCAGGACCTGGCAGCTTCAACATTAAAGGATTGCAAAGCTTGGAATATGATATTCCCGAAGGCAAAGGAACTTGGATTGTAGCCAAGAATCTATTACCCAGAAAAACTGATTATTCTCTTTCAGGGGAAAAGATGGACATTCAATGAAATAAGGGATTTTCAAGGTTTCCTGATCGAAAGAAACATGCATAATGAAATAAAGTAAAACCACCTTGACCATGTCCAAAACTGTTTATCTCTTTTTATGTCTGGTGTACATAGTTTCTCTCTCAGGAGGTGAGTCACATGGTTCATCATTGTTCCTCTCGTATCACAATTGTTCTGATCAGAGTTCTTAAATCTTTTAAAGTTGTCTTTGCAATGTAGTCATTATTTAGTAAAACTTTCTGATTCTATTCACTTCTATTTGCATCATTTCATGGAAATTTTCCTGAGTTTCTCTTAAACCATTGTTTTTTTTTTTTCATTTCTTATGGCATGGTAGCATTCTATTATATTCATAAAGCATACCTTGTTTATGCATTCCCCAATTGATGGACACCCCTTCAGTTTCTAGTTCTGTGCTACCAGAAAAAGAATGAAATTAATATTTTTTATATAGGACTCCTTTTCTTCTTTCTTTGATCTCTTTGCAATATAAGCCTAGTGGAGGTATCACTGGATCAAAGGGTACTGTGATGTTTTAGGCATGGGTCCAAATTGTGTTCCAAGATGACTTTATCAATTCACAGTTTCTCTAACAATAAATTTAAGTTTACCATTACCTTCCATTTAAAAAAAAAATTCCTCTTTTGCATCTTTGCCAATCTGTTAGATATGAAGTGGATTATGAGAAGTCTGTTAGTAATTTGGAGAATTTTTTAGACAAATATGACTATTGATAGTTTAGCTTGCATTCCTCTATAAACTGCCTTTTTATAATCTTGGACCATTTGTCAACTGTAGAATGGCTCTTATTCCTTAAATAGAATGGAAAGAAGATATTTATCAGAGGAACTTATTACAATGATTTTTTTTTTCAAATTTCCTTCTTTCTTATTTTAGCTGCATTGGTGTGGTTTATAAAAATTAATTCATATAACCAAAATTGTCCTTTTTATCTTCTATGATCCTTTGTAACCCTTAGCCATGATCACCACTCTTATAAATTTATTTGAAAGAAATTTTATTTCTTTTTCTTAATGATATGACCTTTTATATCTAAGTCATATATGTATTTGGATCTATATCATGGGAGGTATTCATCCACACCTTCCAGAAATTGTTGTCAATAGTAGTAGTAGTAGTAGGCTTCCAACAGTCACGGGGGACCATGGATCAGCACCTTGAAGAGCCACAGGCCACAGTGTGGCTGTGCAGTCTGATATGGGAGCCACAGCTCCTGCCTCAACGAGGTCATCGGGAAACTGTGCTCTCTGTTGCCCATCGGTTCCTGTGTCTCATTCGTTTTTCTTCCTCCTGAGCTTTAAGGCTGGCCCATCTCAGCTGCACACAAGCTGCTCCTGAGTACTGAACTCCATCTGGCGTGGTCCTTGGCCATCTCCTCCCAGCTGTTGATGTCTATTCCCAGATAAATCAAATAGTAAATCTGTAACACAATAGAATGGTTATTTGTGTTGAAAAAAAAAACAGGGCTACTAAGTTTATTTACTTCTATTTGTTATGTAATTCATACTTTATGAATACTTTTTTTTTGGGGGGGGCAATACGGGTTAAGTGACTTGCCCAGGGTCACACAGCTAGTAAGTGTCAAATGTCTGAGGCCAGATCTGAACTCAGGTTCTCCTGAATCCAAGGCTAGTGCTTTATCCACTGTGCCACCTAGCTGCCCCCTTTATATATATACTTATACTGCTAAACTTTTCTACTTTTTAACTAGTATCAAATTGTTTTGATATTTACTGCTTAGGACTACAATTTAATATCTGATACTGCTGGGTCACTGTCCTTCTTACTTTTTCCATTGTTCTTTTGAGATGGTTGAAATTTTGTTCTCCTAAATCAATTTTAAAATATTTTTCCAGCTCTATAAAGTAATCCTTTAGTAGTTTATCTAGAATAGCACAGAATAAAGAAATAATGTTAGGTATTATTATTATTATTAACCTACTTAGTATTAATTAATATAAGCATTCTTTCCTTTTCCCTATGTTTATTCCATTAATTTATTTTCTTGCCTCATGGCAATGGCCAATAAGAATGGACTGATATGATCATGTATCATTTTTTATCATATCCCATGAGCAATTAATACTTCTTGAATGATTTAGTCTTTATTTCTATAAAAGTGTTTTGTAGTTGTATGCAAATAGTTCCTTTTTGTGTCTTAGCTAATAGATTCCCAAATGATTTGTACAGTCTGTCATTATTTAAAATTCATTCCTGATTTTTCTGAGGTGTTATATAGAATACTGATGATTTATTTGGATAATCTTATATCCTGAAACTTTCCTGAAGTTACTGTTTCAATTAATTTTATTTGGCTGTTTAGGGTTCTCTCTTTAAACCATGTTGTCTGAAAAAAATGATTAATGTTTCCCCTTTGTCTATGCTTATTCCCTTAAATTCTTATTCTTGTCTTATGGTTATAACTAGTATTTCTAACATTACGTCAGATAGTAGTGGTAACAACATAAAGCTTTACTTTCTTATTGGAAAGGACCTTACTTTATTTCCATCTCATGTGCTAACCTCTCTTGGTTATTGATAGATATTGCTTATAGTAATAAGAGCTCCAATTATTTTTATGTTTTCTAGTATTTCAACAGAAATAGATTTTACATATTGCTGAAAGATTTTTCTGTATATAATCATGATTTTTGTTACTCTTATAAATATTGTCTATTACATTAATATAGTTTTCCTAATATTGAATCAATCCTATATATAGCATCTTCACTAAGATTTCATTTAGAATTTTTGCACCTCTGTTCATCAGGGATATTGGACTGCAATTTTTTCTCTGTTTTAATTCACTTTGTTTAATGTAAAAAACCAACATTTGTATCATAGAATGAGTAGAATCCACTTTCCTATTGTTGAATATACTTTATTCCATATTAGAGAAATATTTCAATATTTGAGAAAATTCATTTACAAATCTATTTGGTCCTATTTTTCCCCTTGTTCTTTATTTATAGTTTGTTCAATTGCTTCTTTCTGAGATTGTTTTTTTTAATCTTGATTTCTTGTTCTGATAATTAGAACATTTTATAATCTTGCCAATATTCACCATTCCATTTAAGATTTTTATTATCTTGTAGTATAGTTTCACACTATAGTTTTTAGTAATTTGATTTATATTTTTATGTGTTGTGAATTCTCATTTTTCATTTTCATTACTAATTATTTGATTTTTCTTTTTATAAATCAACATTACTAAACATTTGTTTTATTAGTTTTATCAAGTCTATTTATTTATTTATTCCTTCATTCATTTATATATTTATTTATATTTATATGCCTTTTTGTGTATGTGTGTGTATTCTCCCCATTCTGTTTCTCCCTTCCTACTTCTTTCATGCAAATTCTTTTTAGCCCTTTATTTTATTTCTATGGTGTTGTATCATCATCATCTTATGATCACACCCTCTGTCTACATAGACTCTTTCTAATCATTCTTTTAATACATTTTTTAGACTTACAAATATTATAATACCTTAAATATTACCTTATGACCACAGGCTCTTTACATATACTTCTTTTTTTTTTTTTTTTTTTTTTTTAGTGAGGCAATTGGGGTTAAGTGACTTGCCCAGGGTCACACAGCTAGTTAAGTATTAAGTGTCTGAGGCCGGATTTGAACTCAGGTACTCCTGACTCCAGGGCCGGTGCTCTATCCACTGCGCCATCTAGCTGCCCCTCTTTACATATACTTCTAACTGCATTAAAATTACTTTTATAACAAAGTATTAAGAATTACAAATATTACTTTATAATACAGAACTAGAAATACTGTTACCTTATTAAATTTCTTGCAGTTTTTATTTCTTGTTTCTTTTTTACCTTTTTATGTTTCACTTGACCTCTGTACTTAAGTTTCACTTGAACCTTGTATTTGGAAGTCAAATTTCCCATTCAACTCTGGTCTTTTAATAAAAAATGCTTTAAATTCCTATATTTCATTAAATGTACATTTTCCCCCAAAAAAAGATTATATTCAGTTTTGCTGGGTATGTAATTCTTGATTGTAAACCTAACTCCTTTGCCTTTCAGTATATTATGTTCCAAAACCCTGCAATTCTTTAATGTGGAAGCTGCCAAATCCTGTATAATTCTGACTGTAGCTATACCGTATATGAATTGTTTCTTTTTGGTTGCTTGCAATGCCTTTTCTTTGATCTGTAAGTTTTGAAATTTGGCTATAATATTCCTGGGAGTTTCATTTTGGATTCTTTTGATATCTATTTTGCCCTCTGCTTCTATTATTTCAGGGCAATTTTCCGAGATAATTTCTTGAAAGATATTGTCCAGTCTTTTATTTTTTTTTTTGGTCATATCTTTCAGGTAGTCTAATAATTCTTAAATTATCTTTGCTGGATCTCTTCTATTCAGTTCTTTTTTCGATGAGAAATTTTACATTTTCTTCCATTTTTTTTTTGCTTTTCTGATTTTATTTTTACTGCATCTTTGTGTCTTACAGAGTTGCTAGTTTTCATTTATTAAATTTTGATTTTTAAAGAATTATTTTCTTCATTTGCTTTTTGTGATTCCTTTTCCATTAGGCCAAATCTGTTCCTTAGGGAATTATTTTCCTCAGTAATTTTTTGTATTTTTATATTATTATCTTGTACATCTTTTTCATGGTTCTGCTGTATCTCTCCCAATCTTTCCTCAACCTCTCTAATTTGATTTTCCGAGTCCTTTTTAAGCTCTTCTAGGAATTTATTTTGGGCCTGAGACCAATTTGTACTTCTCTTTGAAGGTTCACCTGTACTCATTTTGCTACTGTCCTCCTCTATATTAATGTCTTGAGACATTAATTTTTTTATTGAAGTAGCTGTCAATAGTCAAACTTTTTTCATTGTTTTCCATTGGGTTTTTTTACTCATGTTCTGTCAGCTGGGCCCTGGAGGAGTGATCCCTTTGAAATAGTCTCTCTGCAGGGAGGTCACAGGGGTGGGAATCTGTTTTTGACCTGCTTGAGTGAGGCTTCACTGCTGTTCAGCAGGTTCAGAGGTCTGGCATAGGCCTCTGCTGTGAGCCCAGAAGCTGTTTCTGTTGCTGCTGCTCCTGGACCTCACTTCCCTCCCACCCAGGTAAGACAAATTTTTCCTTCTGGGCTGGTAGATTGTTTCCCTGTTCCTTGGGTGAATTCAGAGGCAGTTTTATGTCGCTTTAGAGGGGGAACCTGGGAGAGTTGCAGTGGGTTGCTTCCTCACTCAGCCATCTTGGTGATCTTATGCGTCCTCAATATTTGAACTCTTTTTTTTTTCCTGACTGCTTGAAGCATTTTTTTTTTAATTGACTTGGAAGCTATGGTTTTAGGCTATTACATTCCTGGGGGTTTTCACTTTAGAGTGACTGGAGGGGAAAGTTAACTGGTGATTTCATTCTATTTTCATTTTTCCCACTACTTCCAATAAGTCTGTGCAGTTTTTCTTCATAATTTCCTGAAATCTGCTATCCAGAATTTTAAAAAATTTAATTTTAAAAAAGTTTGTAGCTATTAATTTCCATTAGTCGAGTGATTCTTAAATTATCTGTCTTTGACCTGTTTTCCTGTTCAGTTGTTTTTGATATGAGATGCTTTCCATTTTTGAAAAAAATCAATCTTTTGGGGTTTTTATAGTCATATCAGTATGCATGTAACATATACACATATATATACATGTAATATTTCTTGTTATCTCATGGAGTTATCTTTTGTTTGCTATTATCTAATTTTCTGGGAGTATATTAATTGGGTTAGATTTTGTACCTCTTGAAATAAGCTGATAATTTTATCTTCAAGTACTATGATTTCTTTACTATACTCTGATTTCTAATTTTTGCCTTAACACTTTAAAAAACAAAACGAACTTCTTGGTTCATATCTTCCAAGAATTCTAGTTGACCTTGTTAATGAGCTGTCTTTTTCTTTAATGCTTTGTTTTTAGAGTCATTCCCTCATTCTGGGTTTGTGTCTTGAGTGACCCTTTCTCCATAATACCTTTTTTTTATTATTATTATAAATTGTAACTTTGTAATAGGGCCAGGCTCTGTGAGTTTCAGGAGAGAATGGTGGAGCTTTATATGTTCCTATTATATGGTGTCCTGCCAGTATATTCTCCATGTATTGAGTGCTGTGTTCTTTAAATATCTTGTGGACAATCCAGGAAGCTGCAAAATTACAATGTGTCCAAAGTGGTCTGATCTAGGACATACAATAATCACTTCCCACCTGGCCTGACCTGACTCTTATAGGATCTAAACCCCAGTTTGGGTATGGCTAACATAAGTACAGACTTGCCTCTTAGTGAAGTTCAAGTAGAACATGGCTCCCCATAGACTTTAAGTACCTGGAAGGCTCTGAAAGTTCAGAGAGATCTACAGTGCTCTAGCATACTCCTGGTCTGTGACTACAGTTTGAATCTCAAATCCCTCTTTTAGACCAGAGCAACATTCCTGCTCTATTCATAGTTCTACCTCTATTCATAGTTCTTGCCCTAATAACTTGCTTGTAGGCTCGAATTATGAGCCTAGACAAATGATATATTGTTTCCTTCTTTAATAGATCAAAATCTAATGGACTTCAATTTCTTTATTATGGTAGAAGATAAGTAGGTTGTCTTAATTCCACCCATTCTATCATCTTTGTTAGTCTATTCCATATAGCTTTCCAATCACATTTTTTTTTCTTGAAACTAGACAAGAATTCATTAAATAACATTTAGTGAAGCAATCCAGTGTTTAGCACAGTGCCTGGCACATCTTATGTACTTAATACATGTTTATAGATTGATTGAATCAACATTTTTGTTTAGTCATATGGTAATAATCATCTTTTCAGTGGTCTAAAAATATCAGCAATGAACATTTTTTTGACTATCAACAGAATTTTGTAGTCTAGTAGACATTGTGGGTGAAATACCAAACAGAAAGTGAGGACCATATATTCATTTTGATAAAACTGAATAAAAAGGTACAGAAACACACACAAACATGTCAGTTATATACATAAATTCATATGTATAACCATTTCTAAAGAGAAATGTCATCAAATATAAAATAAAACTTTTTTATCCATAGAGTGAAAACAAGAAATTTGTGTGGATTTAGCAAATATTTTTCTCTAGCTATAAGTCATGGTTCTGACAAATGATGGAATTGGTAAAGTACAAAACAGCATTTCTATTGCCAATGCCCTAAAAGTGATGCTACCATTTACTATTTAAAAGGTATTTTAGTCACATTATATTTGGTTTCTAAAGTTGAATTGCTATAGTGATTATAAGTCAACAGGATCTTCCCCCCTTTCTATGGCTGTGTGACCTTGGGCAAACCACTAAATTCATTTCATTTCCCCAGGCATATTTCTTGGGCCGTAAGTAGCAGAATAGTTGCTGAGCTGGATTGGCAGAAAGGATTTCTTTACACAGAATTCTGTCTAAAAATGAAATCATAGATTCAGACTGTTTCACCACTACCATTCCATAAAAGAGAAATCATTTGAGGCAGCTAGGTGGTGCAGTGGATAGAGCACAAGTCCTGGAGGCAGGAGGACCTGAGTTCAAACCTGGCCTCAGACACTTGACACTTACTAGCTGCGTGACCCCAGGCAAGTCACTTAACTCCAATTGCCTTACCAAAAAAAATAAGAGAGAGAGAGAGAGAGAGAGAGAGAGAGAGAGAGAGAGAGAAAGAGAGAGAGAGAGAATTCAAATCTGTTTCCCAAATTCCCTTATTTCTAAAAGAACACTTTTTCTTTTGTTATATCTCTGCAGCTTTTCTTTTTCCTTTATCCCTCTGGCTAACTACATGTAAGAAGTGTGCAATTTTTTGAGCTCTCGCTTTAGAGATTGTGTACCTTATTCTTTCTTATGATGAAAACAGAGATAGCAAAGCAAGTTTGAGTTTATTTTTTAAAGCAATACCCAGAACAATCTTTCCATGTTTTTGAGTTACTAATGGTGTGTTTATACATGACTGATATAAATAAGGAGGCATACTGTATGAAATGTACATCTGTGGTGTAACTTGGCAGTAAAGCTGCCCACTTCCTGTAGACTTTCCCCAAACTCTACAACTATATATTAGCTAGATTAAAACAGGCCACAGCTTTATTCTGGTATGATGTATACATACTTCTATGTACCCAACCAAAAAGAATCATGTGAGTCTGTGCCAAAAGAAGTTGTAACCTCAAAATGTTCCCATTTACTTTAATTCATTATGGGTACTATCACTAGAAAAGTGGCCATTCCAATTCTTGAAATTTGGCACAATTTCTTGTGCATGCATGCAAATAAAATAGAGTGTGAAAGTTCAATGGCCTGATCTTTTATCATCAAAGATGCTAAATGGGCTTGAAGATATAGTAAGGCATGGCTGGGAAATTCAAGTTAATTAGCTTCCAAGCATCGGGATTCAAATTGGAACCTTGGTATTGGTAAAGAAGTTCCATTGCCATAACTTCTGCTCTTTGGTCACCCTTTCTTCACACCTCAAATTAAATTGTACTTCCAGTATAACTATTATCCTCTTTCATCACTATTATCTATATCTGCCACTCTGCATGACACCCTTTCAAATTTTATTGCCTCCTATATCCTCATTTTATTCATTATTGGAATCCTACCTGCTTCATACTCCTAAATCTCTGGTAAATCTCTTTGATACCAGATATAACCTATATTTGAGAGTGAACAATGCTTATAATCTTTAAGTATTTATTTGACCTTCATCTTTTGTTGTTTTATTTTTTCTGATTACATATGAAAATAATTTTAACATTCTTTTTTAAATTTCCCATTCGTTTTATATCTTGTTATCTCTATCTCTTGTTTGGTCATAAATTCTTCCCTTATCCACAGATCTGACTGGTGAACTATTCCATGTTATCACTCTTTATGTCTAAATTATTTACCCATTTTAACCTCATCTTAGTGTGAGATGTTGATCTATACATAATTTCTTTGATCCAGAAGCAGAAGCCTGATTAAACTCTGATTCTTTAAGGTCGAAAGTCCTGTGCCCCTCCCACACTGGGCCACCACCACTAGATTCAGTCCACTGGTTCAGGACCAGGGCACTTCGCCCCAACTCCAGCAGAGACTGCTTCCAGTTCACCCTGGCTTACCACCAAACCCCTTCACCAGTCTGTGACCAGAACCTCAGAAGCTTCTGGTGCTGAAGATGCTGACAGGCGCTAGAAGCACTGTCTGTTCCTGGCTGGGTCCAGACTGCAGGCTTTGCTGTTCAGCCTGATCAGTAGGTGATTGCAATTGGCCTCTTGCTGAGAAATAGTCTCAGTCAAGGGGCAGCTGGGTGGCGAAGTGGATAAAGCACCAGCCCTGGATTCAGGAGGACCTGAGTTCAAATCCAGCTTCAGACACTTGACACTTACTAGCTGTGTCACCCTGGGCAAGTCACTTAACCCCAATTGCCCTGCTCCCCCCCAAATAGAAAAGAAAGTCTTAGTCTGTTCTTACGTGCATTAGGCTTCTCAGGATTTGTTTGTTTGTTTGTTTTTAACCACATTATTTGGGCGTGAGTAGAAAGGTTTATCTGGAGCTTGTGGGATTCACAGCCTCTCCTCTGCCATCTTGGCTCCGCCCACTATACATAGTTTCTGCCAAACTTTTCCAGTTTTCCAAGCAATATTTGTCAAATAGTGAGTTCTTGTTCCAAAAGTTTAGATCTTTGAGTTCATCAAACCTACATTACTTTGGTTATTTACTACTATGTATTGTGTACCTAATATATTTCACTCATATACCACTCTATTTCTTAGCCAGTAATAGGTTGTTTTTAATGATTACTATGTAATACAGTTTGAGATCTGGAACTGCTAGGCCACTTTCATCCAATATTTTTCACTAACTCCATTAATATTCTTGACCTTTTGTTCTTCCAGATGAATTTCTAATTATTTTTTCTAGTTCTATAAAATAATTTTGGTAGTTTGATTAGTATGACACTGAATAAGAAAAATTATTTACATAGAATTGTCATTTTTATTATATTGGCTCATTCTACCCATGAGCAAATTATGTTTTTTAGTTCAGATCTGACTTTATTTGTGAGAAAGGCGTTTTGTAATTGTGTTCATTTAGTCCTATATTGGACATGATGAGTTAGAAGTGCCTATGGTAAGTCCAAGAGATAGTTTAAGATACATGACTATAGCTTAGGAGAGAGAGCAGCACAAACATATATAAATCACTGTGAACTGGTATGATCCTAACTTGAGACAATGTAAAGCAAGAAGAGAAAAAAAATCCAGGGAAGCACACTAGATAATGGCTAAAGCTAGTGGCTATAACATGGTTGAAAAACCAGCAAAAGATACTGAGAAGGAGCAGTTGGCTACATGAGAAGAGAACCAAGAGAAAGGAGTGCTATGAAATCCCATAGAGGAGATGGTACCCAGGAAGAGGCAATGAGCAACAGTGTCAAATTCTACAGAACAGTCAAAAAGGATCAGAATTTAGAAAAGGTCATTAGATTTGGCAATTAAGGGACAAATGGTGAAGTTTTAGGGAATACTTTCAGTTGAATTATGAGGTTGAGATCCAGCATACAAAGGATCCAGAATAAAATGATAGAAGAGGGCATCATCAAACATAAAAAAAATTTTCTCAAGGAATTTGGCCATGAAGGAGAGTAGTGATATACAGTGTGATAGATTTGGAAGGATCAAATGAAGGTTTTCTTTGAAGAATAGGTACATTTAGGGGACAGGTGGTTGGCTCAGTGGATAGAGTATCAGCCTTGGAGTCAGGAGGACCTAAGTTCAAATCTGGCCTCAGACACTTGACACTTGACTAGCTGTGTGACTCTAGGCAAGTCACTTAACTCCAATTGCCTCACCAAAACAAAACAAAACAAAACAAGACAATACAAGAATAGGTATGTTTAAAGGAAGCAGGGAAGGAGCCAATATATACAGAAATTGAAAGTAAGGGAGTAGGGAGCAAAACAGAGATTTGTTGGAGCAAATTGGGAAGAGATTGGATCAAGGGCACATGTAGACATATTGACTTTGGAGAGTAGAAAGTCTATTTTCTCATCAGAGTCTAGAGTGAAAAGGAAAATGGGGGGGGTGCTAATGTTAGAAGAAAGTGAGACAAGGGAAGAGAGAGGGAAATTTCTGCAAATGGCCTCAGTTTTTTTTTTTCTATCAAATATTGCAGGAAGTTCTCTGCAGAGAGGATGAAAGAGGGAGAAATATGGGGGGACTGAAGAGAGAAGAAAAGGTTTGGAATAATTCCTATGGCTAATGTGGTAGGTACAGAACCAATTAGGGAGGAGTAGTAGGATTGTTGTGATATATCAAGGCCTCATTGGAAATTATATAGCATAAATTTATAGCTACAGTTACCAGGGGTTCATGATTTCCTCCAGTTTGGTCCAGCAGCATTGGAGTAGGAGGAAAGGACGTAGATAGTAAAAAAAAAAAATAATGGGTTTGGGTTTGGCAAGGTGTAATTAGCCACAGAGTAAAGGTACAAGGAATTAAAAATTAAAGGATTGTGTGGAGTTGAACTGGTTTACTAAGGAGTCATATGTAGAAGGAAGAATGTGACACTAGATGACAGGTCATGATGCCCTGAGATAAAGATATTAGAGATCATGAAGAGGATAAGAATACTTTTAGGAAGAATGAGGAATAGGGGAGATAGGAAGATAAAAAATGATTACCATAAAATAAAGAAATTCAGAGTTTTTGAACATGCAAGCAAATCACTTGTGGATAATGGCAAGATCAAGAATATGACAAGTCTTGTATATCACTGAAGTGGAGTCAACGAGTCATCCATAGGAATTGAGTTAGATTGAAGAACCAGACAGTCAGAAAATTTGAGGGAACTTCACATCTATTTTTCAGTTTTCTAGAATTTCTCTTTGAGGTGGAGAGGAATACCATGAACCAAGCACTGAACTCCTTAGAAATAACTGAGACTAAGCTTGGGCCAATATATAATAGCTATATGAATATAGATCAGGTGATAAATTTGGATTGAATTAATCTCAAAAGGTAACAGGTTGGGGCAGCTAGGTGGCACAGTAGATAGAGCACTGGCCCTGGATTCAGGAGCACCTGAGTTCAAATCCGGCCTCAGACATTTGACACTTACTAGTTGTGTGACCCTGGGCAAGTCACTTAACCCCCATTGCCCGCCCCCCCCAAAAGATAACAGGTTGTTGAGTGATGGTGGTATAGTGTTTGGAACTGGCAAAGGAGAGAAAGGAAGAGAATGGACTCTCCCACCCTAATCAGTGAGTAGGGAATATGAGTGAAAGTTCCAATGGTACTGTGGTGAACAAAGCTGCATTAGAGAGGGATCCAGGTCTCAGTGAGTGCCAAAGAAAGGAGAAAGAAAGGAAGACATTTAAGATGAAAATTACTTTGTCTTTTTATGGAACAGGCATTTCAGAGCACCTAGTGGAAGGGTTAGGCCAATCTGGAGTGAGAAATTAAGAAATTAAGATTGAGAGGCCAAATTTAAATATGAGAAAACTGAATATCATTGAATTCTACCTTTGTTTTCTATAGGAAGACAGGTGTTCTACACCTCTTCTACTCTCTAAATACTTTCACTGGCTTTGATTCCCTCTGCCTCACTGGACTTTTCTCTCAGACTTCCTCCTTGCTTATTTATTTTTACCTTCTTACTACTTCTACATGAACTCTTCAATCTTTATAATTAACTGGAGTGTAATGGAATTCCCCTCCCCCTCCTATAATAAGTTGAAAAGCTAGTATTTATAATCTATCTATAAAATGCCTTGGGTAGGAAAACAAGCTTAGCACAAACATACAGAAACTCAGAGATCATAACTACCAGGTCTTAAATTGAACTGCAGTTCTTAGCAAGTCATTGAAGGATCATCCTATAAAAATGACTGTTAAAATGTAAACATTTATATCCTGTAAACATATCTTCTTTGGCACCTATTTATTGCTTGCATTTCTGATTTGAGAGGCTTCCAAAGGACCCTATTTTACAGTTTGGTAACTGCATTTTGAATTGGCAGACCAATACTTCAGTTTCTTTATCTGTAAAATGTGCATCAAAATAAAACCTTCCTATCCTGTCTTATCAGTGGGAAGTTTAAAGAAAGATAATTAAAACTGTAAAAGTGATTCCAGCAATATAAAGTACTATACATATGGAATTTGGTATAATATTATGATTATTAAGTTTGAGATTATCAGGTATTTCGACCATTAATGTGTAGGAAAACATATTAGAAAATATAAGTTATTGCTTCAAAACCTTTTGGAAGTGGTATAGAATCCTTTGTCCATTTCCTTCTACCTTTTAGACGATGAGAAGGAAGACATCACTTTCTATTGCTTCTTTGAGTAGAGGAGATTGAGTTTATGTGTATCCAGCTGCAGATCTTGTAAAAGGACTTGTTGGTATTCGATCTTTTTCATTTAAGCAATACATTGTCCACTTTATTTAATAGTAGTGTAGCATGAATTTCTATTTTTTCTCTTTCTACATAAAATATAATATTTACTTGAGGTTAACACTCCAAAAAACCCCAACATATTTCAATATAAGCAGAACCAGTGAATAGCATATATAAATCTGATTTTACACAAAAAGATTGGTTGATTATCTACTTTTTTTTAAAAAAAGGCCTCTTCACAGAATTACTTTATATAGGAAGTTTACCCACTGCATTCAAAATAGTCTTTTAACAAAAATTCTTTTTGAACATAGCTACTATGTAGCAAAAGGAATTCCTATATTTCAACTTTGATGTTTAAAGATACTTAAATCTGGACACACATAAATTTTTATGCTTGTACAAATATAAGGAAATCTTTGCAAAAGAATATCTTATCTTTATATACCTTGGATATCTTCATTCTTTTCCTTCTTTCTTACCATAAAATAATACAAATTTAGCAAAACATTTTCAGAAGAACAGTTTACATTGCACTTTTGTGTGTTTCCACAAACTGCCACTAATAATGATCAATAGAATTACTTACTTTAAATTACTTTATATCTCCATTTATTTAGAGCTGATTTTTTTTTTTTTTGGTGAGGCAATTGCGGTTAAGTTACTTGCCCAGGGTTAAACAACTAGTAAGTTGGCAAGTGTCTGAGGCCGGACTTGAACTCAGGTCCTCCTGACTCCAGGGCCAGTGCTCTATCCACTGCACCACCTAGCTGCCCCAAATATTTCCCAATAATATTCTTTCTTTTTTTGGGGGGGGGGCAGGGTAATGAGGGTTAAGTGACTTGTCCAGGGTCACTCAGCTAGTAAGTGTCAAGTGTCTGAGGTCAAATTTGAACTCAGGTCCTCCTGAATCCAGAGCCAGTGCTTTATCCACTGTGCCATCTAGCTGCCCCCTAGAGCTGAATATTTTGATAATTTGGATCCTGGTAGATAATTAGTCTTGGATTTGAGACATTGTTTTAAGAAAAAAATATGACCCAGAATTAAAGTTATCCTTGACTTTCCTTCAAAAGCACTAAGTTATTGTTATGTTGATGATATTGTTAATTATCAGTTTCAGGATTGAAGAACAATTTGAAAAGTATCTGGTCTTAAATATTTTGCCTTCATTATTTCTTAGCATTTGAATTGAATGAGGGTGGGGTTACAGGTTGAAGAATTTAGGTTACATCTGGAAAAAAGATGACTGATACACTTAACCCCTCATTTTTCTTTATTAGCATTCCACTACTTAGTTTTTTTGGGGGGGCAGGGAAGGACAAAAGTAGAGCTAACCTATCCCCCTTTCACCATACACACTGAAGTTCTCTTTTGCCAGATCCTTAAATATCATTGGACTGGTTTTCAGCAGTTTCATTTGATCTCTGTGAAACATATGGGAGTATTTGTTTTACAATCTTTATTCAGAATGTAATCGTTTTTTCTGATTGCATATGTTTGGCACTGAGCTTTCTCTTCTAGACAGTGAATGAAGTTTGGGCAGTCTCCAAATCTAAACACACCCTAATTTCAAAAGCCACAATCCTGAGGGCTCAATTCCTGTTTACTGAGGAATTAAAGCCTAGTTAAACCACATCGTTACTAAATATGGTATATCTTAGTGATTTAAAAAAAAAATCTTCATAGTTTATTTAGGGTTATTCACTAGCATCAAGTTCAGACAGTAAAGTTTTTTCATGGAGTAACATATAATATTTACAATTGGTTAAATAGTTCTGGGGCTTCTGTTTCTTTAGATTTATGCTTTAGATAGCAGAGTAGAGGTGTCTTTACATTTTCTATAGTGAATTGAGACAATCATATTTAAAATTGCCTTGAAAAAAAATTTTGTTGTTGTTTGATTTTTATTTCAGTCTATTGTTGTGGTGGTTGTCTTGTCACTTATACATTTGGTCAATGCTTTTTCATTCCCTGAAATTACTAAGGAATTAAATAAGACTTTAGAAATGAAATTGTATTAGAAATAATTTACATGAAGGTAAAGAGGGATAGATAAATGGGGGAGGGGAACCCCACTCCCCTTTGTAATTAAACAGTTCTAATCCAATTTGGGGTGAGGGAGGAGAGCAGGTATGGTAGAGAGAATTAAAGGTCTAAATTTACACTTCTTAGGGTTGGATTTCAGAAGCATGCTTTAGAGCCTTAGTAATCTTTATTTAATGTAGTAGTTGACATCCTATAAACTTTAATCTGAAGTAGAAGGATATAGATCCTGTCACATGATATAGCATCCTCAAAAGGGTATACTATATTACATTAATGAAAATGAATTTGATTAAACCATCTGTGTTCCCATAACTTCCTAGAAGATTTTAATTGATTCATGTTTAAGGAACATTTAATCATCAGTTTCTTCAAACAAATTTGGAAGTATTGACTTTCTCCACTTCAACGGTTCCTAAAACCATACTCTCATATTTCATTGTTTTATCGAGTTGGTTCATGGAAACCTTGCAAGTATGCTTATTTTCAACTGTAAACATACTGAAAGGTGAATTTCAAAACGTCCCTCCCCAAATAGCTTAAGATCTTGAATTAATAACAGACTGAATCTTTGGATTTAATAAAAAACATAAATTATAGTTCTGTCCCCTTTGGGATGAGCTTTGCCACTGAAAATATAAAAAAAATTTTGCCCTTCTTTTTGACCATTGCTCATTTACTTTTAGAGAGGGAACACTGACACTTGCAGAAAATGAAGGTTTAAATGCTTAATGAATCTTTCATAAAGGTGATGCTCTTTTGAGATTTTCAAGTAACTTTCCATTCCATTATTTATTTGAAATTTAAATTTCACTCCTACCCTTGATCAAAAGTGTTGACTTGTTATTAATTTATTTTTAGCCTCACAGTGTGCTTCTTAACAAGTTTATCCTTTGAGAAATGTATAATTTATAAGACTAGTTTATCATTCCATTATAGTATATTGGTGTTTGCTAATTGTACAACACTCACTGAAAGTTCCAATATCACTGTTACTTTTTGTTGGTTTGGGCAAATCAAGTGTTATCTCTGCTATGTTGTCAATTTTCTTTTGAGAAATATCTCCTAAAACAATACAAAGTTAGTTTTTAAAATTAAATCCTACTGAGAAAGATTAATTTATTTCATATTTTGTAGGGAAGAGAATTTTAATTGGATATATGTACATATGTGTAAGTGTGTATACATATACAATCAAAGTTGTCATAAAATTAATTTTGAGATTGTTTTTAGATTTGCACTTTCAAAGAATTAACACTACTTATTACCATTTTAAGAAAGGAATAATATTATGCTTTACTAATGGTAGCTTTTATGGCATTTTATGGAATATATTTAAGGAGTAAAACACAGTTGTTTAGCTGGGAAAAGGATACTAAGCATTATGTTTTCCAGCTGCTTCCTTTTTGGACCCCAAAATTAGTGCCTTCTTTAATGTAGGTTCAATAGATGATAAGAAGTAAATAAGTTAAACTGTTATCATTTTTAAAGCTCTAGGGCCCTCCTTCCTTTTCTTGCCCTCCTTTTGCCTTAGATTAAGAGTCTAATTGCGAAAGGTAATCACTTGCTATTTTCAGCATCACTTCACATTGTAACATCTAGCCTATAGGCAACATATGCTAACACTTATCCCCTTTTTTTTTTCTATGGGGGTCTTTGCTTAGTGAGTGGATCAAAGGAAGATCAGTCAGTTAACTCATGGAATCATAGAATCTCTTACTTGGAAAGGACATCAGTCCATTTACTACAAGCAATTCCTGAATGGAAATCTCTTCTGTAGCATATTCCTGTCTAAGAGGTCACTCAGGTTCTCCTTTAAGAACTATAATGACTGGAATTTCACTACCTATTCAGGTAGTCTATTCTACTTTTGTACAGCTCCAATTATTAGGAAAATTTTCCATATATGAATCTGAAATCTCCTTCCCTGCAACTTCTACTTATTGTTCCACTGTGGAACCAAAAAGACTAAATTTATTATCCATATGATAGTGTTTAATATACTTCAGGATAACTCTACCCCCATGCCCATGCCCTATAACTCATCTCTGTTCTAGGCTAAACATTTCCATTTACCCCAACTTATTTTCATTTCTCAGATCTCCAGTCTCTAAACCTATTATCCTATGAGCACTTACTGCTCACTCTTCTCTGTTTTGTAGCTTTTCAATGTTCTTACTAACAGTAAACAGAACTGACATATAGTATTCAAGGTATCATATTCCTGTGGTATAAAACAGTAGTATTATCACCTCCTGTGTACTCCATGATTCTTTTTTTTTTACATATAAGGTATTTTATTTTTTCCGTTACATGTAAAGATCTCAACTTTTGTTTATACAAGCTTTACAATTTCAGATTTTTCTCCCTCCCTCCCCTCCCTCCCCCCTCCCCTAGACAGCAGGCAATCCAACATAGGTTATATCTATATATCTATATACATATACATATATAGAGATATATAACTATACACAAACATATATTTATATATATACACATAATAACATTAATCCTATTTCTGCATTAGTCCTGTTATAAGAGAAAAAATCAGAGCAATGATGAAAATCCTCAAAATAGGAAAAAAAAACCAGCACCAAAAACAAAAGAAATAGTATGGTTCATTCAGCATCTATACTCCACAGTTCTTTTTTTTCTCTTGGATTTGGAGATCCTCTTCTATCATGAGTTCCCTGGAACTCTTCTGTACCATTGCATTGGTGAGAAGAATATAGTCCATCACAGTAGATCAACACTCAATGTTGATGATACTGTGTACAATGTTCTTCTGGTTCTGCTCATCTCACTCATCATCAGCTCACGCAAGACCCTCCAGGTTTCTCTGAACTCCTCCTGCTCATCATTTCTTACAGCACAATAGTATTCCATTGTATTCATATACCACAACTTGTCCAGCCATTCCCCAATTGATGGGCACCCCCTCAACTTCCAATTCCTTGCTACCACATAAAGAGCAGCTATAAATATTTTTGTACATGTGGGTCCCTTTCCCCTTTTCATGATTTCTTTGGGAAAAAGACCTAAAAGTGGTATTGCTTACTCCATGATTCTTAAGGGAAATGACCATATTTTATATTAACTTTGTTATCACTCCAACAACTAATACAGTACTCTGCGTACAGTAGGTTTTTAATAAATGTGTGTTTGATGGTTCAGAACACCGCACTTCCTAAGATTGCATTCAGTTTTTGCTAATGTATATTGTATTCAGTTTCTAGCTATACTAGATCCCTGGATTTTTTTAATATGAACTATTAATTTGCTGTTTCCCCATCCTCTTGTTATATTGTTGCACTCTATCCACTGCACCACCTAGCAGCCATTTATTTTTATTATAATTTCATTATATTGGACTCAGATTTCATTCCATTCTGTTGACATCTTTAAAAAATCACCCTGTTATACAGTGTGTTAGGTATTCTTCCCAGATTAATCTTGTTCACAAATCATAATCATTTATTCTGTTATTTATCCAATTGACTGATAAAAATGTAGATTAAATGAGATATTTGGAAAGAACTTATTAGCAAAGTGCTTGGCACATAGTAGACAATATTGTTTTCTTCCTTCCTTCTTTCCTTCTGTTCATCCTCCCTCCCTTTCTTCCATACATTTATGCTTTATGAAAATAGGGCCAAGCACAGGTCTCTGGAGACCAAGAATTGAGATGTTTCTCTAGGTTGATATTGATCCATTAATTACTACTTTTTTCAGGGTCAAGTAATTAAAAATTCTTTTAACTCACATCTCTTCAATGCCTTTTTTTGTCTGTTTGTTTTGTTTGTTTTGTTTTGTTTTTTGTTCAGGGCAATGAGAGTTAAGTGACTTGCCCAGAGTCACACAGCTAGTAAGTGTCAAGTGTCTGAGGCCAAATTTGAACTCAGGTCCTCCTGAATCTAGGGCAGGTGCTTTATCCACTGTGCCACCTAGCTGCCCCACTTCAATGCCTTATTAATATATTTCAGCAAATCAATAAACCACATCTATAGCATCCTTCTAATCTAGCAGTTTAATAAATGTTGGAAAGGGTTTTTTTCCACTTTATATTGACTCCAAACCTTCTTTTTTGGTATTTCTATCTATTGCTCCTAGTTCTACCTCCAGGATAAATCAGAGTAAGTCCAATCTTACCTGATCACACTTCAAATGCTTAGAAAATTAGGGACACTAGAATCTTCTAAAGTCTGCCAGACAGTTAGCATTTATTAAGTGTCTACAAGGTATCAGACACTGTAGTAAATACTGAGAATACCAAGAAAGGCAAAAACAAAAAAATCCCTTCCTTCAAGGAGTTCACAGTATAATGTGGGAGATAATTTGCAAAGGACTATGTAAAAATAAGATATATACAGGAACAATTGGGGGTAGTCTTCTTCAAGAGAAGGCACTAACTGTAAGGGGGGACTGAAAAAGGCTTCTTGCAGCAGATGGAGTTTTCTCCATGCATCATGTGAACATTGAATTATTTCCTCACATTTTTGTAGCTGTATAGATTTGTTTACCTTTTTCATTTAAAAATCATACCCAGTTCTGTTTTTATCAAGAGGAATGTTTTAAAATAAAGCTTATTGTTAAATGTGCTTTTTCTTTCATGAAGGAAAATATGCAGCTTTATACCATGTTATGTAAATCATTTTCCTTAGCTTTTTGGCATACTGCTTCACATGTTTTTCATTATATTTTTTCTGTTGTCTTACATGATGTATAGTAGTAGCCATTTATAAGTCAATTATAAATGAGGAGGCAGATCTTCCAGGCAGTTTTAAAACATTTTTCTTTGTCATTAAAGCTCAGGAACTTGATTGCTACATTTTGGGGCAAGTTAAATTTTGGATTTCTCTCCAGTGGAATCCTATGGATGCTATTGCTCTTCTTTTTTACCTACTCTTGATGTTTCAGGCATTTTCCTTTTATTATATTCTAAAATATTATATTTAGTTGCTTTGTTTTACCATTTTTATGGAAATAAAAAATAATATACTATATCAGTATAGAAAACACACTACAAATTTTTCCTAAATGAAAGAAATATGACCATGTTTAACATGATTGTACATATATAACCTATATCAGATTGCTATCTTGGGGAGAAGAGAGGAAAAGAAAGGAGAAAGAAAAATTTGGAGCTCAAAATTTTACAAAAATGAATGTTGAAAGCTATCTTTACATGTAATTGGAAAATAAAATACAATATTATTAAAAGAGATAAGACCTTTATAATATGCTTATTTTTATATTATTTCCCTTGACAAAGACAGAATTTAGCAGTAGTTTTCTAATAAAGAAGGTAAATAAATCAATACAGCTAGAGAAAAGTGAAGTGATAATTCACTATTTACTTGTTGAATGAAAAAAAACCGCATCTCTGCAAAGAAGTAATGTCAGTAATGTTTTGATTTTCTCATTGAGTTGTATTCATTTTTAGTTGCTTTGGTTTGGAAAGACCTCATTTATTTTTGCTGTTGAGTCATTAAAGTTGTATCCCCATTTGGGGCACTCTTTGCAAAGATATCAGAGTGGCTTGCTCTTTCTTTCCCGTGCTCATTTTGCAAATGAAGAACTGAGGCAAACAGGATTAAGTAACTTGCCCAGGGTTACTCAACTAGTAAGAGTCTAAGAATTTCCTTTCTCTTCTTCTTCAACCCCTCCCTTTCATTTTTCCTTGTCATTGTAATTGTCTCAATCCTTTTCCCTGTCTTAATATAACTTGGCATAAATATAACTATATATTCATCTATTTTACTGAAGTTCCTCTGGTATTATAAAAGGACTATGCGATTTTTTTATTGATCCTCAAGTGCCAGTTTTGATTCTCTGATCTTTCCATATCTTATTTGAAAATGAGGACCATTGGTACATCTTAGTGAACAACTCCACAAATTCCTACTTCCATGCTTCATTATTCTGTGAAGTTGACTATATGTTCTCTAAAGATGTTCAAGTGGGTACAATAATCTCATAAAGTTCTGCAAAGCTACAGGATCTTTGAATATTGTCCTAGAACAGACTGGATCTTTTGTCTGAACATGCCGTTCACCAGAAGATTGGCCAGTAGGTAATGACTTTTTTTAACTATCATGCAACTCCTCAAGTAAACAAAACAATATAAAAATTGTCCTTCAGTCTTATGTAGCCTTCCTCTACTTCCACAGTGATGATGAAATAGTGGTGGAAAAGGTCTCAAAGGAAGTGAAGAATCACACATATGTTAAGATCATCTATAGTCATTAACTTTGGGTACTTTTAAGGTGAGATCTTTGTCCCACAACCAAAAAGTTTGTGTGATACTGGAGGAAATGAACCACATCTATTCACATTCTTAAAATAAGAAAATGAAAAAGGAATATATAAAGAAGTTCCGGACAAATGGGAAGAATGTTTCACTAACTATCCTTGGACAGGTTAATAAAGGAGTAGGTATAGTTGGATATGTCTGAAAGTGACAAAAGATATTTTTCATGAAGCATTTGGTCATCTCATTCTGCAGTGTTCATAAGTTTAAGCAAACATCACCATTGAAAAATCTATAACAATGTATTTTGCAAAATCTAGATAAATACATTTTATGCTGGATTTGATTGGACCCTCTACATTAAATCATTACATGCCTCAGTAATAAGTGACATCAGCAGGATTGTGGGAATAAGAATGGCCAGCAAAAATATGTTGTAAATAAGTTTAGGGATTAATAAACTGAGGATATAAGAATCTTGTATGCACCTAAAAAACTGCTATACCATGAAAACATTATTCACGGGCTGTGTCAGAAGGTTCTGACCATGTCAAACAACATCACACACCAAAAAATTATATTGATTGGATCTTAATGGCTAGGAAATAACTGGTTCCCACCCTGGGAATCAGTTTTGAATCAGATATCTCTGGGCAGGCAGATCTTAAACTACCTAGAGTAAAGGTCAAAATGAATACCAAACTAGAAAAAGGATTAGAAAATGAAGACCCAGTGTACAATTAAAATTGCTCGAGCCAGTCATATTTAAATAAGGTATTTACTTTGAAAAATTAAAACTAGGTCAAAAAAAGATAATTGACTCTGATTACTATTACTATTGGATAAAGAGGTTTAACCAGTTTAAATAATTAATACATTAAGAAGGCCCAGAAAATGCCTTGGCCAAGAAACATTTCCTCTCTTGGCTAAGCATAACAACATAGAAAACCAAAGTCAGAACTAACATAAAACAAGCGCATTCACAAAGCATCATAATTGTTGATAATAGAAAATTCTTAGCAGTGTTTGAAATATAGTAGAGTGGATAACAATCCCTTAGAAAGCCTGATCATCCTGAAAGCATTTATAGATGAAACTGCAATGAGGACAACAAATAGATAGGAAAATTATTAAATCTGCCAGCATCACTGAAACAATATAATTTAATTATAGGTGATGGTGGGACCCCCAAAATTAGACATCAACTCAGTAAATGGTGGACTTTATATGGCACTTAAGAATAGGAAGTAAGTTAAAAGAGGCTGAGTCCAATGATTTGTACCTACAAAATAACTCCTTGCTGAATGTAACACAATTTTAATGGCATTGAATCAGTTTTCAAAATATTCTAAAGAGGGGATAATTTCTAAAAGAATAGAAAAAAAATCAGAGATTGTGTTTTTACTCTCCAAAACAATGATCAGAGTGAAATCATTAACTATTGATACTTTTGTCTACGTTCTCATTACCATAAAATTAAAAGACTGGTTTGTTTATATATTGAACATTCCTTAATGAAAATATGCAAAAGGAAAAAGGCAGGCTTTCAGAGTTAGGTTTCTATAACAGATCACATATTCAGTCATATAGATAACTGAGAGGTCTAAAGAGGATATAAGATACCACTATGTTTTAATTTTTGACTGAATAGCAAAAATTTTTGAGTTGGGGGAGAAGAGGATAATTTTGTCAACTGCATTGAAAAAAAACATTTCTTATGCCCATGTTAAAATCTACAAAAATATGCAATATATCCAACCCAAGAAATAACTTTATTCAGTGATCTCTGATTCCTCGTATCAAATAAGGCATAAACCAGGAAATACATATTGGACTAAAGTATATGCTGGTGTTGTAGAATTTACATATTCCATAAGTCAAAATTGATATAATATTCCATATTAATGACAAGGTCATCAAATGCTTCTTTTTCTAGATGATATTATGCTGATGGCATGAAGCTCTGATATATTATACAGCCTTATCAGTGGTTGTGAGATCCACAGCTACTCAGAAGAAAGGAACTTAATAATAATAATAAAAGAAGATGCAATGTTTCTGTTGTATTTTATAATAAGCAGTTAATTATCTGCCTATTGAGCTAGTTCAAAAGTTCCTAGTGATTTTGGATCAGGCTCCAGAAAAGGGAAAGTGAACTGGGTCTAGAGATAATTTGAAGATGGAGATTGGACTAGATTGTATTTTTTAAATTCTGTAACTCCAGGGCAACTAGCTGTTTCAGTAGTTAGAGCACTAGGTCTGGAGTCAGGAAGACCTGAGTTCAAATCTGGCCTCAGACACTTAGCTATGTGACTCTGGGTATGTCACTTAACCCTATTTGCCTCACTTTCCTCATCTATAAAATAAGTTGGAGAAGGATATGGAAAATCAGTCCAGTATCTTTCCCTAGAAAAACCCAAAAGAGGATATGAAGAGTCAGACATGGGATAATTTGGAGCCAAGATGGCAGAGGAAAAGCAGTGACCTCTCGAATTCATGACATGATGACTCAACAAACCTCCAAATAATGACATAGAGCAATCCCTGGAGCAGAATGTGCTGAGATTATTTTCTAACCAAGGACAGCTTGGAAGGTCATAAGGAAGGAGCTGCTGTGCCAAGACAGGAGTGGAACTCAAGTGCCACAGTTGCGCTGACACAGATCCAGTCCCAGGAAGGCTTTGCCAGAGAAAGAGACCCCCCACAGTCTCTGAATCAGCTGCAGCACCAATGTCATCTGGAACTAAGCTCACTGTCTGTTGAGAGGACTGAGCCTTTGGCAGGGGGGAGATTACAGGGGTCTCTGCTGATGCTGAGGCAGAACTTGGATTTTTCACCCCTGCTGGGAACCAGGAGGTAGACTTGAGTAGCAGTGGCCCAGGTGGGGGAGGGGTGCAGGCTCATCAGAGCTGACAACCACAACACACAAAGCTGGATGATTAGCAAGTTGGAATGGGGTTATCTATATACCAGAGGACAGGCCAAACAAGTGAAGAACCTGACCCTCCTTAAGTCCTACCAACTGGGACCTCCTGAACCTTGGGACAGTGCAGCCTGGAAACAATGCCACACTTTAAGGAGCTAAAATTCAAGTAAAAGGGGAAGGCAAGATGAGCAGACAGTGAAAGGTGAGGACCATAGAAAGTTTCTTTAGTGACAAGAAACATCGAGGTGAACCCTCAAAGGAGGATGGCAACATCAGGGCCCCTATATCTAAAGCTACCAAGAAAAATACAAATTGGTCTCAGGCCATAGAGGTGCTCAAAAAGGACTTTGAATGTAAAGTTAGAGAGGTATAAGAAAAAATGGAAAGAGAAATGAGGGTGATGCAGGAAAGACATGATAAAAAAAGTCAACAACTTGAAAATCCAAATGGAAAAGGAGATCCAGAAGCTCTCTGAAGAAAATAATTGCCTATGGATTGAACAAATGGAAGCTAGTGACTTTATGAGAAACCAAGACACAATAAAGAAGATCCAAATAAATAAATAAATTAAATAGAGGACAATGTGAAATATCTTTTTGGAAAAACTGCTGACCTGGAAAATAGAGTCAGGAGAGATAATTTGAAAATTATTTGTCTGCCTGAAAACCATGATCAAGGAAAGAGCTTAGAAATTGTCATCAAAGAAATTGTGAGGGAAGATTTCCCTGATATTCTAGAAGGAGACCGTAAAATAGAAATTGAAAGAATCCACTGATCACCTCCTGAGAGAGATCCCAAAAGGAAAACTCCCAGGAATATTATAGGAAAATTCCAGAGCTCCCAGGTCAAGGAGAAAATATTACAAGCTGCCAAAAAGAAAGAATTCAAGTACTGTGGAGCCTCAGTCAGGATAGCACAAGATCTAGCAGCTTCTACATTAAAGCACTGCAGGGCATGGGAAATGATATTCCAGAGGGCAAAGGAATTGGGATTACAACCATGAATCACCTACCCAGCAAAACTGATCGTAATCTTTCTGAGGAAAAATGGGACTTTGATGAAAAAGAGTACTTTCAGGTATTTGTGATGAAAAGACCTGAAGTAAATGGAAAATTTGACTTTCAAATACAAGACCCTAGAGAATGATAAAAAGTTGAGTTAGGTGACATGCCTGGGGTCGTGAAGAAGGTGGGTGTCTTGTGTCTGAGGCTGGATTGGGGTTGGGGTCCTCCTGGGTCCAGGGTGGATGCTTTGTCCACTGTGTCACCTAGCTGCCCCACGATGCCATCTTTAGGGTAAAATTGAGGGGTGAAGGGAATGCACTGGGTGAGGGGGAAGGGCAGAGTTAGCATGGGGTGAAATCCCACATAAATGAAACAGGAAAGGGCTTATGGAGTGGGGAAAGAGATGTGAGAGGAGCAGGGTGGTAAATGAACTTTACACTCATCATAATAGTCTCATAGTCCTTAATCTCATCAGAGTTGGCTCAAGGAGAGATTAACACACAGCCAATGGGGTAGAATAATCTATCTAACCCTGCAGGAAAATAGGAGGGTAAGGGGATAAAGAGAGAGGGGCAAAAGAATGGAGGGAAAATTGGGGGAGGGGACAGTCAGAAGCAAATCCCTTTTGAGGAGGGATAGGATGAAAGAAGGTAGATAATAGAGTCAATATCATGGGCAAATGAATAGGATGGAGGAAATAATTAAGTTACAATAGTAATTGTGAAAAAGAGAAAAGGGGGAAAATTGTATAAAACCTATTTATAGCAACTCTTTGTGGTGGCTAAGAATTGGAAATCAAAGGAATGTCCAGCAATTGGGGAATGACTGATGAAGCTGTGGTATATGATTGTAATGGAGTGTTATTGTGCTGTGAGAAGTAATGGGCAGGATAATTTCAGAGAAACCTGGAGAGACTCATATGAACTGATGTATAGTATAGTGAGCAGAACTGGGAGGACACTGTGCATAGTGACAGCAGTATTGTTCTATGAGCAATTGTGAATGACTTGATTACTCTCAACAATGCAGTGATCCAAGATGGTCCCAAGGGACTAATGATGAAGCATGCTATCTACTCTCAGAGAAAGAACTTATATTGATTGAACACAGACTTAAAAAAAAAGAGCAGTTATGGATTATATGTATATAACCTATGTCAGATTGGTTGCTGTCTTGTGGAGGGGGGAGGAAAGGGAGGGAGGGAGAAAAATTTGGAATTCTAAATCTTATGAAAATGAATGTTGAAAACTACCTTTACATGTAACTGGAAAAAATAAAATAAATGGAAATTTAAAAAAAAATTAAATTAAAAATAAAAAACAGTCAGACATGACTGAACAACAATAAAGCACTTCTAGTGATTCCCAAGCTCCTCCTGATCCCAAATATCATTTTTCTAAAGCCAGTATCTTTCCAGTATTTCTATATACCTGTCATTTATGGAGTTTTATGGTCTCTGAAGGATAAAAATTTCAGGTAATCAATCAATCAAATAATCTAAAAGAAGAGGTAAAGATAGGTATAATTAGGCTATTGCATATTAGTAGTAGTTTTACTAAGCAGAAGTTGGAAAAAGATAATATAATGATTGTTCATACTGATAAAAAATATCATCTCATCATGTAGTGAAAGTAGATAACATATGGACATCCTAGTTGTTTCAGTGCTATCCATGGAATATTAAAAGAAATAGAGAAAAGCTACTATCATTCTTTATAGAAAGACATAGACAAGGCTTTACAGAATCACAGAATTAAAAAGTACGATTGGATAAAACAGCTACATTCATAATGGTAGTAATAGCATTGATTATATGACAGATAAATATACACACACACACACACATATATATAGTGATATCATCTCATTAAAAAATATTCTCCATTCAGCCATGCAGATCTCTTTAGACAAAATTCACTTTTGTTTTTCAGAGGAATCATCTATCTGTTCTTGTACATTTCAGCATTTCAAAATAATCTCAGCATTTCTTAAACTGAATTAAACATTTTTTTCCAGGCCTATGAGGGTTAAGTGACTTGCCCAGGGTCATAAAGCTAGTAATTGTCAAGTGTCTGAGCCCAGATTTGAACTCAAACCCTCCTGAATCTAGGCCCTGTGTTTTATCCACTGTACCACCTAGCTGCTTCTTAAACTGAATTAATCTTAAAATTTTAGTCTACAGCAATCTAACATGATCCTATCTCTGAACTCTGAAGCAGATTCATGCTGAATACATAATGCACTTCAGACTATTACCATCTTCCCCTCCTCATTAAACTTGCCTTGTCTACTTTCTCTCAAGGTTTCTGTAATTTTAACATTTATAACCAGTTTCTTCTTATTGATTAGATTCATATCCAAAAAAGTAGTTCTACTTTTTTTCTTCTATCTACCACCATTTGTGGAAGGTAGGTAGCACAGTGGATAAAGCACTGGCCCTGGTATCATGAAGACCTGTGTTCAAATCTCACCTCAGACACTTACTAGCTGTGTGACCCTGGACAAGTCATATAACCCCAATTACCTTAAACATCTGGGTCATCTCTAGCTGTCCTAATGAATATCTTGCCACTGGACCCAGATGGCTCTGGAGGAGAGACTGAGGTTGGTGACCTTGTACAGCCCTCCACCCTCTCACTTAAAACCAATTCACTTCAAGTCATTACATCTGTCTTGGTCCTCTTCAAGAACAAAGGACAAACAACAACAATCTGCCACCATTTAAGAAGATAATAATTATCATAAGAATAGTGATGATACCTTAGTTTGTAAATTGTTTAACAAAAATTATTTCATTTTATCCTCACAGTAACTATGAGAGGGAGGTGCTATTATTATCCCCATTTTACAAATTGGGAAACTGAGCCAGACAAAAGTTAAGTGCCTAGGATCATACAACTTGTAAGTGTCTAAGGGCTGGATTTAAACTCAGATCTTCCTGATTGTAGAGAAAGACATGGCAAACCACTCTAGTATCTTTGCCAAGAAAATCCCAAGTGGGGTCACAAAGAGTCAGACATGACTCAAATGACTGAACAACAACTTCCTGACTCCAGGTGCAGTACTGTATCTGCTGCAATATCTAGCTGCTTAAAGGCAAGCCAAAATTTTATCAGTTTTTTTTTAAATTTCATCCGAGTTCCTACAATGTTTAATATTATAGTCCTTTGTGTACATATGATTGTGTGTGTGTGTGTGTGTGTGATTTCTCTTACTGGAACGTAAGCTTCTTGAGGTTGAGTCCCTAACATATTCATGTTTGTATTTTTTCAAGTGACTATTACAGTTCTTTGCTCCTGGTAGCTATGTGGTAACTATGTATTGGATTAAACTGAAACTCACCTAGAAAGAGAAAAGGGATATTAATATATTTGGTGGTTCCAGGGTATTGTTTTTATTAGTGATGATGATGATGATAACACTTCAATGACCACAGATATTAGCTTTGATCCCTGCAGCTTTCACTTTTCTTTTCATTGCATTTCAAATCTTAAGTGAAAGCTTAACATAGTAATGGAAAGACTTGCCTACCACTACTTTTATTGCAACTCTCCTTTGGTCCCTAAGAGACCTCCAAGAGAACATTTATTGAGTGTCCCTATGTGTGTGGTAGTGGGTTGTTTATACAATCCATGTCTGTCTCCTTCTGGCACTGTTTTTAGGTCTTTACAGAAATTACTATTCTTCCTTTCAAACTGCCTTTTGCTTTTCTCTTTTGAGAAGTATAGTAAAGTTTATAACTTGGTAGGGCATGGAAATTGTTTCTCCCACATTCTCTCCTTACTAACACTTCTACTTTCTTATGGTGAATGACTTGTTCTGATATCTGTTTCTTTAATTATTACAATGAGTATTCTGATAGCAATTAAGCCTTAAAGATAATAGCCAATATTAAAACAAAATTATTTTTCGCCAACAACACCAAATAGCCATGGAATCTAAGAAATAATATACTGCAACTAGCTAATGTATGTACAATACTTTGTAGAGCTAAGGTTGGTAAATGGAATCAACTCCAGCATCTTGGAACTTGGATCTATGATATACTAGGCGTTTCATATATGTAACTTTAGGGTTTTATAGATATGATTTGACCAGAGAACAATCATATTATCCTGGGATGTTATTTTAATATTAAACTAGTTATTTAACCTGCATTTTTGGCTAAAAATACCAGTAATATTTTGGAAAGTAATGAGTGCTAGAATGTTTAAATATTATGTTTGAAGAAAGCATCCCTTTGTTATTTCCTTGTTGTTCTATAATTTACACAATAAATATATGAATTCACTAGGCAACAGACTTATGATGATGATAAATAACCAGGCTTCTAAGCAAGGATGCCCAACTCTAATCATGATTTCCTTAAATAGTGGTCACATTTAGAAAGTTAAATGTTTCCAGATGGTGATCTGTGTACTTTTGGCTCAACATTGCTGGTAGCATACATGCTTGCCAATATGGGGTTAAGTGATGGATATTCAATTCCAATTTTCTGGAAAAAAAAGCTTTCAGCCAATGGATAAATAGTTTAGTCTTCCATATAGTAGATGGGACCACCATTTTGAAATTTCATATAAGCCAAGACATTTATAAATCTATAATATTTATTATTTTCTGCTGGGTCATGGAGGGGGAAGAGTTCAGATACTAGGTTGTGTACCTTGTAGCTCCTAAAAATTGCATATTATCTACTGAAAATTAATTTCTGTGATTAGAGAAATTACCGCATGCCCAATATTATATAGGTACCCTCCAATATTACAGTGGCTTTTGTTATAGAAGTAGATTATTTGGAACTCTTGATATTTTTTCCTATAGAAATTATATAAATGATGGCTATAGCTCCAGACAATCCCACAGAATCCTGCCATCATACTTGTACTAGAGAAATGATGTAGTATATTTGGAGTCAGGAAGACACTATTTCAATTTCTGCTTCAGATAATTGGGTAATCCTGGGTCAGTTGCTTAAACTTTTTCAGTCTTAGTTTTTTTGGTTTTTTTGTTTTTGTTTTTCATCCATAAAATGGGGGGAAATAACAGCACTTCCCTCCATCGCTGGGTTGTGAGAATTATTATTTATAATACTAACCTAAAGTGCTTAGTAAACCTTAAAATGTAGTAGAAATGTTAGCTATTATTTTTATTGTTATTGTAATCATCATGTATAGTACTGTTTTTGATAGGATGTTTGTTCTTAATGCTGTCTTTAATTCCTGAAACTATTTTTGGCTTTTCGTTTTTTATTGAAAGCATTTTCATTGATGTATTTTCTTGTTATATCACCTTTATTTCTGAATATATTCTGTACCTAGGGGAGCTTTACATGAAAGGATCGATGAAATGTATTTGTTAACTGCTTACTTTGTTCCCCAAACTATGGTAAATGCTGAGGTATACTTAATTAGAAGCAAAGGAAGTCTCTTTTCCACAAGGAATTTAAAGTATAAGAGAGGAGAGGATACATATAGGAGAGTGATGTCCTTATAAAGGAGTTTTGGTTTGTAATAGTAAGGAAGGTTCTTATGAGTAGCAATGGTAATATTGATTATATTATGTTGCTGACACTGGAAAACAGGGATGAAATGAGGGGCAGAGAGTTACAAGTATCAGCAAGGTAGCTTGTGAGAAGTTTAGTAGGAGAATAAAATGACACCTAGTTGAAGCAGCCAGACCATAATCTTTGGCTACATGTAAACCACTCTCCAAGTAGGACCTGGGAACATTGAGGCAAGAATTTCAAAGCTGAAATAATAACAACAATAATAATAATAGCCAACAATTTTTATAAAGAGATGAGAAAAAAATTCAAAAGCACTTCAACAAATCCATAATCCTCCACCTCTTTAAAGAAGAGAAAGAAGTATATTTTCTCTTCTCATCAAGAATAAGCATAATTATAATAATTATTAGAGTTTTTGTTTTCCTTTTTAAATATTATTGAACATAATATTTTCCTGGTCTTGCTTAGTTTACTTTACATCAGTTTTTATGTCCTTTCTTGTATCATAACTTAATCAACCAGTATCTGTTTGTCAGGATTCTATTTTGTTTTCGGTTCTTTGCTTCCAGAAAAAAAATGTTTTTGCAAATATTTTGGTATATAGGGGACTACTCTTTCTGTATTTGACCTCCATGGGATTTCAGTCCAGCAGTGAACTATCTGGGTCAGAGGGAATGGACATTTTAATCACATTCTTAGCATAATTCCAAATTGCTCTCCAGAATAAATGAATCATTTTACATTTTCAACAATGGCATATTAATGTGGTTGATATTGATCCCATTTTTAAATTATTTTGATCAATTATAAAATTGTGAGATGAAACCTCAAAGTTGTTTTGCTTTACTTTTCTCTCATCACAGATTTAGAGAAATCTTTGATATGACTTTGTTGTTGTTCCTATTTTTGACCACTAATTTTTGGGGGAATGGCTCTTCTTATATATTGTAGTAGTTCTCTACATATTTTAAATAGCAGAATTTTATCGAAGATAATTAGGGCATGGGGGCAGCTAGGTGCTGCAGTGGATAAAGCACCAGCCCTGGATTCAGGAGTACTTGAGTTAAAATCTGGCTTCAGACACTTGACACTTAACTAGCTGTGTGACCCTGAGCAAGTCACTTACCCCTCATTACCCTGCCAAGAAAAAGAAAAAAGAAAAAAAAAGATAATTAGGGCAGTTTTTTTCCTCCCTTTTCTAAACATCACCTTTGTTATCCTAGTTCCATTGATTTTTTTAAAAGTAAAGCTTTTAAATTTAATGTCATTGATATTATCTATTTTATCTTTTTTGATAGCTTTTACTACAACTTTGTTTAAGAATGCTTTCTGAGCCATAGATTTGAAAGACATATAACTTTGAAAGGAACAAATGATTATTCTCCTGAATTTTTCAACAATTAATCAAATGAATGAATAAATCAATATTTAAATAACAACAAATATTTAACAACTAAATGAAAATAAAATCTTTAACATTTAGATATATTCCTAGTGAAGCCTTCCTAGGTAAATCATCAGACTCGTTTTGTCTTGGTGTAAGGAAAATAGTGCTGAACTATTAGAGATGTCCCAAAGTGGACTGCCTTGAGCATTAGTATATTTTCTTTCCCTTTATGCCTTTAATTGAAGGGTGTCATGTTAAAGTTGGAGAAGGCAATGATGTAGATGGCATAGGATGGCATAGATAGTTTCCTGAGGTCCCTTCCTACTCAGATATTCTTGATTCTGAAATGGCCTACAAAAATGTTTCAATATCTATTGAATTGCCATCTTATATTTTTAACACATGCATTTAACTTTCCACAGATTTATATAATACCCCTCCTATTTCTTCAAATCTCCCATACCACTTCTTGACCTCCACCTACAAAAGCTTAATTTCTTGACTCATTTTTTTTTATGAAGGAAGCCTAGAATATTTACTGTGAGCTCCTTTTTAAAGCTTTTTTTTGCTCATTTCACAGACCTTCCTACTTACCTCACAGCCCTATGACATCATCCCCTACTGTTTCAATCATTATTTTGGTGTCTGATAAAGTGGCACTCTCACTAAAGCCAAATCCTCTACATGTACCCTTAATTCCATCCCTTCCCATGCAGTATCACATATTGTCCCCTCCCAAATAATTAGATCTCCAACTATTCTCCGAATCTTTCATACCTCTTTATATATATATATATATATATATATATATATATATATACTTCTGTTATATATTTACACAATAAATATAATAATAATAATAAATGTGATATAATAATAATAGCTAGCATTTATATAGTCTTTTAAGGTTTGCAAAGTGATTTATAAATATCTCCTTTAATCTCACAACAACCCTGGGAAGTAGGTGCTATTATTAGCCCCATTTTACAATTGAGGAAACTAAGGCAGAGGTTAACTGACTCACCCAGGGTCGCATACCTTATTACTATCCGAGACCAAATTTTAACTTCCTGACAATAAGGTCCCCCATTCTTATCCATCATACTACATAGCTGCCTCTGCCCACATTTACCTTGGGGTTCCACTGTTAAGAAATAGGTCCTGTAAAGGAAATGAATGTATTTTACTTCTGTCTTTGTATCCTCAGAGTTTAAAACAGTCCCTGATACATAGGGAGAACTTATTGCTTTTTGATTAATTGATTGAGCCTCTACCCCAGTCCTATAGTTTTATATCCCTCATAGTACTAAGTGTAGTCCTTGGAAGATCTCAATAAATGTCAGTTTATTGATTATAAGTGATCAAAACTCCATAAAAATTTATGGCAAAAATAGAAAAGGGCTTATTGGCCCTTTATCTTAATTCATTCTGGCACTCCTATGCACCAGGTTTCAAATAATATAAGCATAGTTAACAAGCATCAAGAACAGCACCATAAGTGATAGGATAGAGTTTGGTGTCTCACACTTCCTTCAGGGAAGATGTGAAAAATAAATGAAGTGTTATAGAACTACCTTATGAAAACAGGCATAGGAGTTAACCCAACAGATCTTGTATACTGCTAGCTTTCAAAGATGTTCAGTATAGCTGGGTCAATAACTTATTTTAGAGACAGAGCAAAGATGGTGAAGGGAAGGCAGTGACTTGCCTGAGCTCTGCCCAAGATCCCTCCAAATACCTTCAAATAATGCCATAAGACAGTTCCTGGAGTAGCAGAACCCATAAAAGGACAGGGTGAAATAATTTTCCAGACAAAGACAACTAAGAATGTCATCAGGAAAGGTTTGTTGTACCAGGGTGAGGAGTGCAATGCAGCCTAGCACAGGCCACACAGGCATAGTTCCAGCCCCAGCAAAGATCCAATCCTAGCACAGACTCAGTCCTAGTGAACCAAAACCAGGCATTGGAAGCCTCTGAATCAGTGGCAAAATTCAACCCACAGACAGTAAGGGGGTCAAGCAACTGGCCAGAAGGAGATTACAGTGGTCTCTTTGCTAGCACTGAGGCAGGACTCTTGTTTTGTGCATACTCAGATCTAGGTCACAGTCTTGGGTGTGTGTTCCAGGAAGGAGAGGAGCACAAACAAGAGCTTTCAGCCATAGTGGAGAAAGTTTCATAGTTCCAGGGCAGGAAAGCAGGCCTATGGTTTCTTGCAGACCAGAGCACAGGCCAGGAGAGTAGTAAACATACCTTTCCTTAAATCATACCACCTTGGAAGAACTAAGGACTTAAAAATTCCTAAAAATATCTCTGAGCTCAAACTCCCTGAAGCTTGGGACAGTGTGCCTTCCACCCTGGGAAACAGTGCCTTACTTTAACAAAGAGTTACAAGAAATAGGCTGGGAAAATCAGCAAACAGAAAAAATGCTGACCATAGAAGGTTTCTATAGTGACAAGGAAGATCAAAATACACCCTCTGAAAAAGATATCAAAGTCAAAGCTCCTACATCCAAAGCTTCCAAGAAAAATTTGAATTGGTCTCAGGCCATAGAAGGACTCCAAAAGGACTTTGAAGATAAAGTAAGAGAGATAGAGGGAAAAAATAGAAAGAGAAATGAGAATGATATGAGAAAATCATGAAAAAAAGCCAACAGCTTGGTAAAGGAGACACAAAAAAAAAATACTGAAGAAAATAACAACTTAAAAAACAGACTGGGCCAAATGGTAAAAGAGATACAAAAAAGCCAATGAGGAAAAGATTTTCTTGAAAAGTCAAATTGGCCAAATGGAATAGGAGGTACAAGAGCTCTCTGAAGAAAATAATTCCTTAAAAATTAGGATTAAGCAAATGGAAGCTAATGACTTTATGAGAAATCAAGAAACAATAAAGCAAAACCAAAAGAATGAAAAAAAATAGAAGCTACTGACTTGGAAAATATATCCAGGAGAGATAATTTGAAAATTACTGGACTACCTGAAGGCCATGATTTAAAAAAAGGGCCTAGGGGCAGCTAGGTGGCACAGTGGATAGAGCACCGGGCCTGGATTCAGGAGGACCTGAGTTCAAATCCGGCTTCAGACACTTAACACTTACTAGCTGTGTGACCCTGGGCAAGTCACTTAACCCCAATTGCCTCGCCAAAAAAAAAAAAAAGAAAAGAAAAAAAGAAATTATAAAGAAATTATAAAGAAATTATAAAAAAAGGGCCTAGACATCATCTTCCAAGAAATTGTCAGGGAAAATTATCCTGATGTTCTGGAACCAGAGGGTAAGATAAAAATGGAAAGAATCCACCCATCACCTCCTGAAAGAGATCCAAAAATGAAAACTTCCAGGAATATTATAGCCAAATTCCAGAGCTCTCACATCAAAGAGGAAATATTGCAAGCAGGCAGAAAGAAATAATTCAAGGATTTTGGAGCCACAATCAAAATAACACAAGATCTAGTAGCATCTACATTAAAGGGGAAAAAATGGGAATTCAATGAAAGAGAGAACTTTTAGGCATTCTTGATGAAAGACCTGAGATGAATAGAAAATTAGACTTTCAAATACAAGACCCTAGAGAAACATAAAAAGGTAAACAGGAAAAAGTAATCATAAGGGATATTAAGAGGTTAAACTATTTACATTCCTACATGGGAAGATGACACTTATAACTCATAAGAACTTTCTTATTATTAGGGCAGATGGATGGAGTATATTTAGACAGAGGGCACAGGTATGATTTGATGAAAGGATGATATTTTTTAAAAAAATAATTAAGGGGTAAGAGGAATGCACTGGGAGAAGGGGAAAGGGAGAGATGGAATGGGGTAAAGTATCTCACATAAAAGAAACAAGAAAAAACTTTTATAGTGGAGCGTAAGATGTGGGAGGTGCTGGGTAGTGAGTGAAACTTACTCTCATCAGAACTGGCTCAAAGAGGGAATATCATACACAATTGAGTATAGTAATCTACCTTACCCTGCAGGAAAGTTGGAGGGAAGGGGAATAAGGGGAGTGGGGTGATAGGAGGGAGGGCAGATTGGTGGAAAGGGCAGTCAGAAGCAAAACACTTGTCTTGTGAGGCAATTGGGGTTAAGTGACTTGCCCAGGGTCACACAGCGAGTAAGTATCAAGTGTCTGAGGCCAGATTTGAACTCAGGTCCTTCTGACTTCAGGGCTGATGCTCTATCCACTGCACCACCTAGCTTCCCAGAAGCAAAACACTTTTGAGGAGGGATAGGGTGAAATAAGATAGGAAATAGAGTAAATTTCATGGGGAGGGAATAGGATGTAAGGAAATACAGTTAGCAATAGTAATTGTGAGAAAAATTGAAGCAAGTTTGTCTGAAAGACCTCATTTATAAAACATATAGAGAACTGAGTCAAATTTATTAAAATAACCATTCCTCAATTGATAGATGATCAAAAAACATGTTTTCTCACGAAATAAAGCTACCTATAGCCATATAAAAATGTTCTAACTCATTATTGATTGGAAAGATGCAGGTCAAAACAATTCTGGGGTACTACCTCATACCTATTGGATTGGATAATAGGACTGCAGAGGAAAATGACAAATGTTTTAGGGGATATGGGGAAAATGAGACATTAATGTACTCTTGGTGAAGTTATAAACTGATTCAAACATTTTGTTGAGCAATTTGGAACTATGGCCAAAGGGTCATAAAACCATGTATGCTCTTTGACCTAGTAATACCACTACTAGGTCAGTATCCAAAAAGAGAGAAAAACCAAAAAGTTGAATTCAAAATTTAGGAGATGCCCATCAGTTGGGGAATGGCTGAACAAATTGTGGGATGATGTTATGATGGAACACCGTTGTGCTACAAGAAATTATGAGCAGAATGCTATCAGAAAAAAATCTGGGCTTACATGAGTTGATGCAAAGTGAAATGTACTGTATACAAAATAACAGCAATATTGTAAGGTGATCAGCTGTGAATGACTTAACTATTTTCACCAATACAATGAACCAAGACAACTCTGAAGGACTTATGAAAAATGCAGAGCATCTCCAAAGAAAGAACTAATGGTTTCTGAATACAGATTGAAGCATAATTTTATTTTTTAGTTCCTTTATCTTGTGTTTTTTTTTCTATTTTCTTTCACAACCTGACTAATGTGGAAATATTTTGCATGACTACACATGTATAACTTATATTGAATTGCTTGTGTTCTTAAGGGAGGGTTGGAAGGTAGGGTGGAAGAGAATTTGGAACATAAAGTTTTAAAAATAGATGTTAAAATTGTTTTATATGTCATTTGGGGGAAAATAAAATTCTAAATAAATGGGGAAACGGGGGAAAAACACCCTAGTTTTAGCTCCATGGAGGATTTCTCTTCATTGACTACTAGACAAGTTACAGAATACATTCAAGTCTTTTGTCAGATGTATAGTGACATCTCCTGAGTCTAGATAGAAAGGTGTCAGGGGGAGAAGGGGATGGGCAGTTGGGTGTTATTAATGGCAACATCTACAAATTCTCTGGTATGTTTCTTTCTTGGCTAACAACATCTGAAAGATGGTTCTGCATTACATACTTTTAGGTTCTTTACTCACAACCTCCACGTGTAGGAAGAAGAAGAATCAGCACAAATTATGAAGTCTGTACCTTAGGAAAATATTTTTTTTAAAATTTCCATAGTTATCAGTCCTTTCTGATTCTGACAAGTTTGAATCATTACCAACTATTGAAGCTCACAATGAATGTTTCAAGGTGTATAGATCACTGTTCTTGAAACAATCTTATGAAATTAGTTAGTACAGGTATTATTCTCCTCATTTCATAGATGAGGATATCGAGGCTCTAAGATGTTAATTAACTAGCCTTGGAATCACAGAGCTAGTACCTATAGTGGGTTTTAAACTTCACTCTCCTGACTCCAAGTCCAAAGTTCTTTTCATTACAGTGTTTTCAAATGGTCTCTACTCTTTGGCTTTGAGAATATTTTGAGAGATGGAGAATTGTTTTAAGGATAATGATCACCTCTACAGTGTTTTATTGTTTATAAGTCATCATAAGAATGTATATCAGTGTGTGGTCCTTGCCAAGAAAGGAAGCAGGGAGAAAATTTTCTGCTTTTGTCTAAAAATGCTGGTACTGAAATATGACTGGCAAATAGAAAAGGAAAACTAAAGCACAAGTTACTCTTCTGCTGTCTATTATCCCCCCCCTCCCTGCCCCCACCCCAAAGTGACTGTCAGGCTAATACAAGAAATTCCCATCTTACAAACAAGTTAGGATCTAAAAGTTCATCTGCAAATGAGTTCTTTGGCACTTAGAACACATATTCCCATAAAACCCATTTAACAAGTATTAATTGAGTTCACATACTATCCTCTCAAATGCTAATTCTCTTTGTTGCTGAAATAAAGCTTACTTGAAGAGAAAAAAAAACAGTAGAAAAATACTTCTGAGACTTTAATAGAACTTTTTACAAAGCATTTTAGGTGCTTCCCATATTGCATTTCACAAATAAGAAAACTGAGGCCAAAAGAGGTTTAAGGACTTGTCCAAGATCACACAGCTAGGTAGTGATAGAGCCTACATCTTGAGCTCCTTAAGGACATGACCCATGTTTCATTCATTTTGTTTTATACCTCTTACCAACAAGCATGGTGCCAATTACATAATAGATACTTTTAAAATTTGCTAAATCAGAGGGACGGCTAGGTGGCGCAGTGGATAAAGCACCGGCCCTGGATTCAGGAATTCCTGAGTTCAAATCCAGCCTCAAACACTTGACACTTACTAGCTGTGTGACCTTGGGCAAGTCACTTAACCCCTGTTGCCCCACCAAAAAAAAAATTGCTAAATCAAATTCCATGAGCAGGTAAGAGAAACTCAGCCTGCTGCTTCCCAACAAGCACACAAAACACAAGTATGTATATATGTATTAATTCATATATATTGTATTCATGTGTTTATATTTTGTTATATTGTATATTTGTGTTTATATAACTTTATATTTAGATTATCATCTTGATAGTGCTGGAGGACTATGCATGTTAAATTAGAGAAGGATAGACTGAGAGTTGGGAACTTTCTTTGAGTGACTTCTTAGCACTTTCAAGGAGTGAAAAGTTTGATTACACCTGCCTTTGTTTTTTATTTCATTTAAAACTCTAAGGTTTTCTTTTTTATTGTAAAGTTGAGTCACTCACAGCACTATTATACCCATCACCTGTGACTAGGGTTATTTTTCCTGTGACAAGTGAATTGAAGGCAGAGGAGTGGGGGTGGCAGAGATTTCTCTTGAAGTAATTGGACAAGATTTTGAAGAGAAGAGAAGGAGGACAGAGATTAAAGAGGTTGGAATGTACAGAGTGAAAAGTTGCCTGAAGTGAAATCAATTGATCCCTAAAAGACAAAATAAGAGTGAGAATCTCCCGAAAAGGGAGAAAATTGAAGGTACATTTGATTAGGCAAGAACTCAATAATTTTACTAGTTTGAAAGTCAAAATTTGAGTTATATATTGTGACAAAGCCCTGCAGATCTTAAAATTTCGAGAGAGTCTGTTTTTCAATCCTCTTCATGACCCCATTTGGGGTTTTCTTTGAAAAGATACTGGAGTGGTTGGCCATTTCCTTCTCCAGCTCATTTTACAGATGGGGAAACTGAGGCAAACATCATTTGGCTTGCCCAGGGTCACACAGCTATAGTGAATGCTTTAGGTGAGATTTGAACTCAGGAAGATGTCATCATGACTTCAGACCTGGCATTCTATCTCCTGTGCCACTGAGCTGCCAAAATACTTCTAGCTTTTATAATAGTTCTTGTTTTGAAGACACTAATATGGTGTGATTCTGAGGTCAGTGTCAAAGCTCTCTTGCAAGGTAGTTAAATTTAAATGTTGTCTTTGGTCTCCGTTGGGGTGAGAATGTACCTTGTCATGGCATCATGGAAGTGGGAGGAGGGGGATCCTGGAGGGAATTTGAGTGCATTGGAACTGAACCTACCAAAGCCCAGTTTGGCTTTCTAAATCCCTGCCCTTTCCAAAGAAAGGAGTATAAAGGCACTTGTGTGTTGCTGACTTTCAGGTCCCAGGTACTATTTGCTTCGGTCACTCTGGCTTCCTTGCTGTTTCAGGAAGTGAACATTCTATCTCTTGGTTCTTGGTATTTCCTCTGTCTGTCCTCCATTCCTAGGATGCTTTTCTTCACCTCATGGCTTCCCTGTCTTCCTTGAAAATCCCATCTTTTTCAGGAAACCTTTAACAATCGCACTTAATTCTAGGGCCTTCTTTCTGTTCGCTATTTTCTGTTTATCCTGAATAGTGCTCAATTTTTCTTCCATTAGATTGTGAACTCCTCCAGAGCAAGGCCTGTGTTTTGCTTCTATTTATATCCCTAGTGGGGGCAGCTAGGTGGGTCCAGTGGATAGAGCACTGACCCTGAAGATGGGAGGACCTGAGTTCAAATCTCACCCCAGACTCTGGAGGAGAGTGAAATTGGTGACTTTGCACAGCCCTCCCTCATTTAAATCCAATTCACTGCAATTTGTGACATCACCCCAATGTCACAGTCCAATTTGAGAATGAAGGACAAACAAGATCCCTAGTACTTAGAATAGTGCCTAATGTTTATTGATTAATTTATGTCATACTATCAAAGAATTGCTATTTCCCTTTTGTGTATCATCACTTGTTCTTTCCTTGGTCTGACATGCAGATAATTTTTAGTAAATAATGTTTGGTAATTCTTCCTCTTAACTGTTGGGATGATTTCCATATTTATCTGAAGACTGAAACAATTTGTAACTCAAGTATTATGATCACACTGTTCCCTCTACCTTATTGCCCTTCCCACTACACCTGTTTAATCCCTACCCATATATCCTCTAAAGCTTATACAACGATAGATTGTGGTATATTATAGTTAGTGATGTATGTATCATAGGTGCAGAAGGTGTAGAGTTGGAAGGGATGTTAGAAGTTATCTTGTACATTTCTTTATTTACAAATGAGGAAACTGAAATCTAGAAAGACTAAACGATTTGCCCATGGTCACATGGATATTAAGTATCAGAGGTGTGAGTTAAACCTGGCCATTCTAGTATGATGACTCATACTAGACTATAAGGCTTCATGACAGCAAAGACCTAGTCTTATTCTTTGTATGTATCTCCCACAGTGCTCTCTTCATAGTAGGAACTTAATAAATATTTATTAAATTGAGTTCTGCAAATAAGGTTTCCATTTTTTTGTTGCAACTGTGTATTTCTATGAAACTATTCTCTTTTTTGACTCATAAGATTTTATATTTCATTCTTATTTCAAATGCAAAATATGAAACCATAAAAGAATATATATTTTCCCTTAGTCTGTGAATCATCACTTCTTCCCTTCTTAAAAGATTTCTCATTGTATGTGACAAGCCCTTCTTGCATGAGCTCATCAACCAGAAAAGTCACATTTTAAAATCTTCCAGGACCACAAGGAATCCACAGATCTTTCTCAAACTTATTAGGCAAAAGTCCATCCAGACTTGCAGAGCAATTTTTGGTTGATCAGTATTCATGTTTTAACAACAAATTACATTGTATGTGCTGAGGAACTAACTGACTCAAGGACAAAATATATGATTCTGCCCATGCCCTTTTCATGCATTCAGAAAATGGAACATGATTGATTTTATATCTTTATAAAATATGGACTATATTAAAGTGTACTTTGTTGTTTAGTTGTTTTTCAGTTGTGCCCTACTCTTTCTGATCCCTTTTGGAGTTTTGTTGGCAAAGATAATTCAATGCTTTTCCATTTCCTTTTCGAGCTCATTTTATATATGAGGAAACTGAGGCAAATAAGAATCAGTAACTTGCCCAGGATCACACTGAGGCCAGATTTGAAGTATTCCTGACTGCAGGCCCATTCTATCCACTGCACCATCTCACTGCCCTATTAAAGTGTACATATGTAGATAAATGTAATATGTAAAAACAATTTAGTATGAAAGCTAAATTTATTCTTCCATGTCTATAATATTCTTTATATGCTGCTAAAAACAGTTTATGGAGATTCACAAAAATTAAGGTTAGGACAATAAATTTCATCTTGAGTACTTGTGTGTATGGAGGGGAGAGCACATACATGTACATAAAAGAAAATAAATTTAGAAACATTATTCTACCAAAAAGAAGATATATGAAAAGGGATCCAAGCATTCTGTTTATGTTCTGTGATTGTTGTGTTGTACACAATAAAAGTCAAACTAATAATTACATTTTGACTTTTTCATAACCTAAATAGCAGTGAACAATGATTGAGATAGTTGAGTAAGTCCTTTTTCTTTTACCATGAGAGAAATAACTTTACATAAATCTTTAGGATCACATTACATTCAAATTCAACTTGACTGATTTTTGAATGAGAAATACCACTTTAAAAGCAAATTCTTTCATCCTAGGGAGTATATAAACAGCCAAAAGAACAGGAAAGGAAAAATGTATTGTCTCAATGCATGCTTGAATGAATAAATCTTTTGCAGATTACTAATAGTCAATAACATTATTTGGAAGATTTGGAGGTAATCTGGTTTGCATTAAACATATTTACACTTTAAAATGCCTCATGAATTAAGTAAAGTTTTACTACAAACAGATGCTAAGGAATATGAAAATATAGAGTGATTTTTGTAGGAAGACAATTATTATCTTTGGGGTTTAATTGGCCAGGTTTTTAGGAAAAAATGTCTTCTTTTTTCCAGAGAGCACAGACAGACGAATTGGAAAAAATTGAAAAGCATGGCAGATCATGCAAAGAAAAAGAAAATGCCAAGTCTTTGGACAAACCTGAACAGTAAGCATGCCTCTTATAGCCAAAGAGGAATCATCCAGGAGATGTGTGGGCTATTTCCATTAGGAAAGTGCAGTATCTTAAGTACATGATTGCTAGGAATGATATAAGGCTAAACATATGTTTATGTGAATTATATTTTCCCTCTCCATTGGACTCTTTTCCTTCAGGTTCCTTTATGAACTGTCACTAATACCCAACTTTTCAGAGCGAGTCTTTTGCATCCTGTTCCAGTCAACATTTTCAGAAAGCATTTGCTCAATTCGTCGCAAACTTGAACTACTCCAGAAGTTGTGTGAGGTGGGTTCTGGTCCATAGAAAGCTGGAGCTAGATTTCTGATATTTAATCTCATTCAGTCATGTTCATATTTCAAAAGTTTTCTCCTTATTTACTTTAAGTCCTCATTAAATTTGAAGGATCGCAGTCCTGCCGAATGGAACATTTTATGATGGTGCTTCCAGATCAAAGCACATGTTCAGATTGGCTTTCAGGCCTTCACTGCAGCATCATAAGATTCCTGCCAATACACATCAGCCTCTAGAGAATACTGTGCCTTCTGCTGCTGCCAAAGCAAAATCTTCACTTTGCAGAGGCTTTCATACATCCGACATCCAAATGAATGCCATTTGAAAGCATTTTGTTAGCTTTCTTTGATTTTTGGAAGGGACTGTTCAACAAATTACTAATAATTAGTCCATCCCAATGATTTGGAGACAACAGCATAGCTGAAATCTTGAGGCTAAAATGCTTTCCTGAAGTTAAATTAATAATACAATTCATAAGTTGTCAATATCAAATTTTCTAAAGGCTGTTCATTAGTCAAAGGGCAGAAATACCATTCTCTCTTCTCTTGGTAACACAGTTTCAGTGCGGGGGGGAAACAACTTGATGAGCTGGGCATAAGTAATACAAAATTAAGCCTAACTTAGATTTTGGAAGAAACAAGTGTGAAATATTTGGGGTAAATTTAATCTCTATAAAATGCATTTCTTTACGTCAAAATTTTTTAGTATTAGTTCTTATGCCAGATTGCTTGGGTTGCTAAGGAGCTATGTAAAATTAGAATAGCTAAAAAGAACTTCTCTTGAAATAGCACTTGTTTCACAATATTCCTTTTTCTAGCCATCTTTAGTTTAGCAAAGAATAGGAGACATGCCATTAGGTGCTTGCTCACTGTTTCTCAAATGCTCGCTTTGGCTCATGTGTGAAATATATGTTAGAATGTGTTGATAAAAGTTGGTGTGGGTTTTTACTTTTTCTTTTCTGTACTGATGTAGTTAAAGTTTTTTTTTATGTGTATATGTGTAAGTAAATGTAACTTCTGTGTCTTTTGTGACTTTCTTAACACGAATGAACTATAGTTTGTAAGTAGAAATAATGATAAATGGATGTGACCTAAAATGGTAGTAAATATGTTGGAAGCTTGGGATATTGTATGTTGACAACTCTTGTAAAATTGATTAATGTTATACAAAATTTTAATTAAGAAAAATTGTTCTTTATCCTATTTTGCAGACATTGAAAAATGGGTCAGGGGTTATGCAGGTTCTAGGTCTGGTTCTTGCCTTTGGTAATTACATGAATGGTGGGAACAAGACTCGGGGACAGGCAGATGGTTTTGGATTAGACATTCTTCCAAAGCTGAAAGATGTCAAAAGCAGTGTAAGTATTTTTATGACTGACTGTAGGATCACTAGAAGATGAGATCATTTTGTTAGCAATAAGGAGTTTCAGTATTTGTCCTTTGTAATAATTGTTTCTTTATACTTTCAAACCAAATTATATTTAAGTAAAAGAAATGTTCATTTTCGTGTTTGTGTTTTGAGTATCAGATTGTTTCCTTAAATGAGTAACCATTAATCCGATGTCCTCCTTGATAAGTATGACTTCAGCTAGAACTACATATTTCTTTCTTGATTGTTTTACCCAATTCTATATATGCCAAAGACCATCTGCACTATGGTATATTTTTCTAAATCAGAAATCTGAAGGACTCTTACTTTTCGTAGGATAAAACCTATAGCTGTCTTTTTTTCTATTTATTTTAAATATTTAGATGCTAACCAGTGGAGAACAATAGGCCTAGGTCCTTTAAAAATTAGGAAAGCCTAAAACAAGTTATTCTAAAGGAAATAAAACATTTAATTAAAGTAGAAATTACATCTAGCCACACCAGTATGATTTTTTCCTGATTCTCAAAATAGATGATGTCTCTGCTATTTCTAGTTCAAAAGCTTATGAGTCCTTAAATCTAATCACTGTCATTGCATGTATGATACTACTAAGAAAAGAAATTGGTGAAAAGGTTAAAAATTTAGAACAAACATTTAGCAGGCCTCAGTATTTTAGGAATAAGTATGCATTTGTAATGGTGCTAGTGGTAAGGAAACTATGAAACATTAGAAAGATGATCAAAATTGGAATAAATATATATTAAAATTAAAATAATTTTCTTTATTTTTAGTATTATATTAGTATTTTAATTTAGTATTATTTTCCACTGAAAAGTTACTGACTTTTTGCTAAAATAGTAAAAAAGTTTCTGTACTTTGTTCTATCAGTTACTGAATATTCAACTCCATAGGATTTTTATTTTCAGTAGAGTTCTACCTGTTTGTGGCCTATATGATTTCATTATAATTTCTGGTATAGAAATAATTCCATATTATTTACCAATAGAAGTTCCATTTTAAGCACATAGATTATTAGGGCAATAAAAAAGTAGAGTAACCTTTTCTATGTAATATATATTTTTATTGAATTGAATTAAAATATTATTTCCAAATGATTTAGAAGCAATAAATAGTACCAGATGAGGTATCTGCTAATTTTTAATAATTTTTAACCTTAAGCAGATTCTTGAGCAGGTTATGAGCATGAGTAAGAGAATATCTTCTTTTTTTTCATTCTGTTTAAGGATCATGTTTTAGTCAATTCCCCAAAGGCAAATTACATTGATTAAAATTCAAAATATGGTCTAGATTGAGAATTTGGCATTCAGTCATTGAAACAAGAAGTAATTTAACTTTTTATATGACTCGACATAAATTAGAAAATTATTTCGGTGTGCTTGCTCCTTTTTATCTGTTAGAAATAATTGTGCTTATTCCTGGATATTTTTTGTATATCTCTTAGAGAAAATTAGAATGCTATGATTACTTATACTACTGCTGGTACTGCTATTTTTAAATTTATTTTATGCTGCACTTTAAAGTTTACAAAGTATTTTACTTATACAGGGTGTCCAAAAGCTTTAGTGCAGTTTTAAGTTACTTTATTAAATTATAAAGTTATTAAAGATACTTGCTATCTGTGTGACAGTAGGAATGCCACTTTTATCATTCTTGGGTCTGGGATTCTTCATGAAATGGGGATAATATTCTACCACAGGGCATTGTTCTGAGAATTATGTGAGGTTACACAAGGTGTCTCTAAAATTGTAGTACAATATATAACCTATATCAGATTGTTTGCCATTTTGGGGAGGAAGGAAAGAAGGGAGGGAGGGAGAAAAATTTGGAACTTAAAATCTTAAAGAAATGAATGTTGAAAACTATCTTTACATGTAACTATAAAAAATTCTTTTGAGATTGGATGAACATTTTTTAAAAGAATCTTAGTACAGTTTTAAGTTATTAAAGCTTAAAACTGCACTAAGATTATTTGGACACCTTGTATATTCTCACATAATCCTCAGAACAATGCCATGTGATAGATTATTATCCTCATTTCATGAAGAATCCTAGGCTCAGAAAGGCTAAATGGCATTCCTAAGGTCACATAGCTAGCAAGTATGAGATCACATTTGAATCTGGGCCTTCCTAAATTTAAGACACTATCACAGGATTATAGAGATTACTGTTAATGACAAGCCTCTGGTAAATATGTTGTTGACTGATTTCAACCTAACCAGCTAGTTCATGGTAATGGAGTTAATAGAGCCACAAATCAAACCAAAAATGGTAAGTGAAGGTCACTCAAATCACTTGAAAGTAAATTCTATTTTAGGATGAGAAATCTAGATTAGGAAATCATATCTAAAGCAGTATTATGATTTGTTATTTTGTTTAGTGAAGGTGGAGGAATACTATTTAAAACAAAAATAAATACAAACCCATAACCTAGGGTTAAAATTGTGACAAAGTTAGAAAATCCAGGAACATGTGCAATTTATCTTGGGAGATTTAGTTTCAAGTAGTTAAAGTCTTAATGGCATTCACAATATTTTTATTGCATGGTTTTGATTCAATCGTAGTAGCAATAATGATCAATGCATGCTGTTTCCAGAGCCAAATCAATCCCTATATGAATATGATGCAAAACCAGAAAAAGTAGCCTCCAAAGTCTGAGATTTTGCATATTCTAAAAGTCTGCCACATTAGATGGTTTATATAATAATTTATTATCTAAAATGACAGCTATAAAGTCCAAATTACTTTTATAATTTTATTATTTTCTTTTTGGGGGGGGGAGTTCCTTTATGGTTTCTCTCACCTGTGAACAGTCATAAGCCCAGCTTATAAAGCTGGACAAAGGGTCATTTCAATTCTAAATGCTTTCAATTAAGACAGAAGTCATATATTTCAGCATTTGAAATAATTTACCACCTATGTAATAATGAATTATGTATGTGACTCAAGAAACAAACAAAAACAGGAGAATATTTATAATTGAAACTCCACCCTTAAACAATCTGGTCTGATTAAAAGAGGAATAATGTTAAGTAGATGATCTTTTATGGAACAGTTAAGCCTTTTAGATACCGGAAGACAATTTGTCTTGTAGAATTTCACTTTTCATTTAGGATGCCATAATATATAAGTTGTCTAGAATTTTTTTTTTCATTTCGTAGTGAGTAAAATTTAAACCACCTTTACTCATTTTGATCTTTCTGCCTAGGACAATAGCCGGAGTCTTTTGTCGTATATTGTTTCATATTATCTTCGAAATTTTGATCAGGTGAGTATAATTTCTCTGTACCCAGCCAAATTTACTCTGATTCAATATGAGTTGAATGATTTCACGATGTATGTTTTTGTTTATTTGTTTCTTCTATGCCTGTGAATGGTCATTTTTTTTTTCAAAAATTCATTTTTTCCCCTTGCTTGTCAGGATGCTGGCAAAGAACAATGTGTTTTTCCACTGCCAGAACCCCAGGACCTCTTTCAGGCCTCCCAGATGAAGTTTGATGACTTTCAGAAAGACCTTCGAAAACTAAAGAAAGATTTGCGAGGTAACAAAATACAATTCAGTCTGATATTCCATCTATATCTTTATTTTCCCCATACTGATGGACAAAGGAGACCTTTGCAGTGTAATGTGGAGAACATATTAATTTTTGCGTAGCCTTTGTCTTGGGTAGTTTTACTAATGTTTCTATGAAAAAAAATTCAACTATTATGCTTAATCTTTTTTGTTTCTAAATCTAAAACAAATCTAGCTATCCTACAAAGTACTTCTTGAATATAATCTGGAATATATGGATGGTACTGCGTATCTTCAGCATCTTTATGATCTTGTTTGCACTGATATAGTCAACAGTATGACACATGTCTTTGGGATTTTATATTATATTTATTTCTTTTTATAAATTTTATAAACATTCTGTCTCCTCCATTTGTAGCTTCTGAATTATGTGACTTTTTATGGAAGTAAAATCTCACCCTTTAAGCATAAGTGATGACAGTGTTACAAAAAGACCCAGCAGGTTATTGGGCATCTGGTTATTACTGTTATTTTTAAAGGCAAAGAGTTGGAGGTGTTGTAGCTTTCTTCCAAAGAACTTTTTGAATTAAAAGTAGAATCCAGACAAAAGCAAGTGCTCCCAACAGAGTTTCGCCAAGGGTTTTATTTGTGTTCAAATAAGGCAACCTTCTTTATCCTATTTCTTTCCTGAGAACATTTCTGCTATCTTAAGCTTTGGTCTAACTACATCAAGCACAGATGTATACTGAGCAAATCTGGTATTATTGGCAATAGGTACAGGTAGAGGAACGAGACATTCAGCTGAAAAAGAGATAAAAAGATGATGGAAAATTTTATTTTTTAAAGAGTTGTTACATTAAAAAAACTAGAAGGCATACATAGAGGAAAGCATTAAATACTCTTTTTGATGGAGATTCTCCTATAGATGGACAATGCCTAAGACAATTCCTTGCTCATCTCATACTAGTCTTCATTGACTCACAATCTGCCAACAAAAGGCAAAGTTATTGTATAAACTGATTAAATGCTTCTCCTTACAGAAAAAAATAATCATTTATTCTTTTTTCCTAAAGAAACTATAAAAAAAACCCAAAACAAACCAAATAAAACAAAATAAATGCAGTCAACTCAATAATATTTCTGGATATTTTAGAGGAAAACATTTCCTTTTATGGTGCTTTAGCTCTTTGGAATAAGGTAGATATTTCTGGGGTGTGCTAGAATCATAATTAAGAATCATAATTTCAACATTGAGCCAGGTTTGGATTCACACATTGTTCAAATAAGAGAAATAAGTCAAATAAGATTTCAAAGCTACAGTTACAGAAGATTCGATAGCAGAGTTATACATTTATCTTTATAACAAATGACTTGATTTGCTTTTTCATGGTAGACAGTGATTCCATTCTTCCTTTTCCTATCAAATCAGTTACACATGAACTACTATGCTATGAATGTCCATTTCCCATTAAATTTTCACAAACTGAAAAACTTCAAGAATGAGTGATTGCATTAGTGTAGGTATTCAAATTTGACTCAGTAGACACATTAAGCACTTACAGTCTGCTAGACATCAGATATACAAAAAAATAAAACAAAACAAAACATATTCCCCGCCATCAAGGATATGCCAGTATTCTAACATAAACATAATAATAATGACAATAATAGTTAAAATTTACATGGTGCCTTGAAATTTGTAAAACACTTTACAAATATCTCATTGGATCCTCACAACAATCCTAGAAGGTCGGTGCTATAATTAGCTTCTTTTTACAGATAAAGAAATGGAGGCAGGTCTGATTAAGGGATTTATCAAGGGTCACACAACTAGTGAGTGTTTGAAGCAGGATTTGAACTCAACTTGTCCTTATTCCAAGTACAGCTCTCTATCGATTGCTTCATCAAGCTGTTTCAAACTATGGAGGAGGTATGAACAAGCAGAATAACATATAATAATTTAAAGAAAGAGAATGCATTAACAATTAGAGGGATCTGCTGCAATCCTGGGGCAAGCCCTTGGCATTTTTCTCTCCCCTGGACTACTGAAAAAGCTTTTTTCATGAGTCTCCCTTCCTTTGAATAAGGGATCATCCTAAACTGTGAGTTTGATCATGTTACCTTCCTGCTCGGTAATTTGCAGTGGATGCCTATTAGTTTCAGGATTAAAAATAAATTAATGAATGAATGGACAAAATATTAAATAAAACTTTTTGGCACTCAAATCTCTCCACAACTTGGCTCCTTCTTGACTTTTCTCATCTTCTCACAATTCAATGCTCCTCCATATATTGTATAATTCAGTGCTATTTGGTTTGATTGTTCTTCAGACACAACATCGCATCTCTGTACCTTTGCACTGGTTGTCTATCTCTCATGCCTGGAATTCTCTCTTTCCTTATCTCTAACTCCTAGATGCCTTGGCTTATGTCAAGTCTCAGGGAAAATTTGGAAGAAGCCTTTTCTGGTCCCCCTTAATGCTAGTGCTTTCCTTCTCCTGAGTATGTCCAGTCTGTTCTGCATCTATCTTCTTTGTCCATAGTTATTTACTTGTGGTTTCTCTCTTTAGAATGTGAGCTTCTTGAAAGTAGCAATTATTTTTGATGTTCTTTGTACCCCTAGAGCTTATCACAATTCCTGGCCCATGGTAGGCACCTAATCAATACTGGTTGATTTGACTTCCACTCTAAAATTATTGTGTATGATCCCTAGGTTTCCCCAATAGAATGTCTGCTGCTTGAAGTCAGTGACTATGCTTTCTCTCTCTCTCTCTCTCTCTCTCTCTCTCTCTCTCTCTCTCTCTCTTTTTTGTATTTGTGGTGCTTAACACAGGGTCAGACCCATAACAAATGTGTAATAAATGCTTTTGGATTGATCTGGAAAAGCTTCCCATAAGATGTTGTACATGAACTGCTTCTTAAATCAATCCAGGGATTCTTAGAAGTGGAATTTAGGAAGTAGTACATCACAGGTATGAGGGAGACCCAGCAGAACGGTAGAGAAATGAGAGATCAACTTTTGATTTGGAGGAATATGAAGTGGGCCAGTTTAGGTGGAACACAGACAACAATTCTATAGATGAGAGTCATAAATTACTGAAGCAGGATAAAAAAAAAACATCATTTGGCAGATTCTCTGAAATTAAATTAGTGCTTAAAAGTGAAAAATACAATCCATTTCAAGACCTATACTTGAAAATCTTCTTGTTTAGTAGAATCTGTCATAGTTATGAACCATTCACATAGCCTCCAGTCATTCTTATGACAAAATGAGACACCAAAGTTAATCTTTAGTGGAAAACTCTGTGTGTGTGTGTGTGTGTGTGTGTGTGTGTGTGTGTGTATCTGTGTGTGCATACTCATGTGCAAGAGAACAAGCTTTTATTAAGTACCTATAATGTGTTAAGCACTGTGCTAGGCACTAGAGATATATCATCTCATTTGATCCTCACAACAATCCTGCAAAATAGGAGCTATTGTTAGCCCCATTTTACAGTTGAGCAAATTGAGGCAGACAGAGGTCAATAGACTTGCTCAGGGCCAAATAGCTAGTGAGTGCCTGAGACTAGATTTTAATACAGATCGTCCTGACTTAAGGCCTATTAGCCCATCGCCTCTACTTTCTGCTCCTAAATACCTTTCCTGTTGCCATGAAGTTAAGAAAAAGGTCACAGGACATTAGATTTAAAAATATCTCATGGAAATGTTAGCATAAGCTCTAAAATCCAATGCAATTTTTTTTTTTTACTGAGCAAGCATTTGTTAAGGGATTTCCTTTTGGCAGACATCACTAAATACTGAATGTTAACTTAAGATAGTATGGCTTCCATCTGCTTATGTGGCCTTATTCAGAATTACTTTTTGGAATAATTATACAAAATTGGACTGTTGGGTGTGTTTTAATTTCATCCTGTAATCACCTATCTCTATGACTTTGAATAAACTGCCCTGTCAATAACCACAACATCCTTCCACTTCATCTCGACCTATTACTTCAAAGTCCAGATCAATGGGCACTTCCTCCATGAAGTCTTCTGGAACCTTCCCTCTCCTTCCCCTCCATGTGAACCAGCCCTTCCTAAGTATTATTAGAATATGTTAGTGTCTCTACCTTATTGTATGTTCTTTTATAGATATATCATGTAAATTGGTTGTAAAGTCTTAGACAGAAAAAACTAGATGACTTCATTTTTCATTTTTGTATTTTCAACAAAGAGAATGCTGCATATAAAAAGTATTGGTTGATTTCTTTTAATTGAGCTGACATTTAACAGTTATAAAACAAATAATAAATAAATAAATAAATAAATAAATAAATAAATAAATAAATAAATAAAACAGGATACTGTTTGCATTTTTAATGTAGAATAAGATTCATTAGCTTTCTTGATGGCCATATCATATAGGGTTAGCCCAGAATGAGTTTTCTAAGTCACTAAGAAGCCCAAATCTTTTTCTTTGTATAAGGACTGCCATTTCATCTAACCTCCTACATGTGTTTACATATTAATTTTTGCCTTGAAAATTTTCCCTAATATGCTAGGATCTAAAATGTTTTTTTTAATCCAGTGTCTTGTACATAATAGTTGCTAAATAAATTTTAATTGGTTGATTTGGATTAATTGAATTTTGACCCTGTCATCTGATCTCTTAGCTACACCTCCCCAATATTGTCATTACAAAATTTGATAAGCCTGCTATCTATGCTTTTATCTGAATAGATAATAAAAATATTATATTGGAAAACATCAAGGGCAAATCCCTAGGGAACTACAGTAAAGATCTCCTTCCAAGTAGATTTCAAGCAGACTTCAACTATTAACAGTTATTCTTTAGTTTTACCTATTTAACCTGTCCTAAGTAAATATATCTATATTATTTCCTAACCTATTATTTTCTAGCCATACTTCTTTATCTTTTCCATAAGGATACCATAAGAAATTGTCAAAAATTATTAAAATCAAGATAAACTATATCTAAATAGCCCTAATGTGCTTATCTAATCACTTTGTCAATAGTCTAAAATGATTTATTCTTAATGAAGCTATGCTCATTGACTTCTGATGTATAATTTACAACCTCTCCCCCAATTTGAGAAAAAAAAAACTGGGACAATATTTGGTTTGTCCAGTTTAAGCAAAACTTTTTTTTTAATTCTCTGTAATCATTAAAAAATGGTTGGTGGTAGGATAGGAATCAAATCTGACAATTTGTTCATTACCATGGGATATACTTTTTATGTGCCTGGAAAATGGAACTTTTCAGAAGAAGCTAAATGTTCTTACTATCACCCTACTTTTCCTGGGTTTCCATTCCCAATAAGCCATTTTTGTTCTAGTCTTTCTAGTCCAAAGATTATTCTCTTTGGTAGAGAAAACAGAAGCAAAAAATAGACTGAGCAATTCTACCTTCTTTATTACTTCCATTATCATCATCCCATCTCACCACAAGGCAGTCATATCCTTTCACTGATTTCTCTGTTCTTAAAACAAACAAACAAAAAACCTTTAAAAACTCATTTCATACCTTTGTGGAATTTCAAATGGAATGTACTTAAAATAATAACCACAATAGATTTTTTTGTCAGAATATCACAACAATAGGCATATTTACTTAAATATAGTTTGGGGGTTTGACTGTGTTTTCCCCCTTTAATTGCTTCTTATGGATTCTTTTTTCATGTGTTAGAAGGTATGTAAATTATTTCTTTGGAAAAAATTTAGTAACTTTATGGCAATTTTACTAGTTGCATATTTATATCATATTCTTGAGAAGTAAATTCTATTTTTAAATAAGGAAATGGAAATTATAGTGAAAAATATATGCAGATTGTAAGGACACACTACATGATTTTGAATCACATTATCTCAAGGTGATCAGTTTTCTTTTTTCTGTGTAGAAACTTAGATTGTTTTATCCAAAGGTGGAAGGCAAAGTATAAATGTATTATATACCAGACATTTTAATATAAGGAAGGCTGAAACCCAGTTTAGAATTTTATTAATACCCCCACTATGTTTGGCTCCTACAATTGCCTCCAGGTTTCATAACTCTCTGGGGCTCTCAGCCTTGTCTTTCTGAATTCAGTGACATATAGTTTGTTAAGCAACCCGATCTGCTTTTGATCTCTCCTGACTGTCAGCAGCCCTTCGTGATGCAGTCATGTCAAGTGATGTCTTCTATACTGGTATCATTCTAGGGTAGAAATTATAGTTCTTGCCACATGACTTAAATCAATTCAACATGTACAGAGAGTCAAGTAATTACGTTACCTGAACTAGGCATGGACGTTCTTGTGAAAATTCTTCCCTAGTCATCTTACTTGTATGTTTTGGTTGCATTAGTTGTATCATTTTGGATTAAAGAAATATTTGCATCTATAACATACCTAATAAAAGTCTGTATTTTGACAGGTCTCAATGAAACCTTTATTAATAACTAAAATCTTTTTTGTTCAACTCCAAACCATTCTTGAAGAGGAAAACAAAACATTACCATAAAGTGACTAAAAAAATGCAATCATATAATGTTAAAATATGTGTATATCTGTCATGTAGTCCAACTCTCACATTTTCCAGATGAGATAACTAGGAACAAGAGATGGAAGAACACTGCTCAATGTTTGTTAGTGGAAGAAGCAGAACTAGACCTCAGGTCTCCAGAGCTTTTTCTATTGTGGCATGTAGTTTTGTGTATCAACACCTCATCCACTAAAATTGAAGCCAAATTATTTTTCTAATTGTTTCAAATTTTTGATCCCTTAAGAACCATAGCACTTTTATTGTACAAATGATACTATATAGATTTTTCTGGGTTTTGAGATTATCTTTTAATCATAGAAGGATTCATGAACAAAATGTTCAAAACAAACCAACCAACAAAAGAGTACTTCACATTGTATGAATTAGTCCAGAAATAGTAATAGTTATGAGTATGATCATTTTTGATGATGCTACTCTCAACTTTTTTATTTATAAATCCCATTTGTACATGAACACCCCACTGCATATTTAGATCTAAACTTGTCTGCCATATGATTTGAGTTTTCCATAAGGGATAAATCTGTTAAACAGTTCTTAGTCTTTTAAAATGAGATTCTGGTTGGACTGAATTTATATTATATACATTACAATTCTATTTTAGAGGAGAAACTCATTTGAAAAACAAAATGTGGAAGGCAGGGGAAGATTATGAGCAGTATTACTTCATCAGACTGAGGATATGAATCTACAAGAAACCTTGGCATCAGTTAAACCAGATCATCCCAAGAGCATTGAAAGATGACATTTGAATGACGACAGCAAACAGATGAAAAAATGGAAACAATCTGTCAATGTTTCTATTTTCTTCAATGACAGTGGAGCCACCACATTTGGACTCTGACACCTCTTTCCTCAATATGCTACATGTGGAAGTGGAAGTGAAAAGAGAGGGAAAAAAAAGTCTGGAAAAGCAGCTGGAGCAGACTGAGTATGTACAGACGAGGCCCATGCTGGGGGTGACACAAGTCTGAGGGCATTGATGGAGTGATCAAGATAGGTGAAAGAGGGGAAGATGCCAATCAATAGGGAAACAAGCAGACAATTTTACCACTGAAAAAAAAGTGATTAAGACAGCATTAATCACTCATTTGACTACTTTTTCATCTCTAGAAAAAATCTTTTAAGGAAGGTATAATTCATTTCAACTTATCAAGTATTTATTGAGGCAACTAGATGATGCACCATATACAGAATAAGTCAGGAACACTTGAATTAAAATTGTATCTCAGATACTTGCTGTGTAACTTTGGGCAAGTCACCTGACCACTTTCAATCTCTTTCCAGGTCTTTAAAATGGAATAATGATACTATCTACCTCACAGAGTGGTTGTGAAGATAAAATGAATCAACATTTACATAAAATGTGTTGTAAAACTTCTATTGCTATATAGGTGCTAATTAGTAATATCAAGCTAATTTAAAAACACCTACTATGTGAGAGTCACAGTGCTAGGTGGGGAGGGATACAAAGACCAAAGTGAAAAATATCCCTGCTCTCAAAGATCTTAAATTCTACTGGAAGAACTTACATTCTATAATCTCAATTATATCCACAATGAGTATATGGGTGGGGTAGTGGACAGAATACTGGACCTCAGGAAGAACTGAGTTCAAATCAAGCCTCAGATAATGAATAGTTGTGTGACCCTTGATAAGTCATTTACCTTTCTCCTTCTTAGTACCCACATCTATAAAATGAGAATTATGAGAGGAAAAAATGATATAAGTTTTATAAAGTTATTTGCAAATCATAAAAGGCTGACTGCTGATTATTATTACTGCTACTACTACTACTACTACTCTTACTACTACTATTCATGGTCAAATAATTCACTTAATAAAATATTCTCTTTTTTATTCAGTAATATTTTTGAAAGGGGGAATGGGATTAGTAAACAGAGAACTGATTTTAGAACCACTTTGAGCTAGGTTCACACCTCACCTTTGACCCTCTCATCTGATCTCTTAGCTGCACCTCCTCAATATTGTCATTAGAAAATTTGATAAGCCTGCTATCTATGCTTTTATCTGAATAGATAATAAACATATACTAGCTATTCCAGTCCTGTTTCTGATATATACTGACTAATGTGACCTTTTGAAAAAAAATTTACCTCCCAGTGTCTCCCTCAATTCATTAAGATAACAAATCAATGAGCTTATTGAAGCACCTAGGTGGCATAGTGGATAGAAGACCAGAACTGGAATCAAGAAGATCTGAGTTTAAATTCACTCTTAGACCCTTACTAGCTGTGTGACCCTAGGAAAGTCGCTTAACATGTTTGCCTCAGTTTCTTCAACTGTAAAATGGGGATAATAGCACTTACCTCCAATCATTGTTGTAAGGCTCAAATGATATATATAATATTTGTTTAAAAAAAAACCACAGCACAGTGCCTGGTGCATAGTAGGCACTGGATGAATGGATGGATAGATAGATGATAGATAGATAATAGATAGATGGATGATAGAACTTACTATGTATACTATTATATATACTATGTATCATATATAATATATATTATTTATATAATATATATATATTTATGCGTAGAGAGAGTTATTCCCTTCTCTCACTTCTCTCATTACAAGTTGTGATTGTTATTGTTGAGTCATTTTCAGTCATGTCTGACTCTTTGTGACCTCATGCGCTGTTTTTTGGCAAACATACCTACATAGTTTACCATTTCCTTTCTAGCTCATTTTATAAAAGAGGAAACTAAGGCAAACAGGGTTACTCATTATAAGTAGGGATTAATTAATTCTTTGTACTTGTATCTCTAGTACTTGACAGATAGTAGGCACTTAATACGTGTTAGTTGATCTTCATTGCTATAAGAGATTTCTTTACTAGAGCTCCATATACCACCCAAATCCAAAGTCTAGGGGGAGCAGGGGAAATCAAATGCATTCAATAGATTAAAAATATAACCTTAAAGGATTGCCTTTAAAAAAGATAGCTCCAAAACATGTATTTAGATGATATGCTTACCTTTACAGATAATATAGACAGCATTGTTTAATGCTAATTTATTTATTACTATTAGGCAAGGGGGATATTTAATAAAACAAACAAACAAACAAACAAAAAAAAAAAACAAGGGGAATGTTTCCTGGCCAAGGGTGTCAAAAAAGTCATTGATAATGTCCACTGAAGAATTCAAATTGAATTTAGTTACTCTATAGATGGTAAAGTCCTCCAGATTCTCTTGTTTGTTTGGCATCAGGCCTCAGAACCTTCCAAAGTCAGTCAAAGACTTAACAAGAATCTACTATGGGCCACACATCATTTTAGGTGCTAAAGTTTCAAAGTAAAAATCAATACCCCCTGAAGTCAAGGAACATAACAGTCTAATGGGAGAGGCAACAGTCAGACAACATGCAAATAATTATGTAAAATCAAGATGTAAACAAGATAAATTGGAGATAATCAATAGATTAAAGGTGGGTAGGGAAAGGCTTTTGGTAGAAGATGGGATTTTAGCTGGGACTAGATGGTAAACAAGGAAGTCAAAAGGTGGAGATGAGTGAGAGAATTCTAGGCCTGAGAGAAAAGAGGCAGCCAGTAAAAAAAATGTTTCTAGTCAGGAGATGAAATGTCTTATTTGAGGAATAACAAAGAAGCCTGTGTCAATAGAATGTAGAGTATATTGGGGAAAGTAAAGTGTAAGATAATTGAAAAGGTAGAAATAAGACAGGCTAATGAGGGTTTTGAGTGCTAAAGAGGACTTTAGATTTCATCCTGGAGAATATAGAAAGCCTCTGAATAGGGAGGTAACTTTGTAGTGGTATCAGTGTCCCAGGAGAGAAAAAGGCCCAAGTACGATTTACCACTCAATAGAATTTGTCCTCATAGTAGAAGGAAGGAAGGAAGGAAGGAAGGAAGGAAGGAAGGAAGGAAGGAAGGAAGGAAGGAAGGAAGGAAGGAAGGAAGGAAGGAAGGAAGGAAGGAAGGAAGGAAGGAAGGAAAGAAAGAAATAACAAGTCTATGGTACAGATAAGTATAGAGTTGTATAAGCAGCCTATTGAACTCTTCTATCAGTGTGTGTGTGTGTGTGTGTGTGTGTGTGTGTGTGTGTGTGTGTGTGTGTGTGTGTAGGTTAGACACTGAACTGAACAGTAATCTGGAATGACAATACCCATATTTTAATAGGAAAGAAGAAAGTGGGTTTGATTACATTTGATAAAATACACACTTTGAAGAATCCCATGCTGTTCCTTGAAAAAAAAATTATCTTTATAAATATCTGTATCTCTTTAGTGATCCAAATCAGTAAATAAATCATGGAACATCATAAAAACTGAAAATGGAGAAATATGTGTTAGATATAAATTAATTATGAGATATGCATTAAGTATGTGGTAGATATGTTCATTGTTATCAGTTGTTACTCTTATGTCACAAATGGCATAAAAGATATCTAAGGAATAGGCAAATGGTAAAATGGATGAAGTAGTCATGTAGTAAGAGCAAAAGAATGATAGATGGGCAGCTACTGTGCTGTCCTAGTATCTACATAATGTTAAAATATATTGGGGGGGGCAGTTCATTGGGGTGGTGGATAGAATTCAAATCCAGCCTCAGACACTTAATAGGTGTGTGACCCTAGGAAAGTCACTTAATCCCAATTGCCTCAAAAAAAAAAAATAGAGAGAGAACATCACCAGCAGGCAGAGTAGACAGCAGGTTAAGTGGACTCTGCCATCGGGGAGTTATCAGTAGATATAGACCAGTCAAACATTAAATTAGAAGGCAACACCAATGTTGATGAAATCACAGTTCTACTGAAATATGGAAGCAAATTAATTGAAGAGTATGAGATCAGTGTAGTGAATTTTAAAAATAAACCAACTATCTCATACATGAATACAAGAATCATTTATTCAGATTTATTTTATGTTATGGAGTTTGCTAAGGATTTGAGACACAAAGAAATGCAAAAATAAATAAGTAAAGTTCATTCCTTTCAGAAGGTTTTTCTTCTAATGAGTCACATTGGGACCATAAATATTTAGATGTTGCCATCATTGTTCAAAATTCTTTTGGAATGCTTCAAATTTTCTTAAGAATAGCTATGATCCACGCAAAAATCTCAATCTCAAAACTGTCTGGTAAGTCCCATAATTTGTAATCACATCATCTTTTTAACCAAAAAAGAGGATTACCTAGCTTGATTGTTCTCTTTATTGACCAACATGTATGCAATTGAATTTTGAATCTGTCTAAAAATTAAATACATTCTCTAAAACATAGGACATTTATAATAATATGCTCCCCAGGCATTGATAGGAATGCTAAAAGAAGTATTTTTAAAAGGTATTTAGAAATAGCAGCAATAATGATACTACTATGGCAGGAAAATAATCACTGAATATATAGCTAGGTTTCAATTGGTGCAAATAATGAATCCTACAGATCTCTAAGTTACATGCCAATTTTAAATCTATGATCCTATTTGTTATAATGTTTTTGAGGACCCTTTCTGAAATTCTATGTCAGTCACACTAAGCAAGAAAATAAAACCATCATCCAGATGACAACGGTAGAAATATGGAAACCCTACTTTAGTCAGCAGTTTAGGGAGATTTAGAAATGCAACCCCATGTCATTGTTTTTATGAGATATTAATAGAAAATAATGCAATCAATTTTTTAATATAAATGAACTCACAAGAAATTTATAGTGTTAGTTCCCAATTAGCATGAATAATTAATTTTCTGGAGTGGTCACATTTATTTGAAGTTTTACTATTCAAAGTTATTATTATGAAAAAATATAGAATTTATACCAATCCAGTGGAAATTGGCACTGTAAATGTGAATAATTCAGGCATTTCAGGTATTCCAGCATGCCTGATTATTTGGGTGAAGCAAAACAAACCTAATTCCTTTCTGTAATCTTTAAGACAGTTGTCATATCATAGGATCATAGATTTAAAACTGGCATGAAACAGAGATCCTCTGTGACTAAACTCCTCATGTTACAGGCGAGGAAACTAAGGCTTAGAATGGTCGAGTTCACTGTCCCAAATCATGCAAGTACTAAGTTACAGTGTCATTTTCTCTGATCTTATGGCATGGATTCAAGTCTCCTCAACTTTCTTATTATGCTTCTCTTTGTGATTATCCACATCCTTTGTGAAATGCAGTTAGGTGTGTTGAGAAATAAATAGCCAGGAAAACTTCTGGAACCTGTGTTATCTATTCCACAAGGCCACTGAAAGGTACAGATCAGATAAGATATGTAAAGTGCCTTGCAAACTTTAAAGTGCTATATATCATCTATTATTATAATTAATAATATCTCATTCTTTAATCCTCTTCAACATAGTTCAGATAGGAGCTATCCCAGGACAAGTCATTCTCCTACTATTTTTAGCCTTCTATGTTTAGTATTCTGTGAAATATCACACAAGTAGATATAATAATACCCACTTGTAATTGAATAAAAGTATTCGGATGTTAGGTTTCTTGTATAGGTTTCTGAATGCATTTTTTTTTTTTGGTAAACCAACCATTTTATTTTCCTCTGATTAGTTCAGGATTTTTCATAGGCAGACAGCTCTTTACATGGGCTTTGGAGGGGGTCTGGAGGCAGTATCTGTGGGTCTGAAGTGGGGTGGGGGTGTCCGATCCTTTTGTGCCTCACGAGATCGATTCCTCACTACCTTGCTGTGGATAGTGCAGCTCACACAGTAATGTAGTTTCACAAACAGCTTGGGCAGCACATAAGAGTCAAAAACACTGGCCTCAGAGACGTCCCCGATGGCCACGGCTTCCACCTTCCACGTTGCTGTGGACGACGAACTTCTTGATGGCCTTGTCCCTTGGGCAGCAGGTGCAGTTGATGCGGCGCAGGGGCTGCACTTGGCCGCAGCCCTTCTGGGCATACCTGCCCGTCGTTCCTCCACTACTTGGTCATCTTGTAAGTCAGAAGCTGAAAAAGGCCTGAATGAATTTTTGAAACAGCTCTAGTAGCACACAGGATGGATGAGAGGTTATATACCTATTCCTATCTACACATGGTTTTGATTTGTCCTCTTGAGTTTTTTGGTTTTTTTGTTTTGTTTTGTTTTGTTTTGTTTTGTTTTAGTGAGGCAATTGGGGTTAAGCGACTTGCCCAGGGTCACACAGCTAGTAAGCATTAAGTGTCTGAGGCTGGATTTGAACTCAGGTCCTCCTGATTCCAGGGCCAGTGCTCTATCCACTGTGCCACCTAGCTGCCCCTTGAGTTTTTTAATGGATGTTATGACCAGCAGATTGTATGTACTAGTTTTTTGTATGTGATGATGTGTTCCAGTTCTAGCATAGTTTAGTTAGTGAATTCTGAGGGATATTTAGGGATTTGTCATATGTTAGTTTATAGAAGATGATGAACATCAGCTATATAATTTGCCATTCAAGTCATTTGATCATGTTTTTATAGGTTTTCAATAGGTGTCAAATTTTTGTCATCTTTATTTTTTTTTAATTTTTGTAATCTTTAGAGGTAGGTTGCACAATTTCTGCCATTTCCTTGCATAATTTTCATTGGGCTATCAGGCTTGGTCTCCCTAAAGATAACCTTTCTTTAACATTTTGTGAAATGCAATAATTTGCATTGTTATCACTAACCTCTCTGTTTCTGTAAACAAATCTGTTGGACTCAATCATTATTCAGTGCTTCTTTGATGACTTTAGCTGAGTTCATGTGGATGTCGCTCATGGAAGGCCTTTTGAATTCTTCTTGGATCTTATCAGTTTCATAGGCTATTATTATTATTATCATCACTATTACTGAAAAAGAAAGAAAGATTCCTATGTGAGATCCCAGAGACTGAGATTCTAGTTTGGGCTATGCCATTATTTGAATGTTTCTTGGGTATTTAATATACCTATGCCTCTGTCTTTTGATCTGTTACAATGAGGCCATTGGTTTAGGTGTTTCTTAAGGTACATATCAACTTTACTGTTATATGATTCATTATGAGAAGGGAAGAATAGGCTACCCCAGTTCTACATTAAAGAAGAGTTTAAAACTATTTTAAGAACCTTAGAATTGTGGCAGACTCTTATCTCTGCACTGTTAACATTACTCATTTTCCTAGAGCTTGATTTATGTAGTGTTCTCTAATTGTGGTTTCTTTTAGTAAGCCAAGTTCACATCTTGGCCATGTACCATGAAGGGGAAAAGGGATCCATTTCATATACTATAATTGCTAGTAACATCTCCTAGATTTGAATTCTATGCTAGATTTTTAGGCAAAATTATCGTCCTATAAAAAGATATGAAGTAGCACTCCTAGAGTACTTTTTGATTTATCTATAGGAGATATGCAACAAAATGTTAATATTATTGTATTCCATTCAATCAACATACATTTATTTATTACCTAATGTGCTCAGGCATAATATTAGGCAACAGGTTTACAAAAACAAAAGTGAAAGAGCCCCTAATCTCAAGGAACATATGCTCTGAGGGAAACAATATCTACAAAAATTTTGCAGAACTGTATAAAAATAATACTCAAAATAGATACAAGGTAAGCTTGGGTGAAGTAGAGGTTTTAGTAGCCAGGGAGAATTAGAAATGCCTCCTACAGAAGGGGATAATTGAATTTAGTCTTGAAGGAATCTAAGAATTCCAAGAAGCAGAAGTAAAGAAGGAATGTTTTCCAGGCAAGGAAGACATCCAGTGCAAAGGCACTAAAATGAGAGATTGAGTGCCCTGTGTGAGAACAATGCAGTAATTTGGCTTTGCCATAGAGTGTGAGAAAGGAAGTAATATGAAATAAGGTTGGAAAAGTAAGATGCACCCATGTGATAAAGAGCTTTTAATGTCAAACAGAGCTATTTATATTTGATCCGAGAGATAATAGGAATCCACTGAAATTTATTGAGTTGGAAGGGCTGGGGAGTGAGTGACATAGACCTAAACTTGTGGAAAAACCACTTTTTTTTTCCAAATTGGGGGAAAATTAGAGGGGGGAAATACTTGAGGGAGGAGCACCAATTAGGCCATTGTAATAATGTGAGTGTAAGCTGACAAGGGCCTGAACGAGGGTAAGGTGAAAGTCAGTGGGGGAAAAAAGGGCTATGAATGCTAGATATAATGTGATCTAGAAGAATGTACAGGAAATTTGCATAGCCTTATTTTGGCCCAAAGAGCATAGTAGGTAAATTGGTGTGTGTTGAAATTTTGCCATACCTTCCTAATGGGATAATTGACCTATTCTTCAAAGTAATTCTCACTGCCAGCTGCCAAAACGCAGTAAACAATTGATATGAAGGTCTCTATTGGAAATAATAACCCTTAATTTTCTACATGTTTTTAAACTTTTAAGCAAGTGTAAGCACACATATGAAGGACCCTAATCTTAGGGTCCTTATCTCAACTCCCACTTACCACAAGTCTCTAGTTCTTGTGCAAAGCTATCGCCCACCAATGTGTTTCCCCCCAGGATTATCAGGTGAGAATTATTTTTCAGGCTTTTAGAAAGTTTTGACTAGAGTTGTAAAAACTAAAATCTATGATGGATATTGGTTGATTGTTTTTACCTCCTTAAGATATAAGGATTGTCTTTTCACTCATTTTAAGTAGGGTGGAATGATTTGACTGACTTCCTCAATCATCCACACCCTAGCCCTAGATTGCCAGGAAAGATCTTGGTAGGCAGTGCTAGCATTAACATCTGAAATACCTGGATCACCTGGTCTCTTTTAGTCCAATTTCTCTTTTCTTTCTTTCTTTCTTTTTTTTTTGGTGAGGCAATTGGGGTTAAGTGACTTGCCCAGGGTCACACAGTCAGTAAGTGTTAAGTGTCTGAGGCCGGATTTGAACTCAGGTCCTCCTGACTCCAAGGTCAGTGCTCTATCCACTGTGCCATCTACCTGCTCCCAATTTCTCTTTTGAAAGAGAACTGGTGCTATTTTACAAGTGGAAAATTACCACATCAGAATGAAGAACAATGACAACTATTCTGTTATATGATTTTGCTGTCTTTGATCAAAATATTTAATAATGATGTAACTTTTTTCCATTATGCAGTTAAAATGGGATAAGATTTTTTTTTTTGGTTGCTGAATTTCAAGTCTCTGAGCAACATCATAGAAAAGTATTATTAATTCTCCAAAGTGCATTTTCTAAATAATCATTCAGGGATCTTTTCACTTTTTTTATAATCCCATAATTGAAGCCATCTTATTTTTTACATGGACAGCTAGATGGCACAGTGGATAGAGTGCCAAGCCTGGATTCAGGAAGACTTATATTTCTGAGTTCAAATTTGACTTCAGACATTTATTAGTTGTGTGACCCTGGGCAAATCACTTAGGCTGTCACTCAGTTTACTCATCTGTAAAATGAGCTGGACAAGAAATGACAAACCACTCCAGGATGCTGCCAAGAAAACCCAAATGGGGTCACAAAAAGTCAGACATGAGTGAACAAAAATGACTAAACAAAATTTTTTACATGTCATTTATGAAGTAATCTACCTTATTGATCATACTAGTCTCCTGACTGAATTTCAGTAAACGTATTTTTAATTTAAACTATGTTAGGATTATCTTAGTATCCTTAATTTTACCCTTATTTTCCTCATTCTATTTGTTATTCAAAGCCCTGGGACATTAGCACTGATATTGTTCAAGATTTGACATTCCTTCTTCAATTATCTCAATACCACTACAGTTGCATCTGTGAAAAAGCACATAGAATGTGAGGCAGATTGGCCAAATAGCCCTTCATTTTTTCTTTGTTATTGCTCATCTTGTAAATTAAGAGTACTTGACCCTAATCATTCAGGCAGGAAATAAAATAACAAGCCTGGGAAGAGTGAGGATGATTCCGCTAGTAACCTTTAGAGTTGTCTTGAAATACTGGGAGATTGGAGATTCCAAATATGAAGTGTTTGGGGGAGCAAGGATCCAGAACATCAGTTAATTGATGTGAGCGACTCCTATATGGAAACTACCTTTCTGCGAGTGCAGATGGGCAACTCTTATAAATTATAATCCTGAAGATCTATCTGAAGCTCAGAGAGCTTAAATGTTTTGCAAGTAAGTCAAAAGCAGAATGGAAATTCATGTCTTGCCCTTTATCTTCTGTGCCCCACTGGAATTAATAGGAAATATTGGAATAATTTTGGAATAATTCCAAAATATTGGAATTTGACTTTATCTTTCTCAAATCTACCAATTGTTTGTTTTTAAAGCCACCTAAAGTATAAAGAACATTATTAGAAGGCAGCAATCCACAAATAAGTTCTTTTTCTGTTTTTACTTTGGCCCTTTGGCAAAACTAGATTTTTACTCTATTTGTTTCCATTGATTTGACTGGTTACATTTATTTTCAAAATCAAATTAAGGCTTTCCATTCCACCAACTACTTTAGATTTGATGATATTCATTAATGCTCTTCAATTTGTGAAAAAAAGAGCACATCTAGATGAATTTTAAAAAATATGTGTATATATGTATACATTATATACCATTATATACACATATACACATATTTTATATACACATATACATATATATCTTTTCAGTCATTATTGAGACAATACAATTTCATTCTTAAAGCAATTGAGATGCTTTCTTTCTTTTGAACAGTAAAAAAAAATGTTATACAATAAGGATATCTGCCAGTTACATTGTACTTTATAAAACTACTTTACATTAATTAATTAATTTGTTCCTTTGATGTCTGTTAAGTTATTCCTCAGTGAGACAAGCATCTAGTAACAGATTTTCTTAGATTTTTTTTTCTGTCTTAGTTTATTAATCCAAAAATATCCAACCCATCTTAGTCCCTTCCATACCATGAATGTCTTGAACTTCTTTTGACTTCAAAGGTAGTTCTGCTTGTGGAACAAAGGCATTTGTGAAGGGGGCCAAGTTTCTGGTCATTTATTTTCACTATTTCTCAGGCTGTCAATGAACCATATTGGTAAGAGAACTTCAAGCTTTGTCTTAAGGCAAAATATACTTATTTTTTTTTCTAAATTTATCCCTATGGCTCTCCTGCCTTATACAAAATAAGAATGATTATTGAAAGAAAATTATTTATTCTCTGACATTTGATATTTCATTTTGAAAGTTGATATTGATTATAATATTTACTTTGCAAAATGTACTCTCCTTTCAAAATTGTACATACTAATATTAACTCACTTCAGTAGAATTCATTACTAAGGAGACCTAACATTAGCACATCACAGAACAAGAGTGTAAATACCACACATAATGAATAACTCTGTCACCATGGGGTTACATTCTTTTGGAACAGAACACATCATTCTCAATGACTGATTTCTTTCTTTGTCATTTTAAGCAAGCTCTTTTTGAGTTTTGTTTCTTTTTCTTAAGTATCTTCGATTATAAGTATTCCAATTATTGTTATCCTCAACTCTTTATTATTTAGGAGAATAATAAAGCAATACTCCTTTGTTTAAGTTTGAACCAATTACTTCCATGTAGATATGTAGAATATAATCAAGAAATTTAGGCTTCCTGTCAACTCAGAATTGTTTTAGATCCCTGGTAAGATAGACAGATTCTTTACTTACTATCTAAGAAAGGACATGAGAGAAAAGAGGGGAAAAAAGTATGTATGAATGTGTATATACACATATACATATGTAAATGTGTATACATATATACACACAAATACATATATGAACATACACATATATAGAAACAGGGAGACAGAGAAAGATTGAGACACATACACACACACACACACACACACACACACGCAGAAAGAGGTTAATACTTTATAGTTTGGTGTGGGAGTTGGAAAACTTTCTTCCTACCCAGTCCTGAGAGGATAGGTAGTATTGAGTTCATTTTACAGTAAAGGAAGCTGAGACACAGAAAAATGAGGGACCTACCCAACGTCACATAAGTTTTAAGTGTTAAAGATAGGATTCAAACTCAGGACTTCTGATTCTATAGCTCCTATTTTATCAGTCTATATTCTTATATTCTTGTCTTACCTTATTCTTCAAGAAAATAAAGTTTTCCTTTTACCCCTTTTTATTTCCAAGCTAAAAAATCTAAACTTGTTTAAAGTATTTCATCTTTTAAAAAAATTCTCTTTATGCATTTTTTTCTCTTTTAATGGAGAGCAGCCCTTAAAGCCAGGAAGATCTGGGTTAAAATTCTGCTTCTGACATAATATCTGTGTGACCCTTGCAAGTCACTTAATGTCTCATAGCTTCAGGCAACTCTTGAATATAACTTTCAAAGAAGTTGCTGACTTGCCTTGGTAGAAGGAGTTTCTTCTATCAGGAATTCCTATGCCAATGAAATCACAGATTCAGTCCCTAACTCCTACTTTATTTTGCTCCCTTTCACCATTTTTCCCTTATTTTGTTTCTTCTGTTTTGTTTTACATGGCCCTGCTATAACTTTCTACTCTTATCTTACACATTCAGCAAACCAAAGCTGACACAATTTCTGAAAGCCCCTTTGCTTTGACTAGATCTTGTGTCAGTTTCATTTTGCTTGGGAATGAAGTGAGGCAGCAAACCAGAAAATGCTTCAAGCTGGTGGTGGGGCACCTAGGACTCTTTTTTTAATGGAAAAACATTATGTTATTTAGAATAAAAGATAAATAGAAGTTTTATCTTTTATGAACAATTTTCTCAATCATCAAGATTATTTTTCCTCCCACAAATCATTCCTATAGGTTGATGATACTCACTAATGAACCACTAAATCAGCAGACCTGGAGCAAACACCAACCTCATTGCCATCTCCTTCTTCTAGTGAATATCAATTCTTGGTTATTGGACTCAAGGGTCTCTGAAATCCTTGATATGGGACCACTGTCCCGCCCAAAGAGGAAGCCTTTGAAGACACACTAAGAGCATAATTACTAGAAATGACAATATTGTTATAGGAATCCTTGGGCAAAATGAATTGTCCCAATACCCCAGGAACAAACAATATTTTCCATGAGTTGTGGATGGCTTTGGAAGATGATCCCATAGATGTATCTACAGTCACAAAACTGGGGCATTTCTTGCTTTTATTTTCTTTGAAATCACCTGGTACTTGATCAATTCAGAAATTCCTGGCTTTGGCTGAAATTATATGTATTTGAATGGCATATCCCTTTAAATAGGCACTGAATTTCATCTTACCTTATCCCTCTGGATTTTATTATCTATTTGGAACAGACTGGATATTGTTTGCTTGGATCATTTCTGTATATCTAATTATCTCCATAGGGTTCATTGAAGAATAATTCTTATAGTCATAGGTTAATTACATGGAAATTACATAAATATCATGGTTACAACATTTTACCATTTTATTCTTGGTATCTTCTCCTATCTAAATTACTTAATTTGTTTCTACAAATGTTAAGGCTCTTAAGCAAATCATTAACTCTTTGAAACACAGTGGTGGTGATGGGACATTTTTGATGGAACCCAGATCCATATGTGAAATATTATAAGCATGTTAGCTTGTGGTGAGGAGTGCTTTCATTGTTTTATTGAAAAATGCCAAATCTGTCATCTTAAATATTAGTTAAGATGATTCAGCAATAACCCTCATACTACCATATCATGAAAGTTGAACATTTCCACTTATTTAGAAGTGTGGAATGTGTAAGTAATTAAAAGAAAAAAAATCTCCTTGCTAATCATTAGCACTGCATTCACTGTCACTTTGAAGCATCAATCAAACCATCAGTGAAAGGGTTAATTGAGACTACATCTGTACTGCTTGCAGACTCTCAAACCTAAACCAGATGTCAACTAAAGCCAAGCTGTAGTCAATCTGTGAGTCATGTTTTACTGTCCTTAAAACTCCAAACAAGGAATTGTCTCAGGAAACCCCTTAGCACCCTTTAGTGGAAGTCTTAATGGAAAATTAATGCAAACTAGAAAACTGCTACTCTGTGTCTCTATCTTACCTTTTAGGTAATTATAGATTTATTTCTCTTCAAATTAATTTTGTCTTTTAAGAGGTGTTACATAAAATTATTAGCAATGTTTATGGCAGTCTTTTGAAAGAGGCAGCACAATTTTTCCACAGCATCCAAGTCTTATCAAAGGACATGATATCATCACTTTTAGGATGATATAGACACTGACAAGTCATGCCATCTTATATTTGGGCAAATTCCAGTTTAATGAATTCATTGTGTTCACATATCCAAAATTTGTCCTTCTAGTACATTTTTTAACATCTTGTTTATCAGGTGAAAGGAAGTAGAGGGAGGAAAGTAGGAGCTGAATGTCCATTTGACACAGTAGAAAGGACACTCTATTTAGATTCAGAGGCCATGGGTTTGAATTCTATCCATGTTACTTAACCTTTCTGAGCTTCAGTTTCATTATTTCTATAGATGAGGAATTTGGACTATCTTTTACAGCTCTTAATCCATAATCCCATTAATATTATTCTTGTAACATTACAGCTTGCAGAGGCCTCAGAATCTCATTGATCATTATGCTGTATAAATGAAGAAACTGATATTCAGAGAGTTTAAGTGACTTTCTATAGTGCACAAAACTTGTTAGTGGTGGCATTAGGACTAGAACCCAAGTCTCATAGGATGAATTATGGTGCATTTTCTCCTATACCATATCCCTTCCCTAATTCTTGATTATCATAACCAGAGAATTCTTAGTCATTTTTAAAAAATGTACCATCAAGAATGAGTTGGTGACATATATTAAAAATCAAGAAATAATTTTGATTTACGATTTCTCCAAGAGATGCCTTCAATAAATAAAAGACTCCTAGAGTTGGAAAGGATGTCAGAGATCATTTAGTTCTACCTCTCCTTGAAGCCTGAATCCCGTCTTTACTATCCTTGGAAATGACCAGTGATATGGAACCCATTACCTCGTATGGTAGGCAATAACATTTTGGCTAGCTGTGACTGCTTGTAGGAAAGTTTCTTTTACAAGTCCTAATTCTTCCATCTGAAATCAAGAGGGAAAAGTCTAATCCTTTCTTCCATATGACAGTTCTTCACAAAGTAGAAAGTCTTCATCAGGATATATAGTCTCTATCCTTTCAGTCAGTCATCATGTAGCACTCTGAGTCCCTACCACACTAGTCACTATCTTCTGTATGCATAGTAAATTTGTCAACGACTAGATATAAAATTCCACATGAGGTATTACCATAGCAAGGAACAGGTTTTTTTTTTTTTTTTTCTGTAGCATGTTTCTCTGTGCAGACTATTATCAATCACCATTTTTGCTTGTCACATCACATAGGCCATTTCTATTTAACTATAATGACTAGGTCATTTTTACATAAACTGCTCACACATCCACTCTCCTGTTCTATATGTGCACAATGTATTTATCTAAAACCCAAGTATAGGACCTTATATTTAACCTGAAATAGAAATCAGGGGGATGTGGGAGAATGTATTCATGGCATCTTTGCTTTGTAATGAATAACAAGAGCAGAGTGAACATAGTCAGATTTTCACTTAAAGTACTCTCACCTAGCATAGTCCCCACCTCATTTTTGATTTTCAGAATCCTTCTATTCCTTCATAACTCTGTATATCACCTCCTTCTGTGAAGCTTTCTCTGATAATCCTGGTTGTTAATTCTCTCTTTGGCCTCCAATTACTTTGTATTTCTTCACTTCTATATATGTTGTATCTCTTGAGTAATATGTCACTTTTGTTGTCCTACTACTCAATATAGACAGTTGCTTAATAAATGTTTGCTAAATTGAACCAAATTGGACTACTATTATGAAGCTCCTAGCTTATCTGTTTTTATGGGATGAGGCAAAGATTTTCATGGTAGTTTGAAATAGCATTTTAATGTGCTCAAGAGCAGTTTAATAGAAAATCTTAGCAGTATTGACTAAGTAAGAGATTGTAAATCATTGCGTTTTACTTAATTTACTTCTCCTGCCCTCCTCTAACTTCTACAAATTCTTACTGACAGTCAAAATTGTTTAGATGTAGTTTGAAAGAAAGTGGATATGACTTACTACAAGCTTATGGAGTTTGATGTTATATAAAACCATGTTTTTTAATGTAAACACTATCAAATAGAGATTTAATATTTCATGATATGGAACTGTCTCTTAAATTATCCCCATATACCATAACACATAGTGTTTACTGTTAGAGATGCTTGTTGATGAGCATGAGGGGAAAATGTCTGAATCTCTTACATCTTCCAGGATCATAGCAACAAAAATATGTTAGAATTGTAACTTCGCAATTGTAACCTAAAAGCATAGGTTAGTCTTTATTTTCCCTTCTACCTATATTGGTTTATACTGAAGTCAAAGATAAATATTATCTTTAACCCTTGTCAGTTTTTGCTGATACAATGCACTGTTTGAACTTGGCCTCTTTCAACTTGGCATGAAGTCATCAAACTAGACAGAGCCTAGGGACACCATCTGATTCATTACTTTACCTCATAGAAGTTAGGTATGTAAAATACCTAGCCCACATACAACTGTATACCAATTTTAGTGCCTTCCAATTGTTAAGAATGCTTAGTAATATAGCACAGCGAATGAGTGAGTCAGTATGATAAAGCATTTATTAAGGGCCTACTATCTATCAGGCAACCATGGCAAGCACTGGGGATATAAAAAGAAGCAAAAGACAGTATCTGGCCTCAAGGAGCTCACAATGTAATGGGGGAAGCAACAAATACAAACATTCAGACAAGCTATGTGTAATAGAAAAGGGAAATGGATAGAAGTAAGGCACTAGGATTAAGAGAGGTTGAGAAAGATTTCCTGTAGAAGATGGGATTTGAGTTGGAACTTCAAGGAAGCCAGGGAAATAAGTAGGGAGAGATGAGTAGGGAGAGCACTCCAGGAATGGAGAACAGATAGAGAAAATGCCTAGAGCTGAGATATTGAGTGTGTTGTTGGTAAAACAATCAGGAGGCCAGTGTCACTGGATCAAAGAGTATGTAGCAAGGAATTACATATAAGAAAAGGTGAGGTGAGGGGGCCAGGTTACAAGGGGTTTTGAATGCCAAACAGAGGATTTTGTGTTTGATCCCAAAGGTATTTGATCTCTAAAAACCTTTGGAATTTATTGAGAAGGGGGGGTGAGGTGACATGGTTGGACCTGGACTTTAGGAAAAGAATGTTGGCTGAATGAAAAATAGATTGGATTAATGAAAGATGTGAAGTAGACAGATCCACTAGCAGGCTATTGCAATAGTCCAAACACAAGGAGATAAGGGGTTACATGACAGTGGTGGCAGTATCAAAGGAAAAAGGCATATTTGGTGACACTGACAGACCTTGACAGCAGATTGAATATGGGGATGAGAGAGAATGAGGACTCAAGAATAACACTTAAGTTTTATGCCCAGGGGACTGGGAGGATGGTGGTACCCTCAATAGTAATAGGATAGTTTAACAGGGACAGAAGGGGGTTGGGAGAAGCACAGGATTTGCGATCAAGCTACATAGTTTTAATTGCTATTTGATGTTAATGACACCTTGGATAAGTCACTTAATTCTAGATTCAGTGTTCCCATTTGTGCAATAAAGAGGTTGACAAAAAGGAAGGAAGGAAGGAAGGAAGGAAGGAAGGAAGGAAGGAAGGAAGGAAGGAAGGAAGGAAGGAAGGAAGGAAGGAAGGAAGGAAGGAAGGAAGGAAGGAAGGAAGGAAGGTGGTAAAACATATTCAAATTTATGCCATGTGAAGATCAGTTGAAAAAATTGGGTATGTTTAAGCTAGAAATTGCACGAGTTAAAGTTAAAAGGATCATGAAAGCTGCCTTCATTTGTCCTGCTTGGTTCAAAAGAGTCGATTTAGATACAAAGGGTGAAAGTTCCAAAGAGCCAAGTTTAATGTAAAGAAAAAACTTACCAAAAATTAAGAGATCCCAAAGTGAAATAAACTGCCTCAGACTTTTACTAGCTGTGTGACCCTGGACAAGTCACTTAACACTGTTTATCTCAGATTCTACATCTATAAAATGAGCTGGAGAAGTTTAATGGCAAACAACCCCAGTACCTTTGCCAAATAAAACCCATATACAGTCTCAAAGAAAGGGACACGATTGAAAAATGACTGAACAATCTTCTTTGTCCTCCTGAGGAAGTTATCTAGATTATTAAAGTCCTTCCTAAAATATAGTCTAATCCAGGCAGAATCCAGCAAGGGTATCATCTCCCTACTCCTAGACACAATCAATCAACAAGAATTTTTAAAGGACTGTGTTAAGCAATGAAGTAAGAACAGTCTCTGCCCTTAAAGATCTTACACTCTAATAGGGAAAATGGCATGTAAACAAATAGGTACATATAAGACATATCCATAGTGGATGCCAGGTAACCTAAGAAGGGAAAATTCAAGTAGATAGTACTACAAGAAAAGGCTGCCTACAGAAAGTGACCTTTGATCTGTGTCTTGGAGGAAACTAGGGATTCTAAAAGACAGAAAGAGAGGCAAGAGCTTTTCAGATATGGAGGATCGCCAGTTCAGAGTTAGACAGGAAAAGGAGTGTCACTCTGGCTCGCTTAATACAGACAAGATTCAAATTAACTATTTTTGGCTGCCATGTTGAACTGTTGTCTCATATTGATTTTTCAGTCCCCTAAAACCCCCATCTGTTTTTTCAGCTGAACCATGCCATTCCCATCTGGAACCTGAGAAACTGATTTTTTTTAAAATGTGAATATAAAACTTTTATTCCATTAAATTTCATCTTCTTAGATTCATCCCAGTGTTCTTTACTGTCAAGATCTTTTTGTATACTATCATCCAGTATATTAGCTTACCTTCCCAGTTTTTTCCCGTGTGTGTGTGTGTGTGTGTGTGTGTGTGTGTGTGTGTGTGTGTGTGTGTGGCAGTTGGGGTTGTGACTTGCTTAGCATCACATAGCATTTTTTTTGTCATCTGCAAATTTAAGAAGCATGCTTTTGGTGCTTATACCCCAATCACTGTTTTAAAATACAGTTAAGTATTCGAATTTTTCAGGTTAAAATCTAGGTATACTATATCAATAGCATTCTCTTGACATACAAGATTAGTAACTGTGTCTGGCATGACCTAGATAAATCTATACAGGTTTAATGTAATTACAGCTTATGTTTTTAGATGTTCACCTTGGAGTGAACTTCACCATGGGGCATCTAGATGGTGCAGTAGATAAAGCTGAGTTCATATCCAGATCCAGGCACTTCATAGATGTATAACGCTAGGCAGTCACTTAACCTCTGCCTGTCTCCTCATCTATGAAATGAGGATAATAATAGTACCTACCTCAAGAGTTGTGAGTATTAAATGAGATAATATTTTTAAAGCATTTAGCACAGTGCCTGGCACATAGTAATCTATCAATAAACATTTATTATGCCCATTATATGCTAAGCACTGGGAATACAGAAAGAGGTGAAAGACAGTCCCTGCCCTCAAGGAGGTGGAAATCTAATGGGGAGACAACTTGCAAACAAATATATACAAAGAAAGTTATATACATCATAAATAGGGAATAATTAACAGGGAGAAGGCAGGGGAATTTAGACAGGTTGGGGAAAACCTCCTGTAAAAGGTGGAATTTCATTTGGGTCTTAAAGGAAGCCAGAGAGTCACTCGACAAAACAGACAAGGGATAGTATTCCAGGCATGGGGTCAGCCAGAGAGCATGCCCTTAGCTGAGAAATAGAGCACCTTGTTCATGGAATAGCTGGGACACCAGTGTCACTACATGCAAAAGGATGTGTCAGAAGACCGGAAATTTAGAAGGAGGCTAGGTTTTATAGGGGCTTTTAAAAAAAAAAAAAGCAATTTTGTTTTTGCTTCTAGATGCAATAGGAAGCCACTGAAGTTTATTTAATGGGGACAGGGGTGTGTGAACTCTTTAGTGGCTGAAAGGAGAATAGATTGGAGTGAGGAGAGACTTGGGGCAGGCAGATCCACCAGCGGGCTATTGCAGAGTGCTGACAGTGTCAAAGGAGAGAAGGGAGCTTATTTGAGATAATGCAAAGGTGAAATGGATAGAACTTGGCAACAGATTAGAAATTGAGGGTGAGAGATAGAGAGGAATCATGATGACTCCTAGGTTGCAAGCCTGAGAAATTGAGAGGATGATGTTACCTTCTACAGTAATAGGAAAAGTGGGGAGGGAGAGAGAGCTTTGGGGAGAAGATACTACGTTGTGTTTTGAACATATTAAGTTTAAGACATCTGCTAGGGCAGCTAGGTGGCGCAGTGGATATAGCACTGGCTCTGGAGTCAGGAGTACCTGAGTTCAAATCCAGCCTCAGACACTTAACACGTACTAGCTGTGTGACCCTGGGCAAGTCACTTAACCCCAATTGCCTCACTAAAAAAAAAAAAAAAGACATCTGCTAGACAGATTGATATGTCTGAAAGGCCATTGGAGATGTGAGATTGGAGGTCAGCAGAGAGATTGGGCAGGATAAGTAGATTTGAGAATGGTGAGTATAGAAATGGTAATTCAATCTATGGGAGCAGATGAGATCAAGTGAAGTATTACATAGGCAGAAGGGAGTAGAATATAGAACAGAAACTTGTGGGACACCTATGCTTAGAGAAAGTGATCTAGAAGTGAAACTTGCAAAGGAGACAGAGAAGTAGTCAGAGAGGTAAGAGGAAACCAGGAGAGATTGAAGTGCCCTAAAAACCCAGAAGAGAGTATCAAGATGAAAAGAGTGATCAACAATGTCAAAGAAGAATGAAGATTGAAAAAAGGCCATTGGATTTGGCAACTAAGAGATCATTAGTAACTTTGGAGAACACAGTTTCAGTGGAATGATAGGCTCAGAAGCCAGATTTAAGAGGGTTAAGAAGAAAATAATAAGAGAAAACATGAAGACATCTATTAGAGATCATCTTTCAAGGAACTGAGCTATGAAGGGCAAAAGAGAAATAGGACAGAAGGACCAAGTGAAGGTTTGTTCAGAAGAGGAGGACATGGGGATATATATATATATATATATATATATATATATATATATATATATATATATATATATGGAGAGAGAGAGAGAGAGAGAAATAGATAGATATGCAGTAGGAAAGGGGCCAATACAGAAACAGAGATTTAAAGTAAGTGAAATATGTTGGAGGGGATGGCAAATCCCCTTCATCGTGTCAAAGGAGGAGACAATAGTAGAAGACACCTTTGTGATAGGTGGGGAAGAAGTAGGAAGAGGGAGGTCATAGCAAATGGCATCAATTTTATCTGTAAGAAGTGAGGCAACATTCTCAGCTGAGATAGTTGGGGGGAGAGGTTTGAGTAGGGAAGAAAAGTTATGGAAGAGTTGCTGCCCAAAATGTGATAGTTAATTGATAGGGGAGGTATAGTAGGATTTCCAAGCATTAATGAGGGCCTAGTTGAGTTTATGTAACAATGGTTATGTGATTTCTTTACCTTCATTCAGCAGCATGTGTGTAAAAGGAAAGATAACAGATGTTAGGAGTGATCCAAGGCTGAGGCCCTTGTTCCCTTTGATTTTATTAACACCTACTGTAATATTTCTAAAATTTTCAGGAATGGAAATAGCCTGCTAGTATTTAACAGACTTCATTCTCTTCCTCCTATGACTTTTTTATTTTTGGTGGGAGAAGGGTGAACTGGGCCTTTGCCCTTCTTTAATGTTATGATTCTGTTCTCCTCTGTTTTATAGGAGTCAAGGACAGTAGCTTAGCAGTAAAATTGACTGGTTACTACAATACATAAGAATGAAGTTCATCCTAATCAAGTGATTTGAACTTCTCCATGGCTGTTAGATTCACTCAGTACCACCTTACCTATAAATATCAACTCCCTGTTATGCATTTTCTTCTCTTTTTATTCACCTTCACAAAGAAAACAGAAGAAAATTATCAGCTATGACTTCTTTCCTTGGTTAGTTATTAACTCATTTTCCCTTGTGACTGTATTTTGATCTTCCTTCCCAATTCCTTCCTAATATACCTTGATTTTTAATTTTTTTTACCAATAGTTTCCTGTACCTGTCACAACTTATTCTGAGCTTTAACATTCCCCACATCCTTGGAGGATTATGCTTTGATTTTATATTTCTTAATTTCTTGTATTCTGCAAGGGGCTTCTATAAAATTTAAGCAGGCAGATAAGTCCCTAGGAGAACCCTCAGTCACTTTAGACAACTAAGTAAGTGATGCAGTGGATGGAGTGCTCAGCTTGGAGTCAAGTTTTGTTCCTTTTCAGTCATTTTTCAGTCACGTCTGACTCTTCATGGCCCCATTTAGGGTTTTTGTTTTGGGCAAGGATACTATAGTGATTTGCCATTTCCTTCTCTCACATTTTACATATGAGAAAACTGAGGCAAAAGGAATTAAGTGACTTGTTCATGGTCACACAGCTAAGTGTCTGAGGCCAGAGTTTAACTCAGGCGGGCGAGTCTTCCTGACTCCAGCCCCAGCATATTCTAGCTACTGTGCCACATAATACAGAAAAACCTGCATCCAATTCAGGATTCATATTGTTATTAGATGTATGACCCTAGGCAAATCATTTTTTCTTTCTGCCTCAGTTTCCTTAATCATAAAATGGGAGTAATAATAGTAACTACTTCACAGTGTTGTTATGAGGACAAAATGAGATATTTGTAAAGTGCTTATTAACACAGTGCTTGTCACTCTCCTCTGTTTTTCTGTCTCTGTCTCTGTGTCTGTCTTTTCCCCTCTCTTTACCCCCCTTTTTTGTTCTTTGTGCTGCCAGAAGTTTATTTCTGAAATTCTCTCTATCTTCTGAAAGTCTCTCTATCTTCTCTGGACTAATTTCCCCTGTTGAAGTTTAGATCTTTTTCAAAGCACTTTGGAATGTTTTATCCAAAAATCCAGGATGCATGAACATTTCTTATTTTCCTCTTTTTTTCAGTCATAAACTCTGAGAGAGAAGATTCATTTCCCACCCCAACACCAAAGTTTCCATCATTCTTTAGTCTACCACTAGATTTTCCTGGTTTGTTAGACTTAGATCCAGAAAAGAATTCCCTTTGGTGATTCTTCAATCTCTTGAAGCATGAAACTATCATTGAAAAGTAAAGAAATTATTAGCTTTTTCCTTCTGTCAGAAACAGAGCTTCAGCAAATGTCTGGAAAATTGAAGTTCCCCAACACTATTATATTATGCCATAGTTTCTGGCTTGTGATTTGTTTCCTGAATTCTATTTATTTTTTTCTTTCTTGCCAAGTGGTCTATACTATACTCTGATGACAATATTGCTTCTATTTGCGTTTCCATTGGCCTTTTCCCAAATGCTCAATATATCCCATTCCCTTTCAGGTTCCTTGATTTCCTTACAGGAGTAAATCTTTTTAATATACAGTGTACTTCTACCCTTTTAATTATAGGTTTCTTTTGTTTTACTTTAAATTATATTTTAGAAAGAATTTATTTTCTCTCCTTTCTATTTTTCTTTCTGCCCCAAATGTGAAAGAAAACCAACAAGAAAAAAGTGCAGTGTAACAAGTATACATAGTCAAGCAAAACAAATTCCCATATTAGTCCTGTCTACAAAATTGTAGATCTTATTCTGGATATTGAGATCATCACCTCTCTATCAGGAAATGGATGGCAAATTCATTAATAAAAGTCTTTCATTGTTGTTTTCCTCTGTAGTATTATTTTGTAAATTGTACTCCTGTTTCTGTTCACTTCAGTCTACATCAGATCATAGAAGTCTTTACAGGTTTCTCTGAAATTCTCTATTTCATCATTATGGTACAATAATATTACATTTCTTTCCTATACCACAGATTTATCTAGCCATTCTCTGGTAGTAATTTGCTATTACTTTCTAGTTTTATGCTGCACTGAAAAATGTTGTTAAAAATATTTTTTACATATGGATCCTTTTCCTCATTCATTGGTTTCGTTGGGACATATAATTAGTAGAGGGTAAAAAGGGTACATACAGTTTACTATCTTTTTGGAATTAGTTCAAAATTGTTTTTAGAATGTCTGTATACTTTCACAACTATTGATGGCAAAAATACATCAATATCCATCTTTTACTTCAACCATTTTAATGTTTTTCCTTTTTTCCAACTTTGTTATTCTAATGAGTGTGAGGTGGAACCTCAGATTTGCTTTTATTAGTATTTCTATAATTACTAGTTATTTGAAGCACTTTTTTTTTCTCCATATGACTATTGATGGCTTCAATATCTTCCCTTGAGAACTTCTTAGTCATTTTCTTTGACTATTTGTCAATTGGGAAATTGAATAAATATACTTATCATTTTAATCAATTCCTTATATATCTTTTTTCAGGTTTTAAAACTTTTATTTGCATATGAAAAAATTGTGCATTCCAATAATTAAAATCATTTGAACAGAACATGGCACTCTGATTAACTGTATTTGACAGCTTGCCAGAACCTTGCATTTTCACTGTTAACTAGATTTACTATAGCCCCACCTGGGTTATTCTTTTCATCAATACGCAAGCTCTTTAAAAAAAAAATTAATGCCACCAGGACCCAAACTAGCCAGGACAGGCAGATGGAAAGAGGCAGCCACCTGGGCATTCAATTCAATGTCAGTAGTTCTTTTATTCTTTTGATGTTGAAAGGTGCAGCACAGTCATTTAAACTTTATCCAACTTCTTTGCGTCTTACAAAGTTAAACAGCTAAAAGAAGTAAAATTAAAAAGGGAATGCTTATGGAATGTACAGTACATATTGGCAGGGCAGATTTCATTACGATTCACCTGCTTGCTTCTCCTGTTCAATTGTTTCTTTTGAAGGCAGTGTGTTTTTCTCTTGTGTTTCTGTCTTCTTCAATTTAGATTTATCGAATTTCTGAATCTCAGCCATATCTGGTTTGTCAGATATTTTTGCAGATTAAGCAGTGATGAGTGGGGGACACCAGTAAGTCAGATCTCTGAAGTGGCAGCCCCGAACTGTCAATTTTTCATATATCTTGGAAATGATACTTTTATCAGAGAAACTTGCTGCAAAGATTTCCCACAATTATATATTTACCTTTTGATCATAGCTGCATTGTTTTTGTTCATGCAAACTAAAACATGTTATGTAATCAAAACTTTTTTTTTTCCTGTGATTGTTTCTATACTTTGTTTAGGTGTGAACCCTCTCCTACTTATAGATCTGAATGATAGTTTCTTCTTTCTTCCAATAAGTTTATGATATGAACTTTTATATGTAAGTAATTGAATCCATCAGAGGTTATCTTGGAAGAAGGTGTGAAATGTTAGTCTAAGCCTAATTTCTTTCAGAGTGCTTTTGAGTTTTCCCAGAATATTTTTGTTTGTTTGTGTGGTGTTTTTTTTTAGATAGAAAATCTTTAATAGCTTGGAGCATTGTATTTATTGAACACTAGGCATCTATATTTGTTTGCTTCTGTATATTGTGTACTTATTCTGATTTGCAGATTTATTTTTTTAATAGAACCTAATTGCTTTGATGATTACTACTTTGAAGTATAATTTGAGATCTGTTACTGCTAAGTCCTCTTTGTTGACTCTTTCCCTCCATTATTTTTCTTGAGATCCTTAATGTTTTGTTCCTCTAGGTAAATTTGATTATTTTTCTCTTCTAGCTCCATAAAGCAATCCTTTGGTAGTTTAGTTGGTGTGGACTGATAAGTAAATTATTATTGTCATTTTTATTGTATTGCCTTCATATGTATGGTATGATTGTTCCTGTGACCAAGTAGTATTTCTCAAATTATTTATAGTTCTTTTTATTTAGGCAAAGAATGTTTTGTAGTTGTATTCACAGAGTGCCTGTGTATACTTTGGTAGATAGACTCTCAAATGGTTTATACATTTTGTACTAACTATAAATGTAATTCTCTATCTCCTCCTGGGTTTTATCAGTAATATGCAGACGTGCTAGTTATATACATAGATTAATTTTATATTGTGATACTCTAATGAAATTATCATTTAAGTTTGTTTTCTAGATATATCCACTGTGAGGTAGGGATACATTGAGATTCATAGGATTTACTACCTTTTATCACTTTGTAATTCATTTAGATTTTCTCTTGAACATTTTATGCTATTCTATTCTGTGCATATGTGTTTAGTATTTGTATCAACACATTTTGTAAGCTACCTTTTAACTTAACAGTTTCCCTGGGTTGTCTCCTTTAATAAAGTCTTATTAAAAGACTTTAAGTCTTAAAAGCAAAAACCTATTGTCATATCTGAAACCATTATTGCTCACCCTACTTTTTTGACTTCCACTAAAGTATAATGGATTTTTTTGCTCTGGCCCCTTATTTTAACTCTATGTTCATTTTTATGTTTCTATTGTGCTTTTTGCAAACAACATATTATTGAATTCTAATTTTGGTCAGTCAATAAATATTTATTAAGTTGCTACCATATGCCAGGCACTGTGCCAAGCACTGAGGTTTTGAAGACAGGTAAGTAGATCAGAACCTAATGGGGAAGGTAACATGCAAATAACTATATAATAAGCTCTATACAGCATAGATAGGTAATAATCAAAGAGGGAAGGCACTAGAATTAAGAGACACCAAGAAAGACTTCCTGTAGAAAGTGAGATTTTATCTGAGACATGAAGAAAGTCAGAGAAGTGAGGAAGCAGAGATGATGGTGAGGAACATTCCATGCATAGATGTTCTAATCCATTCTTTCATCTGTTTTTATTTTGTAGGTGAGTTCAGCCCATTTATATTCATAGTTCTGATAGTTCATTTTGCATTTCCTCCATACTATCCTCTTATTCTTTTTCTTGTTTTTGCTCCAAAGAAGACTGTGTATATGGGGGTGTTAAAGGAAGACTAGCACTCCTGGTGGAATGGCTTGCTGAGGACTTTGCTGGCCCACCCATGTACCTTTCATATCCTCCTGGAATTCAACTCTCATTTGTGGCTCCAAAAACTGTAGCATGCACAAAAGCCATACCCCAGTAAACTACCTTAGCAGACAGTCTAAAGCAAGTTGAGGAAACCCTTGGGCCTCAAACCAATCAATGAGTTAGGGGAGTGTCTACCCAAGCATACATAGTCTTCCCCTGGTGAAGTGGGAACAATTTATTTCAACGGCTAAGAAGGTGGCTGAAGCAGGTGATGTGGAGAGCTTAGAACTTAGACACTGAAGACACCCTACTTCATCTTGGGCAATTAGCAGTCATTCTGACTTTTTTCTTGCCATTACTCTATGATCAGAACAACAAAGCTGCTGGCAAATTCCTGTTCCACCATTCTTGCACTAATCCCTTGTCTGTGAGATTAATTTGTGATCTTAGGCTTGAAAACTCACCCACTTTAGTTTTCTCTTAGATTCTCTGATCACCAGTCAGTCTGGAACTATTTTTAGATTGGTGTAAAAGCAATAGTGTGGACAACTTACCATTACTGCTTCCTCTTGCTCTTTTACTTCTGTCAGTCTATCTATATCTCTTGAAGAAGCTATCTATAGTCCTGTTCCTCTAATGGGTGTTATTCCATCAAGTCTCAGTGATACCTTATGAGGTCAATTTGCCTCTTTGAATGAAGATGTCCAATTCACCTAGGCTTCTAACTGCACTCTGTGGACTTGCCTAAATAAAGACAAATACAAATAGTTTGAGAAATACTCCTTGGTCATAGGTAGACCAAGGCAATAAAAATAATAAAAATGACAATAATACAAAATTTCTGTATAGAATTGAGACCATGGGTTATAAAACTGGCTTTTTCTTTGAATTTAATTTCCTGTTAAATTTGAGTTGATTCTATTGCTATACTTCCCATGTGATACCTATTGTCTCTTATATCTACCCTGTTGATGAAAGATAGAATGTGTGTCAGAATGAAGAAAAAAAGTACTGGACATGGGAGTCATGAAAATCTGAGTTTCAGTACTGAGATACTTAGTAACTTTCTGGTCCAGGGGAAATCACTTGATCCTTCTTAGCCTCTGTTTCCTTTTCTCTAAAATGGAGATAATATTAAAACCTACATCATAGGAGTTTAAGGATCAAACTAGATAGATAGACAGATAGAAAAATAGATGCATATACATATATATATTTGTACATGTTATGTGTACATATATATACATACATATCATACTATATATAACAGTTTTGCAAAATTTAAAGCACTGTATAAATGGGAGTTATTGTATAGATAGTTTTCTACTTCCTATTTTCTTTTAAATTGAAAGTTCTCTTGATATATTTCAGAGACAACAGGAAAAACACTTTTTTTTTTTTACTATTCATCATTAGGTGTACTCTAACCCTGGCCAGGAAATTATCATTCCTCTGTTTTGAGACATGTCCAGGAATCAAATCCAAATCTAATAGGGCCTTAATCTCATGAATTCTGTGCTTCAAATGAGCTAATCAGTACTGCATTTTCCAACATTGTACTTCATATTTAGGTATTGAAATCTTGGTCAAAATACCTATTTGTAACCAGGGGAAGATTTTGTGTTTGGTGGTAGCCTTCAATTTTAACTCAGTGGTCTTGTGGTGAGGATAGTAAATTCAGGCAGAAATCATGAGAATTTATTCTTACTTCCTAACCAAATCCTATATTTTTAATTAACACAGAACTTTCACTTGAGAAAATCATCGAGAGTTCCAAAGTGGTACCTGGGTTGCGACTTTAATTCAGTTCAACAAACAAAATAGTATTAATCACTAAGTGCAAGATACCTGGATAACTACTAGGGGTAAAAAGATGAACATGAAATAGCTCTTGCCTTCAAGTAGATTATATTCTCATAGGGAGAGCAAAATGAACAAAAGTAAATGAATATAACATAACCCAAAGGAAAGGATAATAACAATAACATATGTGTCCTACAAAGGTAAGGACAAAATAGGCCATACTATGCATGAGGACAGGCAAAGAGAAGGGAGTGGGTAGGACAAAAATGGGTAATGTTGAGTAATACTGTACAATAATATTTGAACATTTTAGAGTATAATCTTTAACACTGGTTCACATAAATCTAAGATACTGGTAAAAGGGACAAGTTAGTTAAAAAGTAACCAAAACACAAGTCTGTATAAAACCTTGATTCATTTCAGAAAGTTTGAAACAATAGTCCTGGCATTAATAACATGATAAGAACATATGTCCCACAGTAGCTACAGATGGTATTGGAAACATATTTTGAATAAGTCTATAGAAAAGACTTTTGTTTTGTTATTGTTGTTTGTTATTTGTTGTTGCTGCTGCCTCCCCGCCCCCTACTACTCCCCTAGCTAGATTTTTCACTGTATTCGAAGTACATGGGGTTTCCGATATTAGCCCTTTAACACAAAACAAAGTACTTTTGGACTAAAAATGTCTTTAAAAATAACAAAATCCTATGAGATTGGAATTAACTAGTGATGCCAACACAGCCTCCTAACAAATACTTTTTTTTAATACTTGGATTTGACTACAATGCATATTTTCCAACAAGCCTATCTATTGCTGCCTTTCAAAATGTTTCCAAATGACCCCACATGTTTTGTAAGATTATAGTATTTGCAATCTTTAACAAATATATCTATATATTCACATATCAATCTTGAAAGTGGAGGGTAGCAGCAAGAAAGATAAATCACACAACACAACACACAACAATTTAGAATGACTAGGACTTATGTCACTAGTTGGACCTTCTGACTATTTAAAAATAACTTCAATTCAGCAAATGCTCCATGAACAAAATTTTAATATTAAAATTTAAGTACTCAAACTTGCCTCTTCAGATTTTATTTGTGGTATGGTCTGTTTAATAGGACTCGATCAATGTATGGAACACTTTAATGAGAAAATTTTTTGCATAGTCTATATACATAAAACAAATTATATGGACTTTAAAAAAGTATTTGTGGAAGATAGGATATTTGGTTTTTGGAATGAATAATACAAAATGTTCATTTTAAAAATTTTTTACTTAAGTTACCAAATCATACCTCTTAGTTAAAAAATAATCAGAAATATCACATATTGGTCAAAGAAAGTGGTAGTCCTGTGATCCTTTTCACTGCTCAGATAGTATGTGGTGTGTTGTTTAAAAATCTAAATGTGGGTTCTAATCTGTCCCCCCCAGTTTTGGAGGGAAACTGGCTAAAATCACTGATAAATTCACCAAGAGTTTAGGCTTTTAAGGGTTTATTAAAAGATATAAGATAGTAAAGAGAGAGAAAGATAGAGAACAGATTTCTTATAGCATAGAAATCCTAGCCTTCCTAACCTCCCACGTGAAGTCCTTCCACCAAGCCAGTGTCTCAAACCCAAAGAGGAAGAACCCCTCTGCCAGCGTCGGCTTCCTACTTTGTATTCTCCTCCCAGAAATGGGAGGCTCCTCAAGTTGATTGGCTGGTAGCTTTGATAGACAGTACCCATGAGCAAACATCACTTCCTGACTCCAAGCAACTTGACCACATGGCTTTCCCTCAGACTCCTCGTCATGGCAGAACTTTCCTACAGTAACTCTCCAGCAGGTAGCATCACTCTAATCCTTACAGTGGCAAGTTGTGTTTAGCCCTATACACTGCAACTTGAGAAACACATTTACAAGTAAAGAGAAGAATGGCCAGAATGTTAAGAGGACTACAAACGATTTCATATGGTGAACATAAGGAGCTAGAAATGTTTATCCTAGAGGAAAATAAACTCAGGTGGGGCACAGTGACTAAGTTGTCTATTGGAAAATATAGTAAGCTTGATCTATGTTGCTTTAGAGTGAATAGATGTTTTGGAGATGTACCTTTTAACTCAGCATTGGGAAGAACTTTCTACAAAATCAGTGGTAGGTGCTACCTCAGAAATGATTGAGCACTTATTGAGTATAAAGTGTCCATCTAGTGGCTGAATAACAATCTCTCAGGGATATTGTAGAATGGATTATTACAATGGGCAGAAGGTCACATCAAGTAATTCACAAAGTCTTTGCTAAGTTTTAATTATTTTAATTCAAGTAGATATATGTAGACTATTGTATCAGACACTACTGAAGGTAGGAGATATGGGGGACAGAAGAGGAAGTGGAATATTAAGTAGAATATAACTCCTAGGGGCAGCTAGGTGGTGCAGTGGATAGAGCACCAGCCCTGGAGTCAGGAGGACCTGAGTTCATATCCGACCTCAGACACTTGACATTTACTAGCTGTGTGACCCTGGGCAAGTCACTTAACCCAAATTGCCTCACCAAAAAAAAAAAAAGGATATAGCTCCTAAAGGCAGGAAGTATAATCATTAAAATTCCAAAATCCTATGCTTTCACGAGGTTAGTCAACATGCATTTATTAAATACTTCCTATGTAATCAGTTTATGATGCTGGCTAAGATGACACAATTTACACAAAATGAAAATATTAAAAGATAATTTTGCATGTTGTATTTTTCAGGATTAAGATGGTATAAAATTCATATATTATGTCTAATGAATATATACTTGCTTGAAAGAAAAGAGGTGAAAAATTAAATCCAAAGAAATTTAGCTCCCTTTTTAAGTTCAAGATAAGAGAAAGTGGAGCTTAAATGTAGGTAATTCACCTTATATACACCAATTCTGTGCATTAAGTAGATGAAGTATTATTATTCCCATTTTACAGATAAGCAAATGGGCACTGAGTGCTTAAATAATTTGTTCCTTATTAGCCAGCTATTATCAGATGACATAGTATTTGTAAAGTGCTTGGCACAGTGCCTAATACAAAGAAAATGCTTAATACATGCTGGTTCTTTTCCCCAGTAGACCCTTATCCCCTACTAAGTGTCTGAGGAGGTAGTAGAATCCAGGTCCTAGATTTATTTACCTAGTACTTTCTTTCTCTTCTTTCTTGCTCTCTTGCTCTTGCTTTCTCTCTCTCTCAGCACAACTCTTACATCATGAACTGCCTATTGTACATTTTGAAATGAATGTCCTGTAGACACCTCAAAATTCAACATTATTCAAAAGATAACTATTATGTTAAATGTGATACATTAAAATATATATATATATATATAAGAAGTTTAAAGTATCATATACATTTTTACTTATATAATTCAATTCTTATTGCTGTTTATTCAGTTCATAATGAAATTTTTTAAAAATTGTTAAAAATAATTCAACAATGAATCAATTTCCTTTTCTCCAAACTCATGCATCTTCTGAATTTCCCTATTACTGGCAAGAGCATCACATTCCTTCTAGTCATCTGGGTTCATAACCTTGGAGTCATGCTCAATTCCTGATTCTCACTTAAGCTACATATCCATTAAATTGCCACATCTTGTTTCTATCTCCACACATATACAAAATCTCTCCTCTCTACTGACTCCCACAGCTATCACCCTTATTTGGACACTCCTCACAACTTACCTGAATGATTCCTATTGTCTCCAATTGAGTCTCCCTACCTAAAGCCTCAAACTACCTCAATCTGTCCTCCACACAATTTTGAAAGTGATTTTCCAAACATATAGATCCAACCATGCTGTTTCCCAAAATACAGGGGAAAAATTCTAGTGTTTCCTTACTAACTCTAGGAGCAAATATAAATTCCTCCATTTGCATTTAAATCTCTTTACAACTTGGCCCTTTCCTACTTTTCCAATCTTCTAACACATTGTTCCCTTCCACTTAATATAATCTGGCCATACTAGTCTACTTGTTCTGCAGAGTATCTCATTTCCTGTCTCTAAGCATTTGTCCAGAGTGTACACCATTCTTGGAATGCACTCCATTCACCTCTCCCTTTTGGAGCCCATGTTTTCCTTCAAGGCTCAGTTCAAACAGAACCTTTTTCATAAATCCTTTCCTCATTCCAGTAGTTGCCAGGATACAAAATCGTCTTTTATTCATTATCCACATACATCCACACAGACACACTCAAACATAAGTGTGTGTGTATGTATATTCATATATGTGTGTATCCTCTTTGTAATTATATGCTTAAATGTTGTCTCCACATTAGAAAATAAGATCTTTGAAGAAAGGAACTCTTTTATGTTTCTTTTCCCAATGCTTAGCACAGGACGTAGTATATAGTAGGTGCTTAATAAATTTCACTTGACTGTCCATTGTGCCACTCTATCTTTCTTAGATTTAGGAACAATTCAGGTTTTCTGCAAATCCATTACTGTCCTAATTATGTATTTGCTATGTGAATAGCTATTTGCTTAGGTTTGTAGATATGGTAGAATCACTTCTAGACATATCACAAAAGCTGTCCCTAAAGGTTCTAGAACTAGTGTGAACTGAATGCTACTTAGTCCTTTAGAAATCTTCAAGCTGGACAATCATTTTTCAATTATGGTCAAATGAAACTTTCAGGGTATAGTTTGGATTAAATGCTCACTAAAGTAACTGAAATTCATCAATTACTTTAGATGGTTCACAAGGCCATTAAAAATCAATTTTACTTAGTAGCTGTATGAACCTGGGCAAGTCACTTAACCCTCATTGTCCTGCAAAACAAACAATGACAACAACAAAATCAGTGCTTACTTCTCTTAAAATTTCCTGGCAGCAAATATAGATATGTTTTAAAATAAATAATTAGATGTTATTCTTGTCTTTAGCCCTCTAAGTTTCCTAAAGCAGTTGAGAAATTTGTCTATTATTTTTCCAAAAACTTTTTTGGACCCATCAGGAAAATAAGTTTCTGGCATGATTAAAGTTAGAGATCTTGAAGATAAAAAATAAGTACTTATTGTCTCTCAGGGATACTGATTTAAAGGTTCAAAATGGGATAGGAGCGAATAGGAAATATTTTCCTTGGGGAGAAAAGAAAGCTATTTTATCTGAATCTCCATCAAAGTGCACTGAGCTGGTAAGTGTTTTTGTTTTTGTTTTTGTTTTGTCTCTGTACAGAAAGCTGATTAGCCAGTTTGCATTTTTTTTAGTCCCATCCCAAAGTGCATATTAAAAGATGACATTAGGAACCTAGGAAATTCTTATAAAGTTATTTTAGTATATTTTCTTTATCTAAACTATTTTTCTTTCAGTTAAAATATGACCTGAATACCATCCTAAGTACTTTGCTTTTTTTTTTTTTGTCCCAAAAGCAAGTGTAATTTTGATAACTTGTATATACATCTAGAATCATTTGGATAAGCATCTTGAGATATTCTGGTGATAGGTGCATTTTTTCTTAAAAAGTAGGCCTCTATTTCTTGATATAAGATTTATTACAATTGTCAAATTTGACAAAAGATATAAATAGTTTTGGAAAGATTGTGTGAAGGTAGGTAGAAGAATACATTTGTGGGGAAAGCAATTTTGAATTATTGAAATAAGTGGCAAAAATGTCCATTTTTTTGACTCAGTGAGTTCACTTCTAGACATATATCTCAAGAAATTCATGAAATAATAAAGGCCCCATGTACCCCCCAAATATTTACAGAAGTATTTTTTATTATAGCTAAAAACTGGAAAGAAATTAGTTGCCCATTGATTGAGAAATGGCTAAACAAATATGTACATGAATGTAATGATGCTACTGTGCTGCAAAAAAAACAAATATTCTGAATATAGAGAAGAATAGAAAAAATTTCATGGACTAATCCAGAAGAAAGTAATTGAAGGCAAGAAAATAATATACACAATAACTACAACAATGTAAGTGGAAAGTGCAAATACCACAAAATAATTTTTAAAAAAATAATGATGTAAAATTACAAGAAAGAAAATATGAAAAGACACCCTAAGCCCATTCCTTTGCAGAAATGGAAGTTCTACGGTTGTGAAGCATTGCCTATATTTTAAGAATTTTTTCAATACATTGATTGATTTTTCATTTTTTTTCTTTTTCCTCCTTTGTATTCCATCCTTGAGCCCACTCTGATGAGGTTAAGGCCTTTGAGCTAATTCAGTTTTCTAAATTTTTCTTCCTCCCTCCCTCCTCAACTCTCCCTATGAAATCAAGCAATTCAGTATATGTCACACATAGGGTGTTATGCAGAACATCTTCACCTTCCTGTAAAGTGTTTTGCTTTTTACACCTCCCTCCCCCAAACTTCCCTTCCCCTCACCTGTCCCCCATCTCCTTCTCCTCCCACTTTTCCTCAGGGCAAAAATATAATACTATACCCACTTGAATATGTGTATTACTCCCTCTTTGAGCCAATTCTGATGAGAGTGATGTTCACTCACTCCCCCTTTCCTTCCCCCTCTTCCCCTCTCTTCCATAGGATTTTTTCTTGTTTCCTTCATGTGAGTTATCTCTCCACATTCCACCTCTCCCCTCTGTCCTCCCCCAATCCATTCCTCCTATCCCTCAGCTCTATTTTAAAGATGTCATCATGGGTTAGCTAGGTGGCACAGTGGACAAAGCACCAGCCCTGGGCCCAGGAGGCCCAGTGCCCAAATCTGGCCCCAGACACCAGAAAACCCACCTTGTTTGCTCCACAGAGAACAAGGATACACACACACACACACACACAAAATAAATGCTTTACAAATACCATCCCTTCATATTCAGTTCAGACCGGTGTCCTCTGTGTATTCCTTGCTGAAAAAGTTCTTATGAGCTGGAAGTATTATTTTTTCATGTATGATTGTAAAAAGTTTGACCTTTTAATGTCCCTCGTGATTTCTTTTTCCTGTTTACATTTTTATGATTCTCCAGGGTCTTGTATTTGAAAGTCAAATTTTCTATTCAGTTCAGGTCTTTTCATCACAAATGCCTGAAAGTCCTCTTTTTCATTGAAGTCCCATTTTTTTCCTCTGAAAGATTATACTCAGTTTTGCTGGGTACATGATTTTTGGCTGTAGTCCCAGTTCCTTTGCCCGCTGGAATGGCATATTCCATGTCCTCCTGTCCTTTAATGTAGAAGCTGCTAGATCTTGCTTTATCCTTATTGGAGCCCCACAGTACTTTAATTCTTTCTTTTTGGCAGCTAGCAATATTTTCTCCTTGACCTGGGAGTTCTAGAATTTGGCTGCAATAATCCTTGAGGTTTTCCTTTTGGCATCTCTTTCAGGAGGTGATCGGTAGATTCCTTCAATTTCTATTTTAGCTTCTGCTTTCAGAGTATCAGGGCAATTTTCCCTAACAATCTCTTGGAGGATGGTGTCTAAGGCTTTATTTTGGTCATGGTTTTCAGGTAGTCCAATGATTTTCAAATGATCTCTCCTAGATTTATTTTCCAGGTCAGCTGTTTTTCCAAGGAGATATTTCACATTGCCTTCTATTTTTTCATTCAATTGGATTTGCTTTACCATGTCTTGGTTTCTCATAAGGTCACTAGCTTCCACTTGTTCAATCCTAATTCTTAGGCAATTATTTTCGTCAGACAGTTTTTTAATCTCCTTTTCCATTTGGCTTTTCAAACTGTTGACCTTTTTCTCATGACTCTCCCGCATCACTCTCATTTCTCTTTCCATTCTTTCCTCCCTTTCTCTACATCTTTGTTCTATCTCTCCTGCTTTCTCTTCAAAGTCCCTTTTGAGAGCATCCATGGCCTGAGACCAGTTCATATTTTTCTTTGAAACTTTGGATGTAGGGACCCTGTGGTTGATTTCCTCATCTGAGGCTGCACCTTGATCTTCCTTGTCACTGAAAAAGTTTTCAATAATTCAGAACTTTCTTTGCTTGATCATCTTTTACTTGATGTTAAACTCTCCACTAGGGGATGGGGGGGAGCACCTGCTTCTCAGCTCCACTCCTGTTCCCAGCTTCAGAGGGTCCCAGGTGTTTTGGTTTGAGGGAGGGCAGCTTTTACTCTCTCCTGTTCTTTAGTCCAGAGATAACTTCAAGCCTACTTACTAAACAATCAACCAGCAAAGCTTTCTGTTGTGTGGTTCTTAGCTTCAACGAGCCTGCATCCCTCCCCTACCTGGGCCTCCTGCTTCTGAGGATTTCTTCCTGGTTTTCTGCTGGGGTGGGACAGCCGAATTCCTTCCTAGGCCCTGCTGGTACCCCTTCACTTTCCCCCCTGGCCAGCCATACAGCTCTCTCACCCAACCACATGCTCAGTTCTAGAAGACTCTAGTGCTGTAGCTGATTCAGAGGTTCTGGGGTAAATTCCTCCCACGGTGTGCCTGGTGTGTCTGTCAGCACAATCTTGGGTTGGACTTTGCTCGTGGCCCAGTACAGTTGCCTGAAATCTACATATAGCTGGAGAATAATCTCAGCCATATTTTTGTGTTTTTCTCCTCTAGGGGATATTTTATTGCTGTTTTGGGGGTGATTGTATTAGGAGCTCTGTCCATTTAATGTCTTTCTTCCACCATCTTGGCTCTGCCCCCTCCTCCTATGTCTTCTTTAAAAAAATATTTGTTATATGGAGTAACTGTCTAAGAAGGGAAGAAGAAAAAGAGGAAAGATAGGCTAAATTTTAAGCTATGTAAAAGCAAAAACTGCACGGATATTGCAAAAATATATCACAAAGATTATACATTATGACAAGGTGAGATTTATACCAGGAATGCAAGATCAGTTCAACATTAGGAAAACTATCAGCATAATTAATCATACCAATATGAAAACAACAAAAATTATATGTTTATCTCAATAGATGCTGAAGAAGCTCTTAACAAAATATAACACCCATTCCTATTAAAAACACTGGCAGGGCAGCTAGATGGCACAGTGGATAGAGCACCAGCCCTGGATTCAGGAGTACTTGAGTTCAAATCTGGCCTCAGACACTTAACACTTACTAACTGTGCGACCCTGGGCAAGTCACTTAACCCGAATTGCCTCACTAAAATAAAACAAAATGAAACAAACAAAAAACCACTGGCAAGCATAGTTATAAATGGCATTTTCCTTAAAATGATAAGTATTATCTGTGTAAAATCATCAACCAGCCTTATCTGTAAAGGGGACAAGCTAGAAACCTTCCCAATAAGATCAAGGTGAAGCAAGGATGTCCATTACCATCACAGTTATTCAATATTGTATTACAGCTCTTAGTCTTTGCAGATGATATGATAGTATTCTTAGAGATTCCTAGAGAACCAATTAAAAGCTAGTTGAAATAATTAACAACTTCAGAAAAGTTGCAGAATAAAAAATAAACCTACATAAATCATCAGCATTTCTATATGTTACCAACAAAGTCCAGCAGCAAAAGATAGAAAGAGAAATTCCATTTAAAATAACTGTAGACAATATAAAATACTTGGGAGCCTATATGCCAAGACATACCCAGGAACAATATGAACACAAGTGTAAAGAATTTTTCATACAAATAAAACTAGATCAGCATATTTGGAGAAATATTAATTATTCATGGGTAGGCCAAGCCAATATGATGAAAATTATAATTCTATTAAATTAATTTTATTATTTAGTGTTGTACCAAGAAAACTACCAAAATTTTTTATAAAAATAGAATTTTTATAAATATATAATTTTTGTAAATATATGAAAAATACAATTCTTTTATACAAATAAAAACAAAATTCATCTGAAAGAACAAAAGGTCAAGAATATCAAGGGAATCAATGAAAAAATGTAAAGGAAAGTAGCCTGGAAGCACCATATCTCAAGCAGTATTACAAAGTAGTAATCCTCAAAACAATCTGGAACTGGATAAGAAATAGAGTGGTTAATTAGTGGAATAAATTAGGTATGCAATTCACAGTGGTAAATGACCATGATAATCTAGTGTTTGATAAACCCAAAGATCCAAGCTTTTGAGAAGAGAACTCACTATTTGACAAAGATTACTGGGAAAACACGAAAGCAGTTTGGCAGAAAATCAAGCATAGAAAAACATCTCACAACATATACCAAGATAAGGTCAAAATGAGTACACAATTTAGACAAAAGGAGTGATATCATAAGAATATTAGGGCAGCATGGAATATTTTACCTGTCAAATGTATGGATAAGGGAAGAATGTATGATCAAACAAGAGAGAAAGATTGTATTTCAGGATGTAAAATGGGTAATTTTGATATTAAATTTAAATGGTATTGTATAAAGAAAACCAAAGCAACCAAGGTTAGATGGGAAAGTAGAAAACTGAGGTGGGGGGAGGGAGGGATTTTACAGAAAGTATCTCGGATAAAGGCCTTATTTCTCAAACACATAGAGAACTGAGTCAAATTCATAAGAATATGAGTCATTCCCAAACTGATAAATGGTCAAGGGATATGAACAGGCAGTTTTCAAAAGAATAAAGCAAAGCTATTTAGAGTCATATAAAATATTCCAAATCCCTTTTGATTAGAGAAATTCAAATTAAATCAACTCTGAAGTACCATTTCACACCTGTCAGATTGGCTAATATGACAGAAAAGGAAAATGAAAAATGTTGGAGCAGATGTGGAAAAACTGGGAAACTAATGCATTGTTGGTGGTATTGTGAATATTCTGGAGAGTCATTTCCCTTTGACCTAGCAATACCACTACTAAGTTTGTATCAAAGAGATTTTTTTTAAAAAGGACCTATATGTAAATATATATATATATATATATATACATATATATACATATATATATGTGTGTGTATATATATATATATATATATATAGCAGCTCTTTTTATAGTGTCAAAGAATTGGAAATTTAGAGAATTGTCCATCAATTGGGGAATGGCTTAACAAGTTGTGATATAACAATTGTGATAGAATACTATTGTGCTATAATAATTAATGAGAACAATGATTTCAGAAAAAACTTGACAAGACTTATATGAACTGATGCAAATTTAAGTAAGACGAAGCAGAATATTGTATGTAGTAATAGCGATATTGTATGATGGTGAACTGTGAATGACTAAGCTATTCCCAGCAATACAATAATCCAAGATAAATTTGAAGGATTTATGATAATAAATATTATCCATCTTCAGAGAAACAACTGATAAAGCCTGAATACAAATCAAAGTTTATTTTTCTTGTTTTTTATCTGTTTTCTTTTGCAACATGGCTAATTAGGAAATCATTTTGCCTGACTGCAGATGTATAATCTGTATCAAATTTCTTGTCTTCTTAAAGAAGAGCAGAAGTGGAAGGGAGAAAATTTGGGACTGAATTTCTTAAAATAACTGTTAAAATTATTTTTTACATGTAATTGGGAAGATATAAAAAGTTTTCAAAAAATAAAAAAAAAACTATCAATATTTTTTAAAAGGAGGATATTGTACTATTCCGGTCACAAAATTTTTAAGGCCTACACCAGAATTTTTCCTCTGTGCATTGAAAGAAAAGGACAAATGATTCCTTTATATCTAATATCCCACACTTTATATTTATGATTCTCTTGTGTGAATGAATTGAATAACAGCTTGTTGTAATGGAATTAATATACTAAAATATAATCACTGAAAGCATCCACAGCAAGACTCAAGAAAGAGACAAGATAGAAGTATTGATAAATAACCTTTGCTGTTCTTATGTGATTTTGGTCTCTTTAGGCAGTTTTTTTTTAAAATATTTTTTTGGGGGAATATTCTGTCTAGCTAAATGTCATCTAACTCAGTCCCCACTCCCATCCTTCAAATACAGGGTTCTATTTTCACAGTCTCTGACAGTTGTTCATCTAACCTCAATTGGACTATTTCCATAGATGAAGAGATTACTATCAAATTGGCAACCTGATTTGATTTGTTGGTTGGAAAAGACATTCTTATAATGAGTCAAAATCTGCCTTCCAACTTTCCACATTTGGTCTAGTTCTGTTCTTTAAAGCAACAAAAATGCATTTTACTTGAAAGTCCTTCAAATATTTGAAGATAGTGATCATATACTCTTCATACCCCCACTAAGTCTGCATTTCTCAAAGCTAATCATTCTGGCCTTCAAGATAAACTCTCATTTATTCATTGTATAATTTGTAACAGAAAACCAGTACAAACAGTGTTAGGTCTTCAGACTATTTGCTATTCCTCACCTTATTCCTGTTTGTAGGTCAAACTTTTTTATTTATCATTTTACTAACAAACGAGCTATCAGAAATGCAGTTATGATTGGTTCCAAATCAAAGTATACCAAAATTCTTCTTTTCCTATATTGCAGGGGAAAAATGTGTACTGTTAGTGCAACACCTTTCCCCCTCCACTTTCTAAATTCCCTTGCTAGACAAAGAAAAAAACTATGTCACCTATGGAAGTCTTTTGTCTTGAGATTTCTATGAGAGATGAAGATATCAAAGGTTCCTAAGCATCTTGGAATGATTGTTATCTTTACTTCAAAAACTGAGTTCATAGTACAAATATTATATGGGGCATTCATTTGAGTTATTGGCTATCAAGACATATGTGATTTTCAGTTTTTTCTTCCATACTGTGACTTACTACTGTGCCAGTGGTAAGTAAATCTTAATTCAGGGCTTTTGTCAGTGCTAATTTTTAATGTCCCCAACTTGGGAATTAGTTAATATTATTTGCCATTTTAGATTCTTCTTAGAAAATTTTATATCAGAGTGAGCTCTCGAACTCATGACATGATAGCTCCAAAAAATCCAAATAATGCCATAGGACAGTGCCTAGAGCAGCAAAACCCATATCAAAATGTGCTGAAATCATCTTCTAAGCAAGAATGGCTTGGAAGGTCAGAAGGAGGGAGCTGCTGTGCTGAGACATGAGTGGAGCCCAACCCCACAGTTGCCCTGACACAGATCCAGTCAAAGGAAGGCCTCACCAGAGAAGGTGAACCCCAGAGCCTTGGAATCAGCTGAAGCACCAGTGTCATCTGGAACTAAGCGCACAGTCTGGTGAGAGGGCTAAGCCCTTGGCAGGGGGGAGACTGCAGGGGTCTATGCTGGTGCTGAGGCAGAACTTGGGTTTTTCATCCCTGCTGGGAACCAGGAGGTAGGCTTGAGTAGCAGTGGCCAAGGTGGAAGAGGGGCACAAGCTTGTTGGAGCTGACAACCACAACACACAAAGCTGGATGATTGGCAAGTTTGTCTGGGGTCATCTATGGACCAGGGAACAGGCCAGGCGAGTGAAGAAACTGATCCTCCTTAAATCATACCACCTGAGACTTCTGAAGCTTGGGATACAGCAGACTGGAAACAATGCCCCATTTTAAGGAGTTAAAAGTCAATTAAAAGAAAGGAAAGATGAGCAGAAAGAAAAAGGTGAAGACCATAGAAAGTTTCTTCAGTGACAAGGAAGATCGAGGTTCACCCTCAGAGGAAGATGTCAACATCAGGGTCCTTGTATCTAAAGCTTCCAAGAAAAATATTAATTGGTCTCAAGCCATAAAGGCACCCAAAAAGGACTTTGAAGATAAAGTTAGAGTGGTAGAGGAAAAAATGGAAAGAGAAATGAGGGTGATGCAGGAAAGACATGAGAAAAAAGTCAACGGCTTGAAAAGCCAAATTGGCCAAATGGAAAAGGAGGTACAAAAGCTCTCTGGTGAAAATAATTGCTGGGAGGAAAGGCAGTGAGCTCCTGACCTCATGACACGATCGCTCCAAAAAACATCCAAATAACGCCATAGGAAAATGCCCGGAGCAGCAAAACTCACAGAAGAATGTTCTGAAATCATCTTCGAACCAAGAACAGCTTGGAAGGTCAGAAAGAGGGAGCTGCTGTGCTGATACAGGAGTTGAGCCCAACCCCACAGTCACCCTGACACAGATCCAGTCCCAGGGAGGCCTCACCAGAGAAGCAGACCCCCAGAGCCTCTGAATCAGCTGAAGCACCAGTGTTGTCTGGAATTAAGCTCACAGTCTGGTGAGAGGGCTGAGCCCTGGGCAGGGGGGAGACTACAGGGGTCTATGCTGGTGCTAAGGCAGAACTTGGATGTTATACCCCTGCTGAGAATAAGGTGGTAGGCTAGAGTTGCAGTGGCCCAGGTGGGAGAGGTGCATAGACTAATTAGAGCTGAAAACCACAACACACACAAAGCATATTGATTAGCAAGTTGGTCTGGGATCATCTAAGGACTAGGGAACAGGCTGGGTGAGTGAAGAACCTGATTCTCCTAAATAATACCACCTGGGACTTCTTAAGCTTGGGATACTGCAGCCTGGAAAAAATACCCCACTTTGAGGAGCTAAAAGTCAAGTAAAATAAAGGCAAGATGAGCCGACAGAGGAAGGTGAGGACTGTAGAAAGTTTCTTCAGTAACAAGGAATGCCAAGGGGCACCCTCAGAGGAAGATGTCAACATCAGGGCCCCTATATCTAAAGCTTCCAAGAAAAATACGAATTGGTCTCAGGCCATAGAGGTGCTCAAAAAGGACTTTGAAGATAAAGTTAGAGAGGTAGAGGAAAAATGGAAAGAGAAATGAGGGTGATGCAGGAAAGACATGAGAAAAAAGTCAACGGCTTGAAAAGTCAAATTGGCCATATGGAAAAGGAGGTAAAAAAGCTCTCTGATGAAAATAATTGCCTAAGAATTAGGATTGAACAAATAGAAGCCAGTGACTTTATGAGAAACCAAGACACAATAAAGCAAATCCAAATGAATAAAAAAATAGAGGGTAATGTGAAATATCATCTGGGAAAAACTGCTGACCTGGAAAATAGGTCCAGGAGAAATAATTTGAAAATTATTGGTCTAGCTGAAAACCATGATCAAGGAAAGAGCTTAGACACTATCTTCCAAGGTATTCTCAGGGAAAATTGCCCTGAAATTCTAGAAGAAGAAGCTAAAATAGAAATTGAAAGAATCCACCGATCACCTCTAGAAAGAGATCCCAAAAGGAAAACTCCCAGGAATATTATAGCCAAATTCCAGAGCTCTCAGGTCAAGGAGAAAATATTGCAAGCTGCCAAAAAGAAAGAATTCAAGTACTGTGGAACCCCAGTCAGGATAGCACAAGATCTAGCAGCTTCTACATTAAAGGACTGGAGGGCATGGAATATGATATTCCAGAGGGCAAAGGAAATGGGATTACAACCAAGAATCACCTACCCAGCAAAACTCATCATTATCTTTCAGTGGAAAAAATGGGACTTTAATGGAAAAGAGGACTTTCAGATATCTATGATGAAAATACCTGAACTGAATGGCAAATTTGACTTTCAAATACAAGACCCTAGAGAACCAAAAAAAATTAGACCTGGAGGACATACCTGGGGTCATGCAGTGAGTGATTGTCTTGTGTCTGAGGCCAGGTTTTGGCTGGGATCTCTGGGTACAGGGGTGATGATTGGTCCACTGTGTCACTTAGCTAGATGATAACATCTTTAGGGTTAAATTGAGGGGGGAAGGGTATTCACTGGGGGAGGGGGAAGGGCAGAAGTGAAATCCTACATGAAAGTAACAGGAAAAGGCTTATGGAGTGGGGGAAGAGATGGGAGAGGAGCAGGGCAGTAAATTAATTTTACACTAATCAGAAAAGGCTCAAAGACCTTAAACTCATCAGAGCTGCCTCAAGGAGGGACTAACAGACCCACCCATATGGGTGGAGTAATCTATTTAATCTGGGCAGTAAATGAGCCTAACACTCATCAAAATTGGCTCAAAGACCTCAATCTCATTAGAATTAGCTCAAGGAGGGAATAATATACACACTCAATTGGGTAGAGTAATCTCTCTAACCCTGCAGGAAAATAGGAGGGGAAGTGGATAAAGAGAGAGGGGCAAAAGAAGGAAGGGCAGAGTGGGGGAGGGGACAGACAGAAGCAAATTCCTTTTGAAAAGTGATAGGATGAAAGAAGATGGATAATAGAATAAATATCATGGGGAAGGGAACAGGATGGAAGGGAAACAGTTAACAATAGTAATCATGAAAAAGAGAAAAGGGGGGAAAATTGTACAAAAAATATTTATAGCAACTCTTGGTGGAGGCTAAGAATTGAGAATCAAGGGAATGTCCATCAATTGAGGAATGATGGAAAAAGCTATGTTATATGATTTTAGTGGAATGGTCTTGTGCTACAGGAAATGACAAACAAGATGATCCCCCCAAAACCTTGAAAGACTAATGAACATTGATGTATAGTGAAGTGAGCAGAGCTGGGAGGATATTGTGCATAGTGACAGCAGTATTGTTCAATGAGGAATTGTGAATGACTTGACTACTCTCAGCAGTGCAATGATCCAAGACAATCCCAAGGAACTAATGAGGAATCTTACTATGCACCCCTATAGAAAATAATTGCCTAAAAATTAGGAACAAATCAAAACTAGTGACTTTTTGAGAAACCAAGACACAATAAATCAAATCCAAATGAATAAAAAATATATGGCAATGTGAAATATCTTCTGGGAAAAAACTGCTGACCTGGAAAATAGGGTCAGGAGAGATTATTTCAAAATTATTGGTCTGCCTGAAAACCATGATCAAGGAAAGAGCTTAGACATTATCTTCCAAGATATTCTCAGGGAAAATTGCCCTGATATTCTAGAAGCAAAAGCTAAAATAGAAATTGAAAGAATCCACTGATCACCTCCAGAAAGAGATCCCAAAAGGAAAACTCCTACGAATATTATAGCCAAATTCCAGAGCTCTCAGGTCAAGGAGAAAATATTGCAATCTGCCAAAAAGAAAGAATTCAAGTACTGTGGAGCCCCAGTCAGGATAGCACAAGATCTAGCAGCTTCTACATTAAAGGACTGGAGGGCATGGAATATGATATTCCAAAGGGCAAAGGAATTGGGATTACAACCAAGAATCACCTACCCAGCAAAACTGATCGTAATCTTTCTGAGGAAAAATGGGACTTTGATGAAAAAGAAGACTTTCAGGTATTTGTGATGAAAAGACCTGAACTGGATGGCAAATTTGACTTTCAAATACAAGACCCTAGAGAACCAAAAAAAATTAGACCTGGAGGACATACCTGGGGTCATGCAGTGGGTGACTGTCTTGTGTCTGAGGCTGGATTGGGGTTGGGGTCCTCCTGGGTCCAGGGTGGATGCTTTGTCCACTGGTTCACATAGCTACCCCATGATGACATCTATAGTGTTAAATTGAGGGGTGAGGGGAATGCACTGGGGGAGGGGGAAGGGCAGAGGTAACATGAGGTGAAATCCTACATGAAAGAAACAAGGAAAGGGCTTATGGAGTTGGGGAAGAGATGGGGGAGAAGCAGGGCAGTAAATGAATTTAACACTCATCAGAAAAGGCCCAAGGACCTTAACCTCATCAGAGTCGTCTCAAGGAGGGATTAACACACATACCCAAATGGGTGGAGTAATCTATTTAATCTAGTCAGTAAATGAGCCTAACACTCATCAGAATTAGCTCAAAGACCTCAATCTCATCAGAATTGGCTCAAGGAGGGAATTACATACACACTCAGTTGGGTGGAGTAATCTCTTCACCCTGCCAGAAAATAGGAAGAGAAGGCTATAAAGAGAGAGGGGAAAATGAAGGGAGGGCAGATTGGGGGAGGGGACAGACAGATGCAAATCCCTTTTGAAGAGGAATTGGATGAAAGAAGATGGATAATAGAATAAATATCATAGGAAAGAGAATAGGATGGAAGAGAAACGGTTAACAATAATAATCATGAAAAAGAGAAAATGGGGGAAAATTGTTCAAAAAATATTTATAGCAATTGTTTGTGGTGGCTACGAATTAAGAATCAAGGGAATGTCCATCAATTGAGGAATTACTGAAGAAGCTGTGGTATATCATTGTAGTGGAATGGTATTGTGCTATAGGAAATGACAAGCAGGTTGATCCCAGAAAAACCTGGAAAGATTTATGAACTGATGCATAGTGAAGTGAGCAGAACTGGACATTTTGCATAGTGACAGCAGTATTGTTCAATGAGCAATTGTGAATGACTTAACTACTCTCAGCAATACAATGATCCAAGACAATCCCAAGGGACTTATGATGAAACATACTATCCACACCCATAGAAAGAACTGATAAAAAGAGCACTTGTGGATTGTACATATATAACCTGGTTTCTGTCTTGTGTGTGTGGGGGGGGGGGGGGTGGAAGAGAGGGAGGGAGGGAGAAAAATTTGGAACTCTAAATCTCATGAAAATGAATGTTGAAAACTACCCTTATATGTAACTGGAAAAAATAAAATAAATGTTTGTTGCAAAAAAATAAAAAGAAAACAAAAGAAAATTTTATATCAGATTATGTATTTAATAGAGAGAGAACAAGTAATTATGCCTTTTCCCCAGAACAAGTGAGAATGAATTTACCTTTTCGCTTTATGTATATATATATACAATTATGCTGCATTTGAGACAATGCAAATATCCTACTAAATGAATCCTTGCATATGACTCTACTCAAATTGCTTTTGTTTTATTCTAATGTTACAATGAAATGAGTAAAAATAAATCAGTTTGCATGGCTACTCAGACTAACATTAGCTAATTTGTTTTTAAAAATATTTTTATTCTCTCATTAACCATGTGGCATTCTAAACAATTTTTTATATTAATTTCAGCCTGTGAAACTGAAGCAGGAAAAGTTTATCAGATGTCCCTAGAGGAGCACATCCAACCTTTCAAAGAAAGTATGGAGCAATTCATTATTCAAGGTAAACATTAAGAAGTTATTTTATCTTTTCCTTTGTTATCAACAAAAAGGTAGAAGAAAGTTTGTTTATACGTATTGTTAAAAAGATTATTTATTTTGGCATTGCATAAAGCTAAGAATTAAATCTAATTATGAGTCACAGTCACAAACTCTAAAAGCAATTTGCTAAAGATATGGGGATTTTTTTGTATGATTCTCATTTTTTAAAAGACAGAAAAGAGAATGTCATTGGCTCTCAGGGCTTTGCTTATGTATCTTTTATAAAAAAACATTTTATGTATTCCATAGCACACAGTTCCTTTAAAAAAAAACTGTACCTAAATTTCTGAAATGTGTCCAATGTCTTATTTGAATATTGTCAAAAAGCTGCACCAAAAAAATGTGCGCAGATCTTTTACATTATTTGCTATTTTGTTTCTCTAAAGAATTAATAGCATCAAGTATTTATTTAATGCTCTTCCTAGGGTGCTCAAAAAGCTATTATCATATTGACTCTTCCCACATTCATCTAAAGTAAGCAGAGACCTAATTCTAACTCAGAGGTATTAAAGAAACATTCAAAGATTAGCTTATTGTCCTAGTCTCCAAGAAATTAATTTTACATTGAGAAATTCTATAGTTTGCAATTTATGATTGAATAGAAGTATTCATTCCTTGATGCAATTTAACTACTGCAATGCTACTCCAACAAGAGACATCCTTTCATACTTTGGGAACATTTATGGTGTCCTAAATGTGGACAAAGAGCAGAATGATGTTGAGTAACCTCATTCACAATTTGCATGCAATTTATTTTAGTGTTTTACAAAAGTTATTGATGATGTTATAAAATAAATGGTTAACACTGAGATTTGACTCAGACACAGTTCCTCTTCTTCCTCATGAAAGGATGTATTTAAAGAAAATATTAGAGTAAAACAGTTGTGTAACTCAATGTGAATATAATTTGGTTTCATACTATCATTCAGTTCAGTTCAAAACAAACATTTATTAAGTGCCCATTATATGTATGTTTGTTTTGTTTTGTTTTTTTTTTTTTGCTGGGCAATGGGGGTTAAGTGACTTGCCCAGGGTCACACAGCTAGTAAGTCAAGTGTCTGAGGCCGGATTTGAACTCAGGTACTCCTGAATCCAAGGCCGGTTCTTTATCCACTGCGCCACCTAGCGGCCCCTATGCCCATTATATGTAAAGCATCAGACTTAGATGCTGGAGATAAAAAGATAAAAAACAAGCCATCCCTCTTTCAAGGAATTTACAACTTGCAAACTTAATCACAATTTCTTTAAATCATTTTAACAAACATCAGCAATTTCCAGTGTAAATGCTAAGACCCAGAATAACCTTATAAATAGCATTGGTGGGCATGAGGATGGCATTTGCTTCATCTATATAGTGGTATACTTGATAGGTCAGGTCCTATCTTTATTTCAAGGACCTGTGATTTGCAATACATTTTTGCGTGTGGGAAACATGAAATCTTTAATCATGCTGAATCATTTAAAAGCAATCAAGCAATGTGAATTCACCACAGATTTCTTGCGAATATAACAACCCTGACCACCATATTGTTCAAATTGTGTGTACCTTATGCTTAAACAGAATAAAACTATATTTTCCAGGACAAGTATCTCGATTTTTAATTGTTGCTTCCTATTAGTTTAATGGAAATCATAAACATCTTCATAAATTTTCTTTGGGGAGGGAGGGAGATTTTATCTATAATTTCATCAGTTTAAGGAACTCTGTATGGAAGCCACTTTCCCAAATGTAGATGAAAAGTCCTTTATAAAACTCTTATACAGTTGCTTAAGACATGTATGTTTTGATTTGCCCATAGTCACATGACCACAGAGGCAAGGTACAAAGCCATGTATTCCTGACTTCTATGACTAGTCCTAGATCCAGTATAGCACATTTCTCCACCTTTATAAAGTATGACTTTCTATTGAATAGACACCTATGGGTTAAATCTCCACTTAAACAAGAATCAAAATAATTCTTAGCTAGTAAGCCAGTTGACAACAGGTGTTAAGGTTTATAATAACGGATTAAACCTTTATCTGAGCCAATGTATCAATTGCCCCAGAAAGAGGCCATTCTTTATATATTTTATTTACCAGATTTTAAGATCAACTTTATAGCTCTTTTCTGAATTCTCTGCAATCTTGTGAATCCATCTCATATTTCAGAGTTGATAAAGATCTGAATTGTGTTGAGCATGCATGTTTTTGTTGTTGATTGTATTGTGGGATATTTAGGCATCTCAAAGATAAGGAAAATCCTGCTGTTTTACTACTGCTCTGTTACAATTCCCTCTGGAGCAAGAATTTGAATTATTAGGTTGTTTAAGTTTTCTAACTGTTTACAAATTTGATTTGAAATTTTTATTATAATTCAAAGATGAAAAAAATAAATGATTTGGCTTTGTTATAAAATAATATATTAAATATTTTCAACTTTAAATCCTTTCTTTTCGGGGCAGCTAGATGGCGCAGTGGCTAGAGCACCAGCCCTGGAGTCAGGAGGACCTGAGTTCAAATCCGGCCTCAGACACTTAACACTTACTAGCTGTGTGACCCTGGGCAAGTCACTTAACCCCAATTGCCTCACCAAAAAAAAAAAATCCTTTCTTTTCACAAAACATCATTGAATTTAGATTTCTGTTTCACAGGCTTTTGAACTACATTGCTTTTTCTAAGCTTTTGTTTTATTTTTATGTAAGCATAATTAATAAATATTGCTAGTTAGAGTTCATACTTAAGTCACATAAAACAGATTTTTGTATGTAAGGGTTGGGTCAAATCAGTTTTGTAGAGATTACAATAATGTTTTTAAATAACTTGAAATTGAGGCAAGACTGGAAGAATGTTGAGAATGACAAAACCTAAACTTTGTTCACTTATGTGAAATGATTTTGTTTAAGATGAAGATTTAAAGTTTGAAATGTATATATAATCTTTTCAGAATAGTTTAAGTGCTCTAAAAACTGCCTGAAATAAGATATACCTTTTAAATATTAACGAAGTAACTACTGTTAAGGGGAAAATGGTTTCATTGTGTTGGGTTTTTTTTTTGTGAAAGGGGAAAGCATTCTACATTTAGTTAAATTGAAAAAATAAAAGGAAAAGCATTTTCTATGCACAGCTGGAATTTATATATAACAGTGAAATTTAACATTTTTATTAAAGTAATTATTGATGAGATATCTATAGCCTATGAAAAAATAACTGTACAGTGATTTCATTCTCTTCCATGTATATACACACATGTATGTATCTATGTATACATATATTTCCCAATATATTTTCTATTCACAGACCTTCCACTGAAACTGTCATGAGCTTTGTTCTTATTAGATGGGTGACTAGGAAGACAATGGAATCTTGGTCATCCTTTGTTGGCATTGATTGCCATTTTGGCTTATGTAATATAGTTTTTTTGGGGGTATTTTTTACAGGGCAATGAGAGTTAAGTGACTTGTCCAGGGTCACACAGCTAGTTAAGTGTCAAGTGTCTGAGGCTGGATTTGAACTCAGGTCCTCCTGAATCCAAGGCCAGTTCTTTATCCACTGAGCCACCTAGCTGCCCCTTGTGATATTTTTTGAAAGAAAAAAATATCTTTTTTTTTTTACTTTTTAAACTATTGGAAAAATTAAGAATAACAGAGTTCTTTTCCTTTCCATTAAATAGAAGCAGTCTTCTATTTTCCCTCTCTCCTCTTATGGTTTCAGAAATTTGAAATAGTTAATGGGATGTTTCAGTTGCTTTTCCCTCCTCCCATTTATTATCCATCTTCCCTTCTCTCTTCCAACAGTAATTTCATGCTGAAACCAAACATGGAAAACTGCAGTTGAACTAGAGAAATAAAAGCAAGGAAAAAAGAATAAATCTGTAAACACAAGGTTATAATTAAAAGAGTGTTGAAACCTCAAATCTTTTTAAAATATACAGTCTTTGGTATTGGTAATACTATACTTGAGGATGAAGTGATGGTGAAAGCAGTGGGATATGAACTATGCCAAAGAGCCTCAAAATATTCACTTCTATAATTTCTTTTTTTTTTTTAGAAGTGAATATTTTCTATCAAAAAAGTACTTAGAGAAAACTGTAAGTAATGTCCCATGCGTAGGATGGTAAGGTTTGCTGTTGTTCTTGGAAAATAAGCAAAATATACAACCTGTTTCAATTATTAAAGACTAAGGAATGTCCTCACCATTTCAGAAAAATATATTTTTATTTTACCATTTAGTTGTAATCAAGTAGCCCAATGGACTAAACCATGTTCTAACGTTATTTGCTTTATCTTGTTTTCTTGGGTATCCATAATGAGCAGCCTGGGATATATTCTCTTTTTTTCTTTTTCTTTTCATAGAATCATAGTGCTAGAAGGGAACTGAAAGAGGTCATCTAAGCCAGCCTGCAATTGGTTTTCAGATATCAAATATCAAGGAAAATAGATCTCACAAAGGCCTTCACTTGATAGGAGAGAAGTGGATCACAGATTCTCAAGTCAGAACTGATTGACTTACAGTTTAGTATCATATGCAAATCTAAGAAAGTTATTTAATAAGTGTAGTTATTATCTGGTTTTCCACAACAATGTTAAACTCTCCTCCAGCTCATATCAAATACTTGATTGAAAGCATACATGCTGATGGTAGAAAAAACAGCATTAGAAAATATATTAAAAAAAAAAAAAACTAGAAGAGCAGAGCGGAATAGCACTTACCTAGTATAGGAGCAATAAAAGCCTATATACCTCAGATCAATGGAATCATAGACCATTATAGCTGAACCATAACTTAAAGCTCATCTAGTGCACCTCCCTTTTAAAGATGAAGAAAAAGACACAGAAAAATCAGTTGACATGCCCAAGGTCACAGAACTACTTAGTGGCTTGGGGACATCATTATGATACAGATTAGTCCAATAATTGATGCCCCTCTGTAATACCAAAAATAATTATTTCTATGATAAATTATAGTATTTGAATTACAGAAATTGAAATTAGGAAAGTACCTTAGCAGTCATCAAGCCCAACTTATATTTTGAAGGTATATAGGAAAAAGTTCAAATAAAAATTATTAAAGTAAAATGACTAATCTCAGTTTGAGGCATGGACCTTATTATTACTTTTGATCAGGACTTTTCTGGCATATTTTTAGATCCTAAAGAATAATTAGTCTTTTAATGAAAGAAAGTTAGGAAAAGGGAGATATATTTTCACTCTGACTTTAACTTATCCTAACTAGTAAGACTACATGAGGGGCAGCTAGATGGCGCAGTGGATAGAGCACCGGCCCTGGAGTCAGGAGTACTTGAGTTCAAATCCGGCCTCAGACACTTAACATGTATTAGCTGTGTGACCCTGGGCAAGTCGCTTAACCCCAATTGCCTCACTAAAAAAAAAAAAAAGAAAAAAAAAGACTATATGAAATATAAACTATTTTAATCCAAGCATATCCTGTTGATTTAAACTCAAAAAGTATTTATTAATTGCCTAGCTTTTTAATGAAATGAGTAATTGGAATATAAAGGTCACACACAGGGTGGTTTTTCTTAATACTCCATATATATCTGACAGCTTAGAATGAGTTTATTATGGACTTCTGGGGGGTGGAGCTAATATGGCGGAGGAAAGTCATTAAAGACACAGAGCTCTTGACACAATTACCCCAAGAACTATTTTATTGTCCTGTTTATTAATCATGATCCTAGATAAGTGAATATCAATCAAAAGTTCAGATAGTCATGAAAACTGCTCTCAGAGTTAAGTGCCAATCTCCCCATACCTCTCAGTGCATCTAATTGCCATTCACCACTTGGATCTGCTCTTTTATGGATACTGTGAGCTTTCTCAACTATTTATGTTCTGGCTTAGTGTTTCCACCATAGCCATGTTATTATTGTTCAGCCATGTCTGACTCTTCATGACGCTATAAATCATAGAACTTAGGCCCTTCTATCCTCTACTATTTCTCAAAGTCCCTCTAAGTTCATGTTGTTTCCATGACACTGTTCATCCATCTTATCCTCTGACATCCCCTTTTTATTTTACATTTAATCTTTCCCAACTTCAGGGTGTTTTTGATGAGTCTCATCTTTTTATTTTGTGGCCCAAATATTTAAGCTTCAGCTTCAATATTTAACTTTCCAGTGAATAGCCTGAATTATCTTTTTTTAAGTATTGACTAATTTGATCTCTTTGCTGCCCAAGGGACTTTTGGAGGTCTTCTCAAGCACCATATTTTGAAGTCATCAATTCTGTGGCTGTCAGTTCTTCTTATGTTCCAACTCTTACAGCCATACATTGCTAGTCGAAAAACCATGGCTTTGACTCTACACACCTTTGTCATCAAGGTGATGTCTCTGCTTTTTAGTATGCTGTCCGGATTTGTCATAGCTTTTCTTTCAAGGAACAATCATCTTTTACTCTCATGATTGTAATTGCCATCTGCAGGGATCATATCCATTTTCCTTCCCTAATTCTAAGGCAATTGCTCCTCTTATTTCTTTCCTCACTGTGGAATTCATTGTTCCCTTTCCCTAGGCCATTTATGTATTAGCATTTAATCAAATTAAATAAAAGGTAATAAAAGCAAAAGTAATATTCACATGTAACACAGACTGTGATTGTGCATTCCACTTAATCTCAGGATGAAACTCTTCCTAAATTAAGAAACCCTTCCAGTACCACAATTTGTCTTTCATATATCTCCAAGCCCAGATTATGAGAGCTAACTCACAATATACAAATTCACTTCTCATTTGCTTACAACTGAACAAAAGTTTTGGAGTTACTGTTGTTTTTACTCACAGTGAACTACTGGTAGCTAAACTTCCTATTGATGCAATACAAGAAATTTGGAGTGCCCTCATATTATTTCCTGAGGCCAAGATGGTGTGACTCGAATGAGCATGGTAGCACAAAACATGATATGTGGGATCATACCTCCCTCACTTTGCAATGGTCTGCTTTCCATATTTCTGTTGATATAGTCTTTGAGTAAAGTTTATTGGATTTTTTCAAAGAGAAAGTTAACTGTTGACTGACATCAACATGCCTTCAAAAGCAAATTTCTTAAGTAGGGGTGACTGAGTTCCTGTAATCTCTCTTAATCATCCACAGAGTCCATCTCTTTTTTGACACATTTGAATTGCCTTGCATTCCCATTGCAATTTTTAAAAAATAGCCATTGAAGTTATTACTGGAAAATAGAAAATAGTCCATTTTATCACTGTAAAAACAGAACTTCATTAAATCAGAAAATCTAGCAAACTGCATTTTTCCCTTGTTAAAGCTTCACATTAAGCCCACGTTTCCTACCTTTTGGCACTCAGAAAAAGTGGCCGACTAGTGTCAAGCATGTAGTAGTAGGTACTTGAATACTTGGTGAACTGATTTGAGCTTAAAGAGGTGAGTTTTAGCGACATGAAGATAATAGCTATAGGTAAAGGAATGTATGAAGGGGAAATAAGAAGGTTGTCTTACTCCTCTATTTTACTATCCATTTTTACTTTTTGACTCCAGAACAATTGTACCATAAACAGCTTGAAATTTTTTGGAATACTACCAATTTATACATGTTGTCACTGAAAATGTCTCTACCATACTGTTCAACTAAGCTAGCTGGTATCTGTCCCTTGTCCATTCAAGAATAACTATGATCATTTCTACTTTAGGCTTAGGCATCCCACTTCATAAAAGATGCAGACCTCAGAGACAGACCATCTAAAATCCATCTTTTGACCAGAATTTTATTTTCAGGGCAATCTTTGTTGCCATTTTAGAATGCTGGTATTCGAGTTTTATCTAATGTTGGTTTTTTGTTGTTTTTTTTTATTCAGGAAAGTGTGACAAAATCAGTCTAATAAAAAATGTTGGTTACTTTGAAGGGTTTTTAAGGCTCTAAAATCCATAGCTGTTAAAGTAGAGAAACATATTTGGAATCATATATAAGACGAGAGGCATGTTGTATAGCATGCCTACTGTCCTCCAAGCTGGTTTGATGGAGGTTTCTCTTCTAACTACCGTGAAATTAAGGGATTGAAATATTGTTTTTTGTTTTTTGTTTGTTTGTTTGTTTTGCGGGGCAATGGGGGTTAAGTGACTTGCCCAGGGTCACACAGCTAGTAAGTGTCAAGTGTTTGAGGCCGGATCTGAACTCAGGTACTCCTGAATCCAGGGCCGGTGCTCTATCCACTGCACCACCTAGCTGCCCCCAAAGGGATTGAAATATTTTGAGATTGACAGTGTTATAGATTAAATTTGATAGATTTCTTGCTATAGGTCATGCTATGAGTGTGAAGACATTATAAATATTTGGGAGAAAATGTTGAAGAAGAATTTGTTTATGCTTTCACAAATTCCTAATTTAAAGTTATGCATTTGGGGCAGCTAGGTGGCACAGTGGATAAAGCATCAGCTCTGGATTCAGGAAGACCTGAGTTCAAATCTGACCTCAGACACTTGACACTTACTAGCTGTGTGACCCTGGGCAAGTCACCCCTCAATGGCCTGAACCCCACCCCCCAAAAAATGTTATACATTTGGATATTTTAGCTCTACAGGTTGTTATTGGATCATATTTTACTTAATTCAGAAGGACTGAAACAACTATTTTTATGTTTGCCACACAGCTAAAATTCCTAGATTGCTTTGACCTCCATCTCTTATGAAGAAGTAAGTTAAGAGAAAGGAGTCCTATCTAAATGATCATTTTAGTAATTGCTTTGGAATAAATACTTAGGTAAAGTAGATTTCATTTTAGCAAAAGGAAGGCACAGTGTATAAAGAGAAAAGAAGTCCATTAAATTGAGGCAAAGAGGGTTCTAATTTATAACCTTCGAATTCTCTACTGTGGGGCTGCTAAGTAGTACAATGAGAGCATGGGGCTTAGAATCAGGATGACTCATCTTCATGGGTTCAAACCCAGCCTCAAACACTTACTAGCTGTGTGACACAGAGTAAATCACTTAACAGTTTGCCTCAGTTCCTCATCTGTGAAATGAACTAGAGAAGGAAATGGTGAACCACTCCAGTCTCTTTCCCAATAACACTACTGAAATGACTGAACAATAACATTTACCCTGATGACAGTAGAAGTGGGTAGGAAATAAAGCCCTGGATCCAAGTTATACCTTGCAGCTGAGGCAGGTGACTTGTCATAAACATTTAGAAGGGATGAGATATTTTCAGAGGTGAAACTAGTACCTCTATGAAATGGTGTGCCATTATGATACCCAACATACCTTATGAATGATACAAAACATATGTCCATAACTAATTCATTTGTTTTCTATTGCTTTCTTTTATTTTTGTTTCAATATGGATTTTTAAAAGCAACTGAAAATCATTTAGTTAAATTCATCTAGGTGGGTGATAAGACGAAAGAGGCACTGTTTTTGGTTTGGCCAAAAGTTACATCCCTTACGCTATTGTTTATGTGAGTTGGCAATGAATATAATTATTTCCCCAATTGTTTTATTTGAAGTTAATGCATGTACCTATGTGCCTATCTACTTAAGGACACATGTCTACATGCGTTATATATTATCCCACATGATATAGAAATAGCTCTTACTCTTAACTATAAGGTGCTTGTGAAATATTACAAAGGCTCTGTTGTAATTTCATCCCTCATAGATTCTCTCCTTTCCTCTTTCCCAGGAGCATTCTGTAGCATTTTTTTTATCGTCATGAGAAACTGGGAGGCATCAGAAAGGCAATGCATTTGAGTGTAGCTTTCTCTCATTATCCAGGAAAGGAAGGAAGGAAATAGTACTACTATTCATATTCTATATCTCTTTCAAAATTTATCTACATTTCTTTGAGCTTCAGTTTAGTGTCAATAGAAACCATGCCTCAGAAATCTCAAAACAAAAGTAATATAGCTTCAATCAAATAACAACTTTAAATGACTCAGAGACAAGGCACATAGTCAGTTTAAAAAAAAAAGCCCAACAACTGGCTATACTTAAAAGCAACTGAAATGCACATTCATAGCTAATTATAAACAAATACTAGTTAACACTTTAAATAAAAGGGAAAATAGCAAAAAGATTTAAAGACTAGACAAACAGATGAAAGGGTTCTAAGTTGCTTTCCATCTGAGATTACTCAAATGCAACTCTGTCTCCAATTACCTGGGAAGATGTGGTATTCCCTTATGAGAGCACAAGATCAGAAAGGGCGGCCCTTTCCGTGCCTCTGCTTACTCATAGTCCTTTGGAACTAGTACAGCTGAAATACCTCAAATTGCAAAAGATTTTGGAGCCAGGCACCGACTACAGACAGTAATCACTGGGTCAAAATAGTAACATAGTAGGACAACAACAACTACAAAAGTGTTGTGGTGACAGAAGTCTGGGGAGGATTTGTGAGTGCTTTTGGAGGAGACATTGATGAATTCCAAGCTGTTGAAATGGAACTGTTTTTCAATATTTTTTAACCTCTTGCATGATTAGCAGTTGACTGAATTTATCTAGCCAGCAGTTTTATTCAGCTGAGCTGGAACTAAAAGGTAATCCAGTTTTTTGACACTTAAAAGGAGAAAAAATGGCTGCCCTCTAGGAAAGTTCAGGAGTTCATTTGCCATCTGGTTTCAGCAAAGGGCCCCCTCTTTGCTCCAAATTGTCCACCCCTAGGTCCTGTGATCCCATAAACCACAGGTCAAAAAACACAACCACCACCCACCATGATGCAGCCATTATAATGGAAATGTTTAGTTCTGAAGCTAAAGGCCTGGCTGAATGGACTATAAGGGAAGTGAATGGAAGGCTCATTCTATTTTCACTATAAAGGAAAGTCTCAAGTAGGGGTTATGTTCTAAAGTCAGTAAGTGGGATGATAATCGCCAAAGTCAAAATTATACCCTTTTATATCAGGTCTCCAAGGTAAACAGTCTCAAGTTGGAATGATATAGGGTGCCAATGTATTGGTTGCCAATGATAGGGCAACCCATATAAATAAATTCAGGATAAGTTTGGTTCTAAGGATGCAGTAGGTTATGCAGGATGTGAAAAGATACAGTGACTTAAAATTTGGTAAAAGGAAGTAGTACCTGTCTCATGCTCTGGGGGATATGCTCATTGAATGGAATGGCAAGTAAACCCAACATACACTTTTTACACTGTAAGTCCCTTATAGTCTTGTTAACCTTTAATTATTAGCAAATCTAATGCTTCTGTTAGGCATAGAAATCATGTGATGTTATGCTTAGTTGGCAAGTGATATCCTACAGAAAGTATCTTTAATGAGTTTTCATAAATTAATTTGATCTATTAAATACATATAAGCTTTTCCCAAATTTACATCATTTGTGCCTTCTGGATTTTTGTATTTTGTACAAACAAAACATAACAAAACTGGCCTAAGAAACTTCAAGCACTTTCCTTTTATCATATGCATTGAAAATTCTCTAACAAATATAAATACTCATTTAAAAGTCAAGCTCAAAATGAATATAAAGTAGAAAAACAGAGTACATGAAATTTCATCAAAGTTTATTCTTTTATTGTATGTAGTCCAACACTATAAGCACTTATTGAGCACCTCCAATGGTCTAAGCACTGTGGAGTTTCAAAGAAAGGCAAACAAAAGTCCCTGCCACTAAAAACAAAACAAAACAATACCAAAAAACCCCCAACAGAAACAAAAACCCAAAATTCAGTCAAATGGAAAAGAAAACAAATAAGATATGTAAAGGATAAATTATTAATGTATTTAGTGGCATGTGCTTTTGGCAGTCTGGGGTTATAGTTATAGTTATTATTATTATTAATAGGAACATAACCCCATTTCTGTCTAAACTTTGGTTGATATTTCTTAGAGACAATCCTGTACACTGCTGCATAAACAAAGGGAGACTAAAATCTATTTGTTGTATTAGAGAAGCCACAAACCTAGCTAAAGGAGAAAGGATTTCTCTGGATTCCAGGAAGACTGTAAGAGAGGTGGTTGAGAAAGACAAATGTGGAACTTTTAATGGGGAACTGGAGATCCCTCTGGAGCTGCAGACATTCTAAAGTCTTTACTTGCCTCTCTTGGGCACCTCTTTCAAAGTGATTCAATAATTTTGAAGAAAACTCCTATCACATGTAGGTAAGCAGCTGCATTATTTCTCTCAGCCAATCGATACTCATTTCTCCCTGCAATTACAGTGCATTCTATGTCAAAGTCAAAGGGCTGCCCTTCTGAAAATACCTCCAGGTGAAGTGGAAGTGGGGTTAGAGTAGCAATAATAGCATCCAATTGATATGCCACATTAGAGTTTATAAATACTTTGAATAGCCCGTTGAGGTAGGTAGTGTAAGTACAGTATTATTGCTTCTATTTCATTGGAATCCTGTTTATAGGACTGTTTACAACCAAGGAATCTCTTAGGCTCAGGAAGATAAAGGTCCTTATAGTTACACAAAAAGGCCTATAGTTACACAACAAATAAATGACATCAATGGGTCTCAAACCGCAACTGTCAAACTCCAAATCCAGTGCTTTTCCCCCTATATCATACTGCTTTTTCACAACATAAGAATTGTTTTTTGGCATTTCAGTAGCTTGTATTTCCCCCTTTCCCCCCAAGAAGAAGTCTCAAGTCCATTAAGATTACTTCTGGGAAAGCAGCAAAGTCAATGTAGTGAATTAAAGAAAGAAGGAGATGTTTTTAATCTTGTCACAGGAAAACCTGTAGAATGGGAATGAAGTGCAGAAACATTGAGATGAATAGAGATTATGAGAGAAAATTATGGGGACAGGGGTTTAGGTTTCCAGTTAGAAATGGTTAAAGAAGATGATTAAGAAAGACCTTTAAGGGGTTTGATGATAACTTGAAGACAAACCAGCTTTATTACTAATCCAAGCTTTTTGAGCCTGTCTGTTCTTAACATTTCCTCTTCTCTAGCTCAGTATTCTATTATCTTTATTATAGCATGATTAGAAGGCTGCTAGACTTGTTTGATGTCTCAGAAAAGTGAAATATGTGCTGCAAAAATTAGTCTAATGAATTTTGCTGGAAGCTAAGTAACTGGCATCTTTTATATTTTGCCCCTCATATAATTAATTCAACATATTTTCTTATAAATTTATTGATAACAGATTGGAAATATATTCAAAACAGTCTTGAAATTTAACATTGGTCATAATTTACACAAATTTTCCACCATGAGTTTAAAAAAGAGTTTCCCCCTACTGGAAAAATATAGAATAGAAACTAAAAAAAATATTAAAATGATAAAAGTGAATGTACTTAAATTTACAGATTGAAAAATGCACTTTTTTCTTTTCTGTTTTGCCTTCTTTCAACAAAAAGCATTTGCTCTTTAAAAGTGCTCTTAGTGGGAATATAACAAATAGGGGGAAGAGACAATAGAACTGGTATCATAGTCATATAGTAAGTAAAAGTGGGTTCTACCTTTTTAACTACCTTTCATGCCCACTCATTTTCAGATATCAATAGTTCTTAGGTTATCTTAGTTGTGTTGGTCTTAGAAGCATTTTGTTTGTCAGTGCTGACATCTTTGAAGAGGGTCTAAAGTCAAACTTAACTACTTTATGGAGTCCTTTAGGATTTTCATCATAATAAACGTGGTCTTCATGTATGTCAGTGTGATAGAACTGACTAACTACTAATGTGTCATATATTTGAAATGCTTTTTTATACCCCCTAGATAGTGTCATATTTTAATTATATGGTTTTATTTAAATCCCTCCTAGCTCTTATGTGACAAAAGGCTCACAATTATGATTAGTACTAGATAGTTGCCTATGGCCTTAGAATAAAATGAAGCTACTTGAACTAGGAATTGAACCTTTGTCATTGGGCTTACTTAAACACTAAACCTTAGAGCTAACCATCAGTGGAATTGTTGGTAATCAATTGCAAATCTTTCCACCATACATGTACAGAAAAAAAAAGCAAGCAATTATTAGAGTTGGAACCACTGTAAGATGAAGGTGAAGGGAAGAAAATATCAATTTTTATATTCAAATGTTGAAGTTTTATATAAAATGTAATATTTGTGCACATAAGAAAAAATACCTCTTAGAAAATGTCATTTGTTTTTCCTTTGGGGATATTTTGTTGATTATGAGCTTTAAAAAGATAATACAGATGTTGGATAAGGTAATTACTTTTTTCTTCTAATTTGCTAAAATACATTTTTTTACCTCCATGGAAATGCATGTCCATAGAATTAAACAGACTATTGAGAACATTTCTTTCTCTTATGTCTATAGATAAGAAATGTGTTTAAGAGGGGAAAAGAATTCCTTTATTTTCCCATCACTTTGATGGCATATTAACATAAATATAACTGTCATTAACTAAGGCAGATTCATTTGAGTGGAGGGATGAAGTACTATCTCAAGATATCAGTGCCCTCAGTTGAAGATCAATTCACCATATGTGTATAGTAATTTATATTAAAATGATTATATATAATTTTCTTTATTTACTTTATATTTTCAATATTGGCATAGTATGGCCAGTTGGTGCAATGTATAGAGCACTAGCCTTGGCATCAGGGAGATCTGAGTTCAAATCCAACCTCAGACACTTACTAGCTGTGTTACCCTGGGAATGACACTTAACCCCTGTTTGCCTCAGTTCCTCTTCTGTAAAATGGGGACACACTGGAAAAGGAAATGACATATCACTAAAGTATCTTTTCCAAGAAAACCCGTAAAAAATGTCCATGCGGTCACATGGATTCAAACAAGACTGAACAATAATAAATATGGTATGGCATTGGAACTATTCATAAATTCAGATCCTAATGATATCAAATTCATGATAATTACATAAGGGAATGAGCAAGAGTGAAAATGAAAAAGGATTTTATTAAAAATAGTCTAAATAATATTTCCAGGGCAGCATTTGACCTGAAATGTTTGGAACTGTATGGGAAAAAACATTTACATACAAATAAAAAAATAGTAATTTGAAAGTTTTAATATATTCATTACTTATATTACTAAAAACTTCCATTAGAAATATGCTGTCAACCCAGTTTGGGGTCTTATTGGTATAAATGTATTTATTTTAATATGTTCTATATTTCAGATTTTTACTAATTAATGTTGTTTTACCCATCATTATGATAAGTTGATAGTTTATTCTAGGTAAGAGAAATCAACATGAATAAATTTAATTAAATGCTATCCCCAAGTAGAATGATATACTAATTAATCAACAACCAATCAAAATCATTTAAGAGCTTAATAATTTTCCAGTCCCTGGGCTATGTGCCAGTGATAAAAAGAAAGATAAAATTAGTCCCTCTCCTCAAGGAATTCATAGACAATATATAAATAACTGGGTGTATAAGACATGTACATATATAGTAAGTCAGGTGGTAATATCAGAGGTAAAAGCAACAGACAGTGGGATTACTGGGACAGGCCTCCTGCTTTTAAGCTGAGTCTTAAAGGAATCCAGGGAAAAGAAATGGCAGATGTGAAAGGGCAGAGCATTCCAGGCATGTGGAAGAGCCAGAACAAAGACACTGAGATGGTAGACATAATGTTGTGTTCAAGGAATTGCAAAAAGGTCAGTATGGCTACATCATAGAGTAGGCAGAAGAAATGAAAATGTAGGAAATCTGAAAAGGGAGACTGGGACCACCAAAAGGCTTTACTAATATTTAAAAATTAACAGTATTATTCAATTAAAGAAGAAAAACATGTGCACTAGATATCTAATGTGGTCTAGACAAGTGGTATCAAACTCAAATAGAAACAGATTGCTAAGACCTATGTATTGACTTAAAAATCACAAGCTAACATTATCTATGTTTTATAATATTTTATTTATTTTATTAAATAGTTCCTAATTATATTTTAATGTGCTTCAGGTCATAACGGGGAGTTTTGCAGGCAAAAACCTGTTGCCTCCAGGTTTTATGTTTCACCCCTTGTATCTAGAGCATATGAGCTTTGATATTTGTTACTATAATTGTGATGATGATGGAGGTGGTGCTAGCGGGCTCACAATTCCATGTACAACCATCTATAAGTGTTTTATTTGCATCTATCTTCAATTTCACTCACTAATGTAATTTAATTAAAACATTGGTGAAGTTATATTAAATAGCAAAAGTAACTGAGGGTAAAATCAATCGTATCCCCTCAACCATACCCCACCTCACCCCCAAAAGTCACTTTCATTTGTAAGTTAACAATAACATTATTATCTTGCAGTGATTGAAAGTTGAAGAAATAAATATCTTGTGTATGTGGACAAAATGGTATATATAGCCATGTCCCCATAAGATGAAATCCAGGTCACTAAGGGGTTTCTTGTAAGATTGCCATAGAAAGGGGAAACATCTATTTGGTTCACTGGATTGTTGACTCATATTGAAATAGTGAACCATAATGTGGTTTCTTTGATCTTTGGTTTGACTGTTTATCCAGGCTAATTACCATTTGAACACAGAAATCCCCCTAGTTTCTAAACCATGTAAAAGTTTTGGGTAAGAATAGTTTAAAATATTGAGTCCTATGGAATATTGGATTAATGATTAGAATATAGATTTAGGCTCAGTAAGCTAGTCCATATTTGCTACTTATTAGAAACAACTGCCACTTTGCAACACATGGATTATATACTACGGACTGTGCCTTTACCATCAAATTTGTCCATAGAATGAGGCAAGAGATGATTCTTTAACTCTCATATCAAAATAAATCTTCATAGGGCTCCTACATAGGTGATTAAAAATTATAAATGAAATAAAACTAATTCATTTCAGCATATTTATCACAATATAGGGGACTGTTTGAATGTTATATCTATCTTTTATGAAGTCATTTCATAAAATCTAGTGTTATTAGTGTTTTGTCTCTTTGTGTGCAATGAATATATATTTAAAAATATTTTGCATCATGTACCAAGAACTAAACTTGTTGATATAAACCTCAGTGCAATGATTTCTTTAAAAATCTATGTTAATTATATGCAATCTCTTTTCTAGCCTAATTTTTTTAAACTAAATTTGATAGCATATGAAAGGGCTTTCTGAAAAGGGTCTGGGTTTGGGGTGTGTGTGTGTGTGTGTGTGTGTGTGTGTGTGTGTTTAAGCAACCTCTTAGTATTTATCGCGTTGCTTCTAGATAGAAATCTTTCCTTATTCCACGCAGCCCAGAGCAAATGTTTATGGTGCAGGGTGTTCATGCTGAAACTCTTTTAAAGAATGCATCATGGAACATTTGTCCCATTTTTAATATGGTAAACAATTGGCCTTTAGACTTATGTAAACCATCTAATGTGCAAAGTGTGTGTGTGTGGGGGGAGGCAGATCCCTGCCGCCAGCTCAAATGATCCTGTCAAATTTTAGCAAACCTGGCAAATAGTAGGAGTATGACACTCAGTTATGACTTTACAGATACTGTACAGACATTTGAAAACCACTGTCTTGAGGCCGTAAAACACTAACCAGTCCAAGCTGTGTTTTTGTGTTTTAAGTAGAGATGGAGACACCTTAGAAAGTCACAAGTAAAATATTTCTCTTTGCATATCTCCAACTTAGTTTTATTATTGTTGTTGTTATCAATTTTATTTTATTAACCTTACCATCTCTATTCCTTCATTCCCCCAAATATGAACTCATACATCATTGTGTTCCAAATGGGATATTCAGACAGAAAGTTAAACTCCTTTTTTATTATTTTCCTTGTCTATTGCCACTGTACTTTGGATTCTTATAATATATGCTGTGTAACTTCTCCAGTTGACTTTGTGACATAACTTCAATCAAACTGTTGCTTTCAAAGTTAATGGAAATTCTATTTATTCATGTTAGCTACAGAAAAGTGAAATTTGAAATTTTCTGGTGTTACAGTTTCATTAATTAGTAAAATGGATAATTTTTTCCTTTTTTTTTTTTTTGGTGAGGCAATTGGGGTTAAGTGACTTGCCCAGGGTCACACAGCTAGTAAGTGTTAAGTGTCTGAGGCCGGATTTGAACTCAGTTCCTCCTGACTCCAGGGCTGGTGCTCTATCCACTATACCACCTAGCTGCCCCTATGGATAAATTTCTAAGAAGCAGAGAGCTATTTCTGTTCCCCAACACCAACCCTGAAATGGAATGGACTTTTTCTAAATTCAGTTCCCTATGACTGGAGGTTTTTGAGCAAATAATAGATTATTGTTCACTAGAAATATTGTAGGCAGTTTTTATGACTTGGTTAAAGGCTGGGATATATGACTTCCTAGGTACCTTCTAAATTTAATTCTATGATTTTCTAAAAAGCAATCTAAAAACCCCAAGTTATTGTTTCATCTGTAGCACTATTATATTTATTGAATGAACAGGATTACAATGTGATAATTAGGGGGCAGCTAGGTGATGCAGTGGATAAAGCACTGGCCCTGGATTTAGGAGGACCTGAGTTCAAATCCAGCCTCAGATACTTGACACTTACTAGCTGTGTGACCTTAGGCAAGTCACTTAACCCCCATTTCCCCAGAAAAAAAAAAGAAAAAAACAGATCAGAGACAGACAGAAAAAACATAATATCAATGTGATAATTAAATCTTATACCTATATCATATTCAGGGGTTTTTTTGTTGTTGTTCTGTTGCGTCTTTAGAATTATCTTCTGAAATTATCATCCCTATCAATCCTAGGAATTATTTTTAAAGATCTTAAAAGCAACATAGAACATGAAACTGATGTCTTCCCTACATCAATATTATATACCTAATTTAGAGGAATCAAAACTACAAACTTAAAATTATGTATCCATTATATTTACATTTTCACCACTGAGGTCCTATTCTGGTGCCTCAAGTTGAAATTGAGGTGACCCTGGCTCTCAAAGTCTATAAAAATATATGCCCATAGAATCTGAACGCTCAACAGGTTCCATTAAGTTAAAAAGACTTTTAGTATTGGCCTAGCAAAGTATTCAATGTGCCTATTGTCCAGGAAACAAAGTAGCTGAGTTTAGAGAGGGTCATTTCCATATTGGCCTTGTAATACTGTTTTTGGTCACAAAACCTCTAATAACCTTTCAGCCAAGTTACAGTGAGTGGTGATTTATATTGGTTAACAAAGTATATCCAATGAAATCACAGATGATTAAAGTATTAGAGGAGAATATAGGAGTTAAAAATACATCTGTAGGATGTGCTTTTTGAAGTTGTTTACAAATGGATGAATATTAGTTTTATAGTCAGTTATGTCATCAAATTCTACTATATAATAATTTTACAGGCTTTGCATCATATTCTCCTTGAGATATGAAACTTATTTAGCATTTATGTTATCTCTTTTTTTTTTCCTTCCATGTTTGCAGCAAAAATTGACCAAGAAGCTGAGGAGCATTCATTGACAGCGGCTCATAAATGGTGAGAGGACTTACTATACTGCAGTAAAATATTTCACTTCGGAACAGGTTTGCAAAGTACTTGGTGTCAGACAAGTGTCCATGATATAGCATATTGCATTCAAAGTAATCAACAAAGAGCACCAGTCATTTTTAAACAGTTAGACATTAATTTAATATAGTACTGCATTTAAATGCACATTGTTGCTGCTGAATTCTATCTTTTTCCCATCACTAGAATAGTGTGTCATTACTGCTTCTAGAGGCAGCGAGATGGCACAGTGGATAGACTGCTGGGCCTGGAGTCAGGAAGACTCATCTTCCTGAGTTCAAATCTGTCCTCAGACACTAGCTCTGTGACCCTGGGCAAAAAGTCACTTAATCCTGTTTACCTTGTTTATTTCTTCTGTAAAATGAACTGGAGAAGGAAATGACAAATCACTCTGGTATCTTTGCCAAGAAAACCTCAAATGGGGTTCACAAAGAGTTAGACATGATTGGAAAATGATTGAACAACATCATCACTATATCTAACCAACGCATTGTATCTAATTTAGTGCTATAAAGCTGGAGAGGAATTTTAGAAAAGAAAACAGGAAAAATTAAAGTAGCAGAAAACAGGACTTCTAAAAACTAGTAAAAGGATTTGGAGGTTGGAATGTAGGTAAGCTTTTCACGAAAGTGAAGAGAGATGTGAAAGGTATGAGGCAAAATTGCCTCACTGATAATGCAAGGAAGCTGTAGGATTTTTTTAGTTTGTTTTAGAGTTGCAAATTTGAACATAGGTAGACACCTGATTGAAAATACATGATTTCTCATGTTTCCATTTGTTCCTCCCTTTTCATCTCCTTAATCCAGAAAACTGACCAGACTTCAAATAACATTCTGACTCGGATATGGTCCCAACAACCATAGTCTCTTGTCTTCGTTGAGAGCATATAACAACTTTGGATACTCAATATTATAGAAATGATTATATATGAACTTTTATGTAAACTGGTAACTAGTAATTGATTACCTAAATGAAAGACAAAAAATGAAATGCCTAATAAGTAAGACCTTAAATGGGGGCAGGGTATATGGATATTTTTGTTTATTGAAATATTGGTTAACAACAAGTGTTGTTAAGATCTGGAATATATCACTTGAGAGAAATACATATTTCTAAGAGATCTGTAAAATTAACAGTAGAATCATAGACTCTTAGAATAGATATACACACTATAAATATATACATATATATATATATATACACACAAACATACATATGTCTGTATGTTTACTGAGCTATAGGTCTTGAAATCATTTAAGAATATTAAGTATTTTTTCCTATCCCTTTAACTAACTTAGATTTCAATTTTCTTTCAACTATGATCACTATTCCCTTTCCGGGTTGAAGATCATTCTCTTTGTTTTTGTTTTGTTTTTTTTGTTGTTTTTTAGTGAGGCAATGGGGGTTAAGTGACTTACCCAGGGTCACACAGCTAGTAAGTGTCAAGTGTCTGAGGCCAGATTTGAACTCAGGTACTCCTGACTCCAGGGTCGGTGCTCTATCCACTGCGCCACCTAGCTGCCCCGAAGATCATTCTCTTTGATAAAAGTGATAGCAAGATATAAATTGGATCAATTCTAAATTAGTTTACAGCAAAACATTTGTAGTATAAACCATAGCCCAAGCTTCCCCCACTCCCTCCATAAAGGCTCCCAGTTTACATATACTGAATCTAATCATGGGATATACTTCTAAAAAATTAATCTCTCTCTTTCTCTTTCTCTCTCTCATATTCACTTCACATGCTGTTGAGAGAACATAAGTAGATACAGAAATGACCATTAACATGCTTGAGAAGGAAAATGAACATTGAATTGTCATCAGGAAAGATGTGCTAATCCAGTATGTCCCTCTTTCCCATAAATGGATCGTGCCTGACCCCAAAATATAGTACCTTGGGAGTATTAGAATTAATTCCTTTGGAAAATAAACATACTTTTGAGACTGCTGAATAAGCAATACTCTTCCCCATCAGACCTGCTTTGTCAGAATAACTCACCAGTGTTACTCCTCTCCTTTGTCCGAGGAGCACGGTACATCAAGAAATCACTTTTTTTCTTTACAGAATCTGGTACTCAAACTCTTGTACTCAGGAACTTTTGAACTTGGGCTTCTCCATGAGTCATCAAAGCTTTTTGCCATATACAACATCAGGACACCCTCTCTCTATTGTAGTAACTATAAGAACTGGCAACAAAAAGACAGAAACGTATCCAGCAATTGCCCTCTCAGGCTCGCTGGAAAAGCAGGTGAAGTTTACAGTGAACTTCTGAAACTTGTGCCAAAGAGAAAGAAGCTACACATTGTATAAATTTTTTTCCTCCATTACCTCTAAAATGCATGTACATGCAAGTGGAAAGGAAGTCTGAGTGAAAATGACTAGCTTATTTTTGTAGATCACAGGGAAGCATGATTGATTCTTCAGCATCCATTTATTAAGAGTGTCAGTGGGCATACCCACATTATATGATAGATACCCCACATTTGCCTCTAAACATTGGTCCATTTCCTACAATTTGATCAAGTTGACTAGTAAACTCATCTTGAGTGAAAACTCCTTTTATTATCTCTACTTTTGTGAAAGTATTTCTAAAGAATATAATAATTAAGAAATCTAATGATTCAAATATAACTTTAAGGAGGGAGATTACCATGATTAAAATAATATTTTAGCAATATCTTTTTAAGCATTTCATATTGTATGAATAGCAAATAAGTTTAAGCTATTTAATATATCACACTTCTCAGGACTTCTGATTGTCAAAACTATTAGTTAAAATATGTTTTTAAAACTATTACTTTATTGATATCTCATTATATACTAATTCAGACTTCCCCTCCATTTAGTTCATCTTAATAATTGAAATTTTACTTAACTATACCTGGAGTATTGTGGTCTATTTTGACTGCCATATTTTAAAAGAAGATTGATCAGCCAGGGAACATAAAGAATTAGATGACCTAGATAGGTTGAAAGGCCTGAATATCCTGCCATATAAACAAAGATCCACTAAAGGAACTGGGATTGTTTGGCCTAGAAAAGAGATAGCTTAGGACAAATGTCATAGTTGTTGAAAGGCTATCAGAAAAGGAACTAGACTCATTCTGGTTGGTCCTAGACAGGAAGTGGTTGAAAATTGCACTTATATTCCTGATACATATGAGAAAAAAAAATAACAACATCCTAACAACTGGAGCTATTCACAAGAGTAACAAACAACCTGTCTCAGGAAGAAGTGGGTTCCTTTTCAAAAAAAGATATTCAAGCAAAGACTACATTG